>NW_026652285.1:33259262-33664838 GCF_009828535.3 Hylobates moloch | reverse complement strand
TTGCTCACTCAAGTCTCTAGTGGAATGCCCACGTTGCTCACTCAAGTCCCTATTGCAATGCCCACGTTGCTCACTCAAGTCCATAATGCAATGCCCACATTGCTCACTCATGTCGTTGCTCACATAGAAACTGTTGCTCAAATTAAAATACCAATGCTGGAAGTACTTTATGAACCACTGCAAGACACCATGTATATTCAATTTTTTAAGAAGAAATGCCTTTAAAAATAACGTATCTATGAATGGTCCATAAATATTATTTTGCACACTCAAAACACCAGATGACATTCCCTTCTATTAATGCGTAAGACAATGGGGGGAAAGTGAATGTTTAAAAGTCAGTCTGTGATGTCAAAATATCTGACAAAGTTTAGAAAATTATCAAAAGTGAAGGTATAAAAGAAAAGACGCTAAAGACTATTTTAAGAAAACAGTACAAATGATAATTTTAGAGTAACAAAAGCAGCAAATACACAATTTTAACAGATTTTCCTAGGTGTTGAACCTGCTCAGCAAATTTTAAAAAGTCAAGGTGTGCATAAAGAATCTAAATGAAATAACATGTAATTTGCAAATAATCCCTTATGAATTTTGCCTCTAATCTTCACTTTGTTTTTAAAATGACAATTTGGTAGCTGAAGAAAGTACATTAGAACTTTAAGAGACACAGGTCCCATAAAAACTCATCTCATTTATTAAACCAAGTGTACAAAAATTCTCTTAATGAATTTGATAGAAAAAAAATCAACCAGGTCAAGATCACCCATGAATAGAGTAAACTGCTACTTATTGGTAAGATTTAAGAAATAACAGAAGAATACATCTACCAAAATAATTTTTCCCACCTGAAAAACATTCATTCCTCTTACTCAAATATTTAAGCAATATTGGAAAAGGTAACCATGTTAAGTCATTATAAGCTAAGGTCTTGGAATTTTATTAGTAACTAGTTTGCAGAACTCAAGGTCCTCTAAAAACTATGGTTGAGGCACTGAATGGTATCCGCAGGGAAGAAGAGTCCCTAAAGAGAGGTTCAAGAAGATGCCAAATATGGGAGGCTGAGGCAGGATTGCCTGAGCCTAGGAGTTAGAGACCAGCCTAAGCAAGATGACAAGACACCATCTCTAAAAAACACTTTTTAAAATTAGCTGGGCATGGTGGCATGCACCTGTAGTCCCAGCTACTCAGGAGGCTGAGGGAGGAGGATTCCTCAAGCCCAGGAATTCGAGGCTGCGAGGCTGCAGTGAGCTTATGATCACACCACCGCACTCCTTCCTGTATCTTAACCAAAAAAAGAAAAAAAGAAAAAAGAAAAAAGAAGATGCCAGTAGACTTTCATTAATTTCACTGTTTTGTCTATTACTGAAATTGACAGAACATGAAAACAGCACTCACAACATGCTAACAACTCAGCAGCAAGGAACAATGCTATAGCTGGAATTCTGCCACCTTGGTTCTCTCCAGTACACAACAATTTACCTTCACCCCACTTCTAACAACTACACATACAAGGGCCAATGAAAGAGCAAATAAGTAACCAAGAACTTAACAGGAAAACTCAATTGTACACATTTCTTCCCACAAAGTTCTTTTTAAGGTGTTGCTTCCAATTTTACCCCAAGTAAAATCTAAAAACCATACAAAACTACAAAAGCATATTTTATAAACCTACTGTCAACCATACTATTACAATTGCTTCAACCCAGGATAAGTATAAATACTAGTTAAACACAGTCCTGCAATCTGTGAGCTTTTTTCTCTAGAACAGGAGAAAATAATTCCCTGGTTTTTCTACTGGTGAACTTAAACCTTTTGAGCTTTTGATCTATACTTTAATGGCTGTGTGTTATCCTATAGATGAGGCCTCAAACTCCTGAAAGAGCAAACAGTCATTGGAAGTAGCACCATTTTAACCACCCCAGAGGTTAAGAAAGGTGCTATTACTGAAGTTGTTTTAAAAGGTTGGGACAATGAGAAGAGCTAGAATGTCCAAGTATTTGTGGATTAGAGCAGAAATTGTGTCATTAGAGTAGACTTCGAGAAGAAATACGTGTCAATGAGTAGAGTAGAAATATGCGTCAATGAGATCCAAGAAAAAGACAGTGTAGGCATTAAACGCATCTGAACTCAGACCATTTGGTTTCATTGGCATGTTTTCATGATGTACACAAATTATACCCAAATTCCTCTTACCAACCCTAGAGAACAAAAATGCATACCAGTCCCATCACTCTATCCCCTTTTCCCAAACAGACAGACAATTTTGGCTGATGCTGTCTTAGTTATCCTTCCTGAGTCCAAAAGCTCTCAGAACTCTCCTCAACACTCTGTTTCAACAGATTGGAATTGGTATGTGAGAATGAAACCTATTTGCTACTCTTAGGTAGCTTACAAACAGAATTCAAAAAACTCTGAGTGTAGCAAACTCTGGAAATTTCAATTAAGAAAAATTTCTCATACATATGAATAGCCTCTGAGAACTACAATATGTCTACGGCACCAAATAATTAATACTAGAATAATTCTAAGACATCAGAAACACATCCATATATTCTGTTTAAGATTGTATTTGAGAAAGATTCCCAGAAAAATCAGTTCAACTATTTTAAAAGTAAGGACAAACTTGTTTTAAATATAAAATGGTTAGGGTAGACTTTTTTACTGTTTTTCTAATTTTTTTTTTTTAAGAGATAGGATCTCACTTTGCAGCCAAGGATTGCAGTGGCACAATCATAGCTCACTGCAGTCTCAACCTCCTGGGCTCAAGTGATCCTCTAGCCTCAGCCTCTTGAGTAGCTGGGACTACAGATGCATGCCATCAAGCGCTACCTTTTGTATTTTTTGTAGAGACATGGTTTCACCATGTTACCCAGGCTGGTCTCGAACTGCTGGGCTCAAGCAAACCACCTGCCTTGGCCTCAAAATGTGCTGAGACTGCAAGGCATAAGTTGCCACACCCAGTCAACATATTTTCAAAAGGAACATAGCAATAATTAAAATCAATGAGAAACTGCATTCAGAATTTAGAAATTTTCTTTATAGTCTATTTTGTGTCCAAAGGAATGCTAGTATATACACACAATAAAAACCCCATGCTATAAAAGTAATGAAAAGATAATAAAGAAAATAGCAAATTTATCTTAAAGAATTTCTGAAGACTATTAAATTCTAAAACCAGCAATGATGGGTTACCAGGGGAATTAGACTTAAGATAAAGTATCCATAGTGAAATTCCCACTGGAGCTATATTTAGGTCAGAGAAGCTGGCACACGTCTAGTTGGCAAAAGAAAAAAAAATCTCACAAAGTCTTCCAAACATCTCAAGGATGGCATCTCACCTCTAGCGGGTAAGCCCCTAAGTGAAAAGTATGGTCCCATTCTATTAACAACATATTTGTGGATTTTTAGAACGAGCTTATACCAGAATACCAGAATTTCAGTCAACAAATAGCTGCCTTCCTGACATCAATGGAATGCTTCCCTTGAACTGACATCAAATCTCAAAAGAAGAAAGATTATATCCTAGTAGACCCAGAAATTTTTAAATGTACCATACGCAGTATCCTGACTATGACCCCTGTATTTTGTTTCTTGATAAATAGAGAAGCTTAAAATTGGGCATTCCAGTTCATTTACTGGGAAGATTAAGATTATTGCTTAACACAATATCAATAACAATTTGTCAGGAGATCTTTCAACAATTCAAAGAATTGCTATACAAATGGCAGAGAATTGGAATGTCTTGGGATATAGGAAGGGTCCTGGAACTTTTAAAATTAAATTATTAATTTATCTACTCCTCAAATATGTACTGGGTACTTTGTTTTTGTAGAGATAGGGTCTTGTTATGTTGCTAGGGCTAGTCTTGAACTCCTGGGCTCAAGCAATCCTCCTGTCTCGGCTCTCAAAAGCACTGGGATTACAGGCATGAACCAGCACGCCTGGCCTGGGTACTTTGTTTACATAATTTAATTTTACTAGGCGTTATGGAGGACATACTGAATATGCCAAAATATGAGATCGTAAATGTAAAGTGAATTCTTATCTTCCCAATAAGCAGTTTTAAAACTATGCTTGTTTCGTTTTGTTTTTAAAACTAACCCTTTTGACATATAAATACATAAACCTTTAGAGGGATAGGTGAAACAGTCTAATGTGCTCTAAAGCATTAAGTCAAACCTCAAATTATTACACACAAATCAAGAGTCAGTACCAGACTTCCACTTCCAACTCAGATAAATTAACAGGGATCAGATTTCCCGTCCCACCTGAAACCATCAAAAAATAAACAAAAAATAGACAAAACATATGAAATAGCATTTAAGACACGAGACATTAAGAAACAGGACAATAATCCATGAAAGACATCTAGGTGAATTCTAGCACTGCACAAAGTTTACTGCCTTCAGATTTTCCAGGCCCCAGAACAGAGAGCAAGAACCCAGGTAGACTCTTGACAAACTCCTGGAGTTTAGCAGAAAGGGATGAGAACCCAGGGAGACTAAGACAAATAAATTTGAAAGATCTAGTAATAAAGGAGAGAATGCTACATAGAGAAATACTCCCACAGATCTCCAAAGGAGAATATCTCTGAACATTTGGCAGAGTGTTCAAAATGTGTAAAGAAAACATGTGAGGCTGGGGAAAGAATCACCCAAAAGGATTACAGAGAATAGTACCAGGCACTCACACAGGGATGGGAATAGTGTCTATTTCCACCAGTCAGACTGCAAAATCTCATCAATTTACATGATGTTGCATAGAGCAGTAAGAATGGTGTGTCTCAGTAGTAGGATTAGTTAGCCCCAAACATTCTTGTTTCCACCTAGCAAATCTTAAAAGCAAGGCCCAAAAGGATTAAGCCATTTCTTGGTAATTTAATTTTATCCTAGAACAAAGGTCAAGAATATTAGTAGGAATATAAAAATAACCAGCACAAAACAAGTTAAAATTAATGTCTGGCTTCTAATCAAAGATTCCAAGGCATGTAAAAAAGCAGGAAAATATGACTCATTATAAGGAGAAAAATCAATCAATCCTAACCCAGGCTTGAAAAAGATGTTAAAATTAGGGGACAAGAACATTAAAATCATTGTTACAACTATATTCCTTATATTCAAATAGTACAAACATGGAAGATATTAGAAAGACCAAAATAAAACTTTAGAGATGAAAGTTACAATATTTGGCCAGGCACGGTGGCTCATGCCTATAATCTCAGCACATAGGGAAGCTGAGGCCAGGAGTTCAAGACCAGCCTGGAAACAAAGCAAGATCCCATTTCTAAAAGGAAAAACGAAAAAAAAAAAAGGAAAGCTACAATATCTGGTATTAAAAACACATTGGACAGAATAGACACTGCAGAAGAAAAAATGACCTTGAAGACACAGTAACAAGGAACTATCTATAATAAAATACAGAGAGAAAAAAATAAAAAACCCATAAAAAGCATCACTGATATGTGAGACAACTTCGAGCAGCCTAATATACATATAATTCCAATCTCCAAAGGAAAGAGGGCCAAAAAACTGAAAGAAATTTTTTGAAATTTTCCAAAATCTGACCTTTAAATGGCATTCTTATGGAGAATATTTATCAAGAGAGCCATATTCTGGGCTATAAAATACATTTCAACAAACTTAAAAGGATTGAAGTTTTACAAAGTATTTTATTTGAACACAATACATTAAATTAGAAATTAACCACAGAAAGATCTCTGGAGAATCCCAAATTACGTACAGAAATTAAATAACACACTTCTAAATAACCCCTGGGTCAAAGGAGAAATCACAAAGGAAATCAGAATGTATTTTGAACAAAGAGAAAATAAAGACACAACATAGCAAAATTTGTGGGATGCCCTAAAGAAGTACTTAGTAGGAAACTGATAGCACTAAAAGAATGATCTCAAATCAACCACCTGAGCTTCCACCTTAAGAAAACAGAAAAATAAGAGCAAATAAAATCCACTGTAAACATTAAAAAGAATGTAACTTTTAAAAAGTTAAAAATAAAAAAAGTTTAAAAAGTTAAAAAAAAAATAGAGAAAAATCAGTGAAACCAAAAGTTGGTTCTTTGAGAAAGTCATTAAAATTTACTAATCTCAAGACAGACATATCAAGAAAAAAATGAGAAAAGTGGTATCACTAGAGATTCTACACATATTATTATTAGTTTTTGAGATAGAGTCTTGCTCTGTCACTCAGGCTGGAGTGCAGTGACGCGATCTCGGCTCACTGCAACCTCCGCCTGCCAGGTTCAAGCAATTCTCCTGCCTCCGTCTCCCCAGTACCTGGGACTACAGGCGCACACCACCATGCCTGGCTAATTTTTTGTATTTTTAGTAGAGACAGAGTTTCACCATGCTGGCCAGCCTGGTCTTGAACTCCTGACCTCGTGATCCGCCCACCTCAGCCTCCCAAAGTGCTGGGATTACAGGCATGAGCCACCCCACCCAGCCGAGATTCTACACATATTATAACTGAGGGAATATTATAAACAGCTTTGTGCCAATAAAATCAGCAACTTAGATGATATTTTTCTGAAGTCCTCCAAACACATGAACCACTAAAGCTTTCTGAAGAAGAAACTGATAGCCTGATTAGCTATGTCTATTTAAAAAATTAAATTTGTAATTATAAACTCACCTGTATAACATTCCTAAAGGTGATATTAACATTGTTCTCAAACAGTTGGCAGAAGACTCATTTGATGAATCTGAATTTTCCAAAATAGATGATTCTGATGTTAGTTCTATTTAGAAATAACTCCAAGAACAGTTTTCATATTTTATTTTCACACTGAAAATCAGATTTGCTTCAGCCTCAAAGAGTGTGTTTATGTGAAATTACATGAGAACTGGCAGCAAGCTGCAGCTTTTTTTCTAAATGTGAAAAGGGTTAAAAAAATATTGCATGACCAAAGTGTGATTTAACCCAGAAATACAAGGCCACTTTAATATTTGAAAATTCAAGCCATGTAATTCACTATATTAAAATTGTGTGATTATCTCGATCTGACACACAAAAAGCATTTGACAAAATCCAACATCTACTCCTGATAAAAACAGCAAACCAAAGAAAATTTCCTCAAACCAATAAAGGGTATCTACAAAAAACCTAGAGCTAATATTTACATAATAATGAAAGACTGTACACTTTCCCTCAAAAAAAGGAACAAGACAAGGATGTTCACTCCCACCCTATACTTAAGGTTCCCTTCCATCCAATATGGCAAGAAAAAAAAAACAAAAAAGTCATCTGCATTGGAAAGAAGTAAAACTGCCTTTTTTATTCCCAGATGATAAGTTCAACAACTTAAAAATCCAAAAGAATCTACCAAAAAAGAAAAAAAATTCTGGAACTAATAAGTGATTTCAGCAGTTATAGGAATCAAGATCAATATATACCAGTAATATTGGAAATTGTAATTTTAAACTGTTATCATTTCACAATAGCATCAAAAAATATAAAACACTCAGGAATAAATTTGAAAGAAGATTTATAAACTAAAGTTATATTGTTGAGAGAAATAAAAGAAGATCTAAACAGACAGATATACCATGTTCATGATTTGGAATACTGAATATTTTTAATATGTTAATTCTCAATGGATATACAGATTGAACACAATCCCAATTCATCCCCCACCACACTTTCTGGAAGAAACTGACTACACTTACAATCTATACAGAAATGCATCGGGTGCAGTGGCTCCTGACTGTAATGTCAATACTTTGGAAGGCCAAGGCAAGTAGATCTCTTGAACCCAGGAGTTTGAGACCAGCCTGGACCACAGAGTGAATAAATACCTAAAAAAAAACTTGGGTGTGATGGTGAATGCCTATAGTTTGACCTACACAAGAGTCTGAGGTAAGAGAATCAAGTAAGCCCAGGTCAAGGCTACAGTATGCCATGATCATGCCAATGTACTCCAGCCTGGGCAATAGAGGGAGACCCTGTTTCTTTTCTTTTCTTTCTCTTCTCTTTCTCTCTTTTCTTTTCTTTCTCTCCTTTCCCTCCCTCCCTTCCTTCCTTCTGAGATAGAGTCTATCTATCTTGTCTGTCTGTCTGTCTGTCTATCTATCTATCTATCTATCTATCTATCTATCTATCTATCTATCTATCTAAGACAGAGTCTCACTCCATCCATCTATCTGTCTGTCTGTCTGTCTGTCTATCTGTCTATCTATCTATGACAGAGTCTCACTCTGTCACCCAGGCTGGAGTGGAGTGGTGGGATCTCGGCTCACTGCAACTTCCGCCTCCTGGTTTCAAGTGATTCTTGTGCCTCAGCCTCCCAAGGAGCTGGGATTACAGGCGCGTAGTATCATGCCTGGCTAATTTTTGTATTTTTAGTAGAGAGATGGGGTTTCGCCATTTTGGCCAGGCTGGTCTCAAACTCCTGACCTCAAGTGATCTGCCCACTTTGGCCTCCCAAAGTGCTGGGATTACAGGCATGAGCTACCGTGCCCAGCCAGAAGACCCTGTTTCAAAAAAAGAAAAAGAAATGCAAAGGACCTAAAATAACCAAAACAACTTTGAAAAAAAAAGTTGGAGGATTAACACTATCTAATTTCAATACTAATTATAAAGCTACAGAATCAACATAGTATATGCATCATGAAAGACAGATAAACAGAATACAACAGACAACTGATTTTCAACAAAACTGCAAAAATAATTCAATAGAGAAAGGATAATTGTTCAACAAATGGTGCTAGAAGTTAGATATCCACATATAAAAATGAAGGACTCTGATTTACACCTCACATCATATAAAAATTAACTCAAAATGAAGCAAAAACCTAAATATTAAGCCTAAAACTGTAAGATTTCTATAAGAGAACATACAGAAATTATCTATGACCTTTAGTTAGGCAAAGATTTTTGAGATTCAACCCTAAAAGCATGATGCACTAAAGAACAAACTGACACACTGGGCTTCAAAATTAATAACTTTTGCTCTTCAAAAGACACTATTAAGTGAATACAAAGCCAAGGCAAAGACTGGACGGTTTGCAAATAAACACATGAAAAGATGCTCAACATCATTAGTCCTTAATCACAATGTGCACCCACTGCACAAATATCAGAACGACAAAATTATCAAGACTGTTCGTGGCATTAGCAAGGATTTGGAGGAACTGAAAATCTCATTTGCTGCAGTATGAGTGCAAACATAAAAAGGCAAAAACACTTTAGAAAACTTAATTTTTTTTTTTTTTTTTTTGAGATGGAGTCTTGCTGTCACCCAGGACGGAGTGCAGTGGCGTGATCTTGGCTCACTGCAACCTCTACCTCCTAGGTTCAAACAATTCTTGTGCCTCAGCCTCCCAAGTAGCTGGGATTACAGGCACATGCCACCACACGTAAAAATACTTTTTGTGTGCAGCAAACCAACATGGCACATGGATACATATGTAACAAACCTGCACATTGTGCACATGTACCCTAAAACCTAAAGTATAATAATAAAATAAAATAAAATAAAAATACCTTTTGTATTTTTTTTTTTTTTTGAGACGGAGTCTCACTCTGTTGCCAGGCTGAACTGCAGTGGTGCGATCTCGGCTCACAGCAACCTCCACCTCCCGGGTTCAAGTGATTCTCCTGCCTCAGCCTCCCAAGTGGCTGGGACTACAGGCATGTGCCACCATGCCTGGCTAATTTTTGTATTTTTAGTAGAGACAAGGTTTCACCATGTTGGCCAGGATGGTCTCAATCTCTTGACCTTGTGATCTGCCCGCCCCAGCCTCCCAAAGTGCTGGGATTACAGGCATGAGCCACAGTACCCAGCCTGTATTTTTTAGTAGAGATGGAGTTTTGCCATGTTGGCCAGGCTGGTCTTGAACTCCTGACCTCAGGTGGTCCAACCACCTCAGCCTCCCGAAGTGTTGAGATTACAGGCGTGAGCCATTGCACCTGGCCTGGAACTGTTGTTTCCTTCGAAAGATAAACGCACGTATCCATTACAATTCAGCCATTCCACTCTGAGGTATTTACTCAAGAAGAACGCATCTATCCATACCAAGAGTTGTACTAAAATGTTCTTAGCAGCTTTGTAATTTCTAAAAACTGGAATTCAAATGTCCATCAATAAGTGAATGGATAAACTGTGGGATAACCACAATCAATATATAATAAAAAGTATTGATACTTGCTACTTTATGGATGAATCTCAATTATGCTGACTGAAATAAGCCAGCCCTCCTCCACTCCCGAAGGGTCCCTACTGTATGATTCCACTTATGCAAAATTTTAGAAAGTGCCAAACTAATCTCTCATGACAGAATGCAATGGTTCCCTGGGGATGGAGGGTATGAAGGGGCAGGAGACAAGATTACAAAGGAACATGAGAGACTTCTGGAGATTTAGGTTATGTTCACTATCTTGATTGTGATGATGGCTTCCTGTGTATATACTCATCTTAAAATCTATGAAATTGTACATTTCAAACGTGTCAAATATACTATAGTTGACATACTATATTATGTATAATTCTATGTATTATATGTAGTATATATATAAGTACATATGTAGTATATACGTAAGTATACATGTAGTATATACTATAGTATGTCAACTATAAAGTTGTTTACAAAACAACTATAAAGTTGTTACCACTTTGGTAACAGCCATCTATATGATCGTTTACAAACAGGTTTTTATTCAGATCTAGTTTCTAAAGTTATCTCCACAACTTTCCAAAGTATCTGACCATGCTCATTAAAAGGATATTAATGTGAAGTAGGAGATAGTTGGATTATCCTCCTTTTTCAGTAGAGATGAGGTCTCACCATGTTGCCTAGGCTGGTCTCAAACTCCTGGTCTCAAGTAATCTGGCCGTCTCTACCTCCTGTCATGGATTTAATGTCCACCTGTTATAGCTCAAGAAGTGTTGTCTGCCATGCCAGGGTCTTCAAGAGTCAAACGCAGAACTGCTAGCTCTTGATGGGCATTTATACATGGTCTACCAACTAAAGGAGTTCTGTAGCTATGACGATCTGAGCTTATAATATTCTGTACACTGTAGCTACCATGTAAAGAACACCAAAGTGAACATACGTTGACATACCACTTATCTTATTTGGGCCTGAGATTAATGTACAAAGTGAGAGCACTGTCCTTGAAACAGTAATTTATAATTGATCTGTGCCACTTTTTTTCTTTTTTTTTGAGACGGAGTCTTGCTCTGTCCCTCAGGCTGGAGTGCAGTGATGCCGTCTCGGCTCACTGCAAGCTCTGCCTGCCAGGTTCACGCCATTCTCCCGCCTCAGCCTCCCAAGTAGCTGGGACTACAGGAGCCCACCACCATGCCTGGCTAATCTTTTTGTATTTTTAGTAGAGACGGGGTTTCACCGTGTTAGCCAGGATGGTCTTGATCTCTTGATCTCGTGATCCACCCGCCTCGACCTCCCAAAGTGCTGGGATTACAGGCATGAGGCACCGTGCCTGGCTGCCACTTATATTTTAACACCGAGATTTGTTAAGATATAGATTCCTTAGCCAGTCATGGTGGTTCATGCCTGTAATCCCAGCACTTTGGGAAGCAAGGCAGGTGGATCACTTGAGGTCAGGAGTTCAAGACCGGTCTGGCCAACATAATGAAACCCTGTCTCTACTAAAAATACAAAAATTAGCCAGGTGTGGCGGCCTGTGCCTATAATCCCAGCTACTCGGGAGGCTGAGATAAGAGAACTGCTTGAACCCGGGTGCAGTGAGCTGAGATCGTGCCGCTGTACTCCAGCCTGGGCAACAGAGACAAGACTCCGTCTAAAATAAAAAAATTATTGAGCCCCATCTGCATACATCTGTGGTAGAGATTAAGAACATACAGTTTTTTGTTTTTTTGTTTCTTTTTTTTTGAGATGGAGTTTCACTCTTGTCACCCACGATGGAGTGCAATGGCACGATCTCGGCTCACTGCAACCTCGGCCTCCCAGGTTCAAGCAATTCTTCTGCCTCAGCCTCCCGAGTAGTTGGGATTACCAGCACCAGCCACCATGCCCGGCTAATTTTTGTATTTTGAGTAGAGATGGGGTTTCAACACATTGGCCGGGCTGGTCTTGAACTCCTGACCTCAAGTGATCCACTTGCCTCGCCTCCCAAAGTGCTGGGATTATAGGCGTGAGCCACTGCCCCCAGCCCACGTTAAATTTGACATACAACTAGATTTGGGATATTCTGGCCCACATAATCCTTTAGGACCTTCTAGCTGCAACATTATTATTTTTGAGACAAGGTCTCGCTCTGCTGCCCAGGCTTGAGTGCCATAGCGCAATCCTAGCTTACTGCAGCCTCAAACCCCATTATTACTCAAGCGACTCTCCTGCCTCAGCCTCCCAAGTAGCTGGGAATACAGGCACATCCCACCACGCCTGGCTAATTTTTTTATTTTATTTTTAGTAGAGATGAAGTCTCGCTATGTTGCCTGGGCTGATCTCAAACTCCTGGGCTCAAGTGATCCTTCTGTCTCAGCCTCCCTTAGTGCTGGGATTATAGGCAAGAGCCTTTTTAAGGCTAGTCAAGTGTAGAAGTGGGAGTGGAGATGGAACAAAGAAATCCGTGACTGGTTGTGATCCATTAGTTGTAAACACCACTGCACCCACATCAGCTTAGCTGCAACGTTCTTGTAAGTATTATTTCCACAAGTTCCAACAGGATCCTTCAAGTAGGGTGTCTGGCAGCCTTAAGAGTCAAAAAGAGGTAACACGCTGGTAGTTTGAATAAGGTGACACCATAGAAGGTCCTAATGTTTAATGTTTAAGGGAATCTCTTTAAATTCTACTGTTTACAAAGATAGTTTAATTTTTTGTGTTAAGTTTCAAGTTTAAGTTTTGAGCCCAGTCTATGTTATAAACAGGTTACTCTTGGTTAACCACTACATTCTTTATCTTTATTCCATTTTTCACTTGCCAGAGAACCTAATGACTGATTAGTTTTTCTGATGTCTTTCTGCTTATTTTTCTCCTCCTTAATCCTGGGAGATTTTAGAACACAGAGGTTCTACAGGAATTCTAGAAAGCTGAAAATATCCTACACTCTTGTGGCTTCAAAATGCAAGAGCAAAGGTTATAGGAACAGAGAGGCAAAGATTTCTGGAGTATCTTCAGCGCTTGGGAGTGAAACATTAAAACAATTTTCCCCAAATCTCAAAAATCATTGAGATACAGTAATAATGTCAGCTATAACAGCAGACCAAGTTCTACTCCAACAAAATCAAAAGGTTCTCAGTTTGTCACCTCCTCTCTGCTTTTACCACTTTGAGTTCAAAAATAACATCTTTGTTTTGAAATACTAAAGTTAAAATAAAATTAACATTTCTACCACTAAACTGGCTTCTTATTTAACTTTACATAATAGATTAATAAATCATTTAAAATGTTACAGGGTAATACAACATTTATATTTTAATATATAATCATGTTAGGTAACCACATATTTTAATATTTGCTTAAATATTCTAAAGATAGATTAAAATGTTGTCACAGCCAGTAGCATCAAGTTACTGTAGTTGAATTCTGAATTTAGTCTTTATCCTAAAATTTTATTAACATTCTGTTCTTCTGGACCTAACAGCAACTGAAAATCTGTTTCAAAAGGATTATATAAATCAGAGAGAAACAGAAAAACATACCTGTTAAAGTATGAACAAATGTGAACAGCATGCAAATCAACTTTTATCTCTAAACTTTACTTCTGATTGTGCCCCAAACAGACAAGCCAATGATTTAATACCTTGGGTATTTTTTGTGCCACTAGGCAAAGTAACCTAATTCTCTTAATTCCTGGAATTGGCTGCTGTTCCAAGACTACGAGGATTGCACTGGAAGTGGCTGTGGCATACTATAATACAATTAATATGCTACAGAAAGAAAAATAAGTTTAATTTTATTCAGCAGACAAACTAATATTTTTTTATGCCACTTGCAAACCAGGTTGTAAACAACTGGTGGCTGTCCCATATTCTTTGATCTTTCACACATAGTGTACAAAATAATCCTTCTACTGATGGATTCTAAGGAGAGTAAGATGAAAAGGTTACCACGTTAATTTTATCTATAATACACATATCTTTGTTAAAAAAAAAAGTCAATCCACCAGAGAAAACACTTGTTCCACATTAGCTAAATATATGCATTTATTATCTTCAGTAATACAAAATTCAAGATAAAAGGGAAAATCTCCAGGGGGAAATGTCATATAAATGACTCTCTCAAACTTGTCTGACACAATTACTCCCCTTCATGTTCCCTCCAGATACTCCTTACACACTGTTCCCACATCCTCCATTCCTTGATCACTACCCATAATCAAAATCCATTTTTGACTTTTGCTTTTCCTCCTTTTGCTTCACTCGTCAAGTCTGTCTGCCTACAGTCGTTGTTCAACATGGGGTTAAGTGCTTAAAACCAAACAACTTCCTTGGGTCTATATAATACTCTTAAACATTTGGGATCCAGAAAGGGAAGAAGTAACTACATACGCATCCATTCCTTGAGGCATTTTAATTGGTTTCTAACCAAGGATGCTGTACAGACTCAAACTGTCACAACAAATGCTCTCTTAACAAATCTCCACATAACCCACTGACTAAAAATGACTAATGCTCTCAATTTGTTTTATAAAACATATTAATGCTACAGGATATTAAACCATCAAGAGTGGCAGGCTACTCTCAAGTTCACCCATTCACTTCTGCTTCAACCAGTTGAAGTACACCCTTACCAAGTATATGCTGTATATACTCTAATGTAACATGGGAGTGCAAATATCTCTTCAAGACAGTAGTTTCATTTCCTTTGAATATACAGGCAGAAGCAGAACTGCTGGATCAGACGGTAGTTCTAGTTTTTTGAGGAACCTCCATACGGTTTCCCATAACAGCTATAGCAATTTGCAATCCCACCAACAGTGTAAACAGGTTCCCAATCTCCACATCTTCACCACTATTTGTTATCATTTTACTTTTTGATAATAGCCATTCTAACAACAGGTGTGAGGTGATACGTCATTGTGGTTTTGATTTGCATTTCCCTGAAAAGTGATATTGAGCACCTTTTCATACATCTGTTAGCCATTTGTATGCCTTTGGGAAAATGTCTGTTCAGGTCCATTACCCCATTTTTTAATTGGGTTACTTGGTTTGCTACAGATATGTATTACGAGTTCCTTATACATTTTAGATATTAGTCCCCTATCAGATATGTGGGTTATAAATATTTTCTCTCATTCTGTAGGTTAACTTCTTTTTTTTTGAGACAAGGTCTCACTCTGTCACCCAGGCTGCAGTGCAGTGGCACAATCACGGCTCACTATAGCCTTGACCTCCTGGGCTCAAGGGAATCTGCCTGCCTCAGTTTCCCAAGTAGCTGGGACTACAGGCAAGCATCACACCTGGATAATTTTCTTTTTTTTAGAGACAGAGTCTCATTATGTTGCCCAGGCTAGTTTCAAACGCCTGGGCTCAAGTCATCCTCCCTCCTTATCTTCCCATGTGCTGGCACTACAGGTCTGAGCCACAGCACCCAGCTGCCTTTTTTTTTTTTTCAACTAAGTTTGTGATGGTGAAGAATACAATGACTACTAGTACAGACTGGTGTCACAGAACTGATTCATGCTGAGGCATCAGCAGTTTTACCCATCATGCAGTTTTCTGTTTTCATTGTTTTGGTGTTTGCTTCCACATTATCAGTGCAAACACCAAAACGATGATAACAGAAAACATCTTATTATGATGAAAATAGTTTTGACCTTATAGGATCAACAGGTTATATTTGTGAAACACTATACTATACTATGCTACCAACTCCTTGCATCAGGAAGTTAATTTACTTATTAAAATACCTAGCTACAATAAGGTGTTAATATTGAATGAATGAATGTTTTAACAGAAGAACATTGGTAACAAGGGTAAATAAATATCAACTAACTTAGAGGCTGAAGAAAGTGGTAGCATTACTATTTTAACAAATGCAGAGACAATAGATGACAAAGTCGTATCTATCTGAACATTCCCATTAACCATTTAAAAAGCTCACAAACTTTCAGTTACCAGAATAACGGAGTTTGGCTTATAACATAAATGTGGGCATCTTTTTAACGATGATTTATTTTATGAGGAATTTAAGTTTCAGCTAAAAGTCAAAAACATTTATACAAAGAATTTCTGACCTCTTTTATAGCCATTTGGGCTATCCTGCTATGAAAAGAATTTAAAAACTGTTTTACTCCATTCAGAGAATCCAGTCAAACATTTACTGACAACCGCCATATACAGGGCACTCTATTATATACTGTGGGGTTTATGGGGAAAGATAAAATATGATCTCTCCCTTTGGGAACTTACACATAGATCATGAGAAAAGTTGAAAAACAGCTAAAACAACCTTTTAATAGCAACATATTAAACCGTAATGGCCATTAGAAAAGAAATGTGATATCTAATGTCAATTCATGCATCTGGAGAAAATTCACGAAAATGGCTTAAATCAAAAGAAAATAGAAATTTAATTCAAATAAATGTTCACAAAAATGTGGCTTTACTAACGAAAAAGGGAAACAAACTCAAATCATAGCTTAAACCAAAGAAATCTATCAAGAAATCTAAGAATGAAACCTATCTGATCCCAATGTTTAGCTGAGATTTTTAGCAAAAGCAAAAATAAAAAATAACAGCTAACACACATGAACTAACATGGCCAAACTGCCAAAAAGGAGAGTGTAAACATAGGAACGCTGGGGTCACTTTGCTACAGATAGATGGTAGACCGAGTGGTGATATTCTTGACAGGTCAGGAACTCTAGTCTTATTTACCTTTGTAGGTTTATCTAGTGCTTAACAAGAAAAACACTCAATAAATATTTATGAACTGATGAGGCATCTACAAGGCACAACAGAGAGGGCCAAAACAGAATGTTCCTTGTACTCACACCCTTAACCATTATCGGCTGATATCTGTACTACTTAAAGAAGAGAAAAAAGGCTTAGTGTATTTTAGGTAAGATGAATAGGACTCTGAAATTTGGAGACATTTACAAAGCTATTATCTGAGAACAAGAAATTTTCAAAATTGAAGAACTCTGTAAGATTCAACCTCTCAGAACACCAATGGCCGGTTTACAAAGATTGAATGTTCTTAATCGATAGCATGAGATATCTAATCACTGAACTTAAATGTAAAAGTATTTACATGAAAGAATTATTTTAAACGAAGAATTAGAATCCAAAACCATTTACTAGAATACATTTAATAATAAAACATTACTATCAAATCTAATATTAAAAGCACAACTACTACATATTAATAATATCAATTTGGTTGACTTGGTTATTACTAAGTGAATTATTTAAATGTCATCTTAATTGCCATCTTTTTTTTTTTTTTTTTAAGACGGCGTGTCGCTCTGTCACCAGGCTGGAGTGCAGTGGCAGCTCACTGAAACCTCTGCCTCCCAGGTTCACACCATTCTCTTGCCTCAGCCTCCCGAGTAGCTGGGACTACATGCACCCGCCACCACGCCCGGCTAATTTTTTTGTATTTTTAGTAGAGACAGGGTTTCACCGTGTTAGCCAGGATGGTCTCGATCTCCTGACCTCGTGATCCGCCCACCTTGGCCTCCCAAAGTGCTGGGATTACAGGCGTGAGCCACCACACCCTGCCCGCCATCTTTAAATGTCTTCCAATAACCAGTGTGGCCAGAACATCCACAAATGTGGAAACAGAATATTAAATGCAATGAGATTTTGTCTTCAAATTATGTAAATTTCATGTTTTCCAAAATCCAAACATACTGCACTGATTTTCTAAAAAATCTAAATTCTCTATACTTTAATAAAAATCTCAAGAAGTTAAACAGAAGTCAAAATGCATTAAGACGATTTTACCAAATATTATCATCATTCACTTTCACTTTTAAACAATCCAACTGAGATCAGGACTCTCTAATTAAACGACCAGGTGCAGTGGCTCACACCTGTAATCCCAGCATTGGGGAGGCAGAGGCAGATGGATGGCTTGAGCCTAGGAGTTCGAGACAAACCTGGGCAACATGGCAAAACCTCATCCCTATTTAAAAAAAAAAAAAAAAAACACACACACACACAGAAAAATCACCCAGGCATGGTGGTGTGCACCCTTAGTCCCAGCCTCTTGGGGGATAAGGTGAGAGGATTGCTTAAGCTCAGGAGGTTGGGGCTATAGTGAGCTGTGATGGCACCCCTGCACTCCAACCTAGGTGACAAAGTGACACTGTCTCAAAAAAAGCCAACAAAAAAGAATCTCTAATTAACTGACAGAGTAAATGCAACTAATGACACAGAATTCTAAACAAGCTTATATTTATACAATATTCTTGCCTACATGACACCTTGATATTCAAACAGTGCATCTCTCAAAATGGGTTAGCAATAATACAGTCAATGAAAGATGGTGGTAAGTTCATCACATGCACTATTTCATTTCATACTCACAAACCCCAAGGTAAGCACTGTTATTTTCATTACAGGTAATAAAGAAGGAAAGAAGAGTTGACACCCCTCCACTCTCAAGAGTAATCAAGATCCCCAAAGAGCCAGGCGCAGTGGTTCACCCTGTAATTCCAGCTTCTTTGAGAGGCTGAGGTGGGAGGACATTTGAGGCCAGGAGTTCAAGACCAGCCTGGGCAACAGAGTGAGACCTCATCTCTACAAAAAATCAAAAAATTAGTTGGGCATGGTGGTGCATGCCTGTGGTCTCATCTACTTGGGAGGCTGAGGTGTGAGGATCACTTAGAACTTGAAGGTTGAGGCTGCAATGAACCGTGATTGTACCACTGTACTCTAGCCTGGATGACAGAGCAAGACCTTGTCTCCAAAAGCAAACAAAAATTACCTATGATTTGACTCAATCCATTGAGTCAAACTGTACTAAGACAAACACTGAGCACTCAGATACTGGTTTCTAATATCATTCTCCAATTAAAGAAACCAGGACTCCTTTCAGAAATAGCTGATTCTAGGTCTGCGGAAAGAAATAAACAAGATGAGCGGTAGCATCTTGCAGTGCCAGGAAGTAACAAAGTGCTTTAAAAAACAAAAGAAACACTGATGAGCAATATTATTGCTCCACTATCTGATGTTTAAAAAACAAAGAAAGAAAGAAAGGCCAGGTGCAGTGGCTCATACCTTAATCCCAACATTTTGGGAGGCCGAGGCAGGAAAATCACTTGAGCTTAGGAGTTCGAGACCAGCCTGGGAAACAGAATCAGACCCTGACCCTAAAAAATAACCACAAATAATAACCACAGGCAGGGTGTGGTGGCTCACACCTGTAATCCCAGCACTTTGGGAGGCCGAGGCTGGCGGATCACCTGAGGTCAGGAGTTCGAGACCAGCCTGGCCAACATGGTGAAACCCTGTGTCTACTAAAAATACTAAAATTAGCCAGGCATGGCGGCAGGCACCTGTGATCCCAGCTACTTGGGAGGCTGAGGCAGAAGAATCGTTTGAACCTGGGAGGCAGAGGTTGCAGTGAGCCGAGATCGCACCAGTGCACTCCAGCCTGGGCAAAAGAGCAAGACTCCATCTCTAAATAAATAAATAAATAACAATAGCAAATAAAAATAAATTTTAAAAAATAAAATTAAGGGAAAAAGGAGTATATTAAAGAAACATAGGAGCCAACTGAAAGCACTCCTAAAAGTCAAAGCTAGAACAATTTAAGCAACACAATAAAGTACTATTAAATTATAACCCAAAACGTAAAGTAAATATCCACAAGTTGATACAAATAAGAATGAATGAATGGGCAAGAACAGACAAATCACCCATAGGAAGAATTCCAAATAATTTTTATAGATATTTCACCCTCAAGAAGGTAGAGCATCAACACTCTCTTCCTTAAGTATGGGCTGTGTATAGTGACTTCCTTCCAAAGAATACTGTTTGGGACGAAGGGGGCAAAAAAGAATACCTTCACAGTAGAGAAACCAGACAAAGACTATCTCAGCAAGGTAATCAAGGCTAACATCAATGACAAATCATGCTGATAGCATTTTATACTTGATGTGATAAGAATGGCACTTTATTTCTGTCTTCCTCCCAAAACCCATAAATGCAGTCTAATGATAATAAAAACATCAAACAAATCCCAACCTGGGGACATTCTATAAAATACCTAACATTCCTCAAAACTGACATGGTCATCAAAAAAAAGGAAAGTCTGAGAAACTGCCACAGCCAAGAGAAGCCTAAGGAGACATAACTAAGTGTAATGTGGTGTCCTGAACAGGATCCTAGAAAAGAAAAAAGAACATTAGGTAAAAACTAAAGAAATCTGAATAATGTATGGACTTTAGTTAATAAGTTATTAATATTGATGCATTAATTTTGACAAATGTACCCAATTAATATAAGATGCTACTAATGGGAAAAACTGAATACAGGGCGCATGACAACTCCCTGTACTATCTTTGCAATTTTTCTGTAAACCAATTTTTCTAAAAAAAAAAACAAAAAAAACCAAACAGCAAACAAAACACAAATGAAGAAAGGCGGAAGTTCAGGTTTATTTTCCTACTAATTTAAAGCAGGTTATTTCATCTTCTATAGCTATTTGGAAATCTTTCTTTAGAGCACTCTAGGGAGAGAAATTCTTTCAATCTCTTTCTACTACATACTACCATTACTGTTATTCTGCCCTAACTGAAGCCCAGGTTGCCAGATCAGATTAGAAAACTGTTGGTCTGGATTCATTTTTTTAAAAGGAGGAAGATTTATGAGACTTTTTACTTTGTGTGAGGAAATACAATGCCAAAATAAAGAACTGCTAATGTAGCACTGAGCTACCAGCAAGTATACTAAGAAACAACCCACAGGATCTAAGTTTACATTCAGAGCTCAAAAAAGCCCCAACATCATCTTAGAGTCGAAGAAAAAAGATTTTTTTTTTTTTTTGAGATGGAGTCTCACTCTGTTACCCAGGCTGGAGTGCAGTGGCACAATCTCGGCTCACTGCAACCTCCGCCTCCCAGGTTCAAGTGATTCTCCTGCCCCAGGCTCCCAAGTAGCTGGGATTACAGGCGTGCACCACCACGTCTGGCGAATTTTTGTATTTTTAGTAGAAACAGGGTTTCACCATGTTTGCCAGGCTGGTCTCAAACTCCTGACCTCAGGTGATCCACCTGCCTTGGCCTCCCAAAGTGCTGGAATTACAGGCGTGAGCCACCACACCCAGCCAGAAAAAGAATTTGTTAAAGATTTAACATATGAAGATGATTTTATAATTGTTCATACAACCTAAGTAGCTAAGTCAAAAAGTAAAATAAAAGCTACCCTTTCCAGTGTCAGCTTTAATGTTTAAAAAACTCAAAATAAAATGAAGTATACAGAATGATCATTTTATATAGAGAAAAGGTTTACTCTCACTGAGAAAGACTTGAAGGATTCTAGCAATTTCTTTCTGACTTCAAATGGAAAAAAGAAATAGATAAGTCGGCTGGGCACGGTGGCTCACGCCTGTAATCCCAGCACTTTGGGAGGCCAAGGCGGGTGGATCACGAGGTCAGGAGATCGACACTATCCTGGCTAACACGGTAAAACCCCGTCTCTACTAAAAATACAAAAAAATTAGCCGGGCGTGGTGGCGGGCACCTGTAGTCCCAGCTCCTCAGGAGGCTTAGGCAGGAGAATGGCGTGAACCCGGGAGGCGGAGCTTGCAGTGAGCTGAGATGGCACCACTGCACTCCAGCCTGAGCGACAGAGCAAGACTCCATCTCAAAAAAAAAAGAACACAGAAATAGATAAGTCATATCTCTATAAATTCCAATGCTACAGGGATTCACAGAAAACACCTACTCAGAAAAACTGTAACTTTCTAAACTGGAAAAATGTCTTCTCAAGCACAGCATATTTTGTAATATTTTACATTATTTATTACAATATTCTGTAATTTTAAAAACCCATAAAACAAACTTCATAGACATTAATTATTACTCATTAAATATGAGCTTTATAGTGTTTGTTATCATTAAAAAACTTAAGAGGACATTTTGGCTGAACCCCTCTTTCCATGCTACACCCCACTAGAAAAGATTTACATTTATATGTGATGCAATGCCTTCTGGGTGTTATTTTAATGTGTGATGCAAAAATATGCTTTTCTGTTCCTGTACTGAGACATAGCTGTTTCTGGCTCACATTTATTATGTGCCCTCTTCTGTGATACAATCTGATTGACCTGCAGAATACATCAAGGGCAATTACTGTCACCATAGAAAAGAACAATGGGTTAAAACAATATCCTTAGAGCAGAACTGGAATTACTATTTAAACGAAATTTCAGATTTAATACATCCAAACAGTTTAAGTTAAATGCAAAAATTATGTGCTTCCACATATATATAGTTAGAGCTGATTTTGTTTACTGGCCCTCAAAATATTTGGAACCTTGTTTGCCTTTCTATATTAAATCTTACGGATTCAACATCTAGAAGATCAATGAGAAAGTAAAACACTGTGGTGTACAGGTGTCCTAAAGCTGTCTGTTCCTATTCCTTTCCTCTCTAACTCCCTTCTCCAACCTGATTAAAAACCTAAAAAGAGCCCAACTGAGAATCCCATGGCCACATACTGAGCATCATTGTAGTCCTAGTGATCCTCCTTTCCTTAGGAGCATTCATTTCTAAAACCCTAATGACACTCTGTCACATTCTTGTGAAAAGGAGAGGAAAAACTGCCATTTAAGGCTGTGTTCATTATAATCAGTGACTTCTTAAAAATGTTTGCATCTAGCAGTGATGTATCTTTGGGATTTCTTTCAGAGTTTGACTCTTTTAGCAGCGTCTTGATTTTTCAGGGAATTTCTGTGCACAGGAAATTTTGAGAAATGCTTGTAATTGCTCAAAACAAAAGAGAACATGGCAACACTGCATTTATGTGTTTCCCATTTTTATTTAAAGTCTGTCAAAGCAACTTACATAGACTTTTATATAAAGGCAAGCTGACACATGAACTATTAAGAACCTCAAACAGTAATATTATGCTAAAGTAGCATATATTACATGTGAAACACTATAATAAGAATCTACAGATGAACTAGAACCATTCTATTCTATGTATAATGTGAGCAAATGTCACCCTAATTTTCTCTCTGTAACCAAAATAGTCTTTTTCCCCAGTAAGAATAGTAATTCCTAGGAACTCCTCGTCTTAAAAGCCTGGAGAGACTTCAAAAAATGTGTAAGGAATTGAAAGCCATGATCTAATTCTTACTTTGATCAGTTTTGTTTGTTGGGGACAGGGGGGTATTTTTTTCTGTTAAAAAAAATAAGTGGGAAAGGAAAATATTATTCAATGATGTTCCCCCAAAACTGTACAATGTTTGGGATATTCAATACAGATATTCTTAAATCTATCATGATGAATTCACCCAATGTGAAACCCAAATTTCTTTGGAAACCCCAAACTAAAGAGTACTTCTTTATTCCTTATGAGTTTCTCCCAATTTATAGAACTAAATTCTATACCATACTGTACAAGATAATCTATGTTTAATTAACTTTAGTGAAATTAAACTATTACAAACTATAAGCAGAAATTAACATTGGGACCCCAGAAGTAATCAATTACACAAAAGCTTTGACTACCCTATAGGACACTATAGAGTAGGTTGTAATACAAACCACTTTAACGGGTCTAGTTTATGTTCAGAATGTATTTAGAACTTTTACCCTCTATTTAATAAACTCACAGTTCATTACCATTTAAAATCAAACAAACTGTGCCCATTCAGCAGCACTGCCACCAACTTAACTCCTAAATAGAACTCTTAGCTACCTTGCTGAATTGCCTTACCTCCTGAAAAAAATTTGCCACTTATATTTCTAGGCCACCTACTTTCTACCACCAATTAGAATGTAGTTTAGACAGTACAAACTGATATGAAATTAGCCTAAGCCTTTGTTTCTCAAACTTTAGAAAATATATAAACCCCTTTAAAAAAAAAAGTTCTCTTGAACATCATATCTGTCCAAAAATCCCAATGAGAAACACTGATTTAAGAAAATGAAGTCTCATCCTATAACAAATGTCTTTCATCTATGAGTTATCACTGCAAAGTGTGACCTTTATAACAGGTACAATCACTTTTTAACATCAAAATAAAAATACAAATTTAAGAAATAATTTAAGAACTAAAAAACCTTTCCCTCCAAATGGGCCCTAGGAGAATGAGGAACTCAGTCTAAGAAAAACCGACTTAATTCAAAATAGAATTTAAAAAGTCTGTTGTTCCTCTAAACATGACATATCCTATCTCCCCTGACACACACCTCTACCCCTCATGAAAGCAGCATCTTTCCTCTCCTGCACCCCATGACTCTATTATGCCACTCACCTCTTACCTCTTTTATTAAGCCATAGGATCAGTGGGGTCCGGGTCTATACCTGATTCATCTTTGTACGTACCAGCACACCTTGCACAGTGATTCACAAAAGGTCCTAGTTATTGTTGGCTAAATGAATACATATCAAATATATATTTTTGGCTATTATTTGCTATCTCTGATTATCTATGCCTTTATTCCCAATCAGTATCACAGAAAACCAAACGTTTACAAATCTTTCAATTCAATGACTACAATATACCTATAAAGTTAAAACAACAATAATACTGACAGAGGCAAGTATAGCTTCTTTTTTCTTCCTCAACATGAAAAAACAATTACTGATAGGATACCAGGTAAAAGTCAGCAAAAAATACAGGAATAAACATCATTATCATCAGTGCTCTTACAGAGCATCTTTATAAAATGGAGGCAAAAACTCCCTTTTAATCAACCTCCAATATGTTATAATGTAGATTTTTTAAAAATGCAATGCTAATAAAAATTAGTTGATAAGTATTTTTTCATTCAAAAGCCACAAATGTTTGATCTGCATTAAAAAGCTATTAAAAAATCAATTCTAACTTACAATTTACTCAAATACCAGTGGTTTCTTAGATGCTAATAAAAAGCACTATATGAGCTACTACTTTTATTCCTAATATGATTGACATGTCTTTTATGAAAGAAAGTCATGTGCACTGCAGGAAATTTAAAAGCCCAAAATGTTAAAGCTCTGAATATAAAATTTAACTAGCAGACTGACTGAAATACTAGATCTCTATTTTTATTCTATTCACTGTTCACTCAACTTCCATTTCTCTTCTTGGGATTTGTTTTTTTTCCCCCTACTCTTATTTTTATTTTTATGGAATAATAAGATACCACCACCTATAGCTCTACATCAGCCAATATTAGACACTTTTAAAACAGCTTGCTTGCTTTCTCTCTCTCTCCCTTTCTGTATTTGCTAGGTCTTACCTGGTTAGACAGAAAAACAAAGCATTAAATAAAAGTGGTTTTTATGGGACAAAACGTTTTTCCATTACATTACAATGTTTATTATCCTAGTGGTCTTAAAATGAAACTATATTATATTCCCAAACTTCCCTTCAACTGTTTTTGAAGTAGCATAATTTGGAGGTGTTTGGGTAGCAATTATCAGGGCTAACTTTTTAATATTGCAATTATTTATTAAATTGATATATATAATTCAATTGTTTACAACAGTTACTATCACATGAAAGATGCTATAGAAACAGAAGTCCCAATGAATTATCTTTGGAATAGCCTGGTCTTCACCTATACTTCCTACTGTTGTTTGAATGTTAATTTCTGGACCTATTCTATTAGATACCTAAAGTTAATTAATTCAACTTTAAGTTAAGAGAGAAGATACAAATAGTTGATGTTATTCCCTATGTTTTCAAAATGTAAGGTCAATCAGTATAAGTACCCACAAATTTTAAATTATTTAAATTATATAAGCATCTGACACTGAGGCAGATTTTCAACTTAACATCTATTTACTTCTTTCAGCTTCCACTGAAGTCAAATACCAAGTAATGAAAAGAGAAATAAAATTTTTAAATCTGTCCTTATCATATTACAAGCACATTAAAGACTTCTCTCTTATTTTCCAAAGAGCTTGACAAAATGGTTCAGTAGCAAAAACTGCATTATTCTCTCAAAAGAAACTACTTTCCTTTTTGATAAACAGCAAACCGCATGAGGAAGTTACCACTGAATTACTTCCTGTTACTTGAAAATGTTCTAACTAACACAGCTACCACACGTTTTTAGTTTTTAAAACAGGGGTGGGATAAGTAAAGGAAGGCTTAATTATTAGACAATAATAAAGCAGGTCTAATTCACCGTATGGTCAAGACAGCCATTTTTCATTTGGAGGATCTAAGTCTTTTTCAAATTATAATGAAAGAAAAATGTAAAACAATCAAACATGCAGACTTTGTAGAAAAGTGTTTCCTCAGAAAATTGGATACACAGATATCAGAAAGCAAGGGCCATCCATTCATTATGACTGAAACCAAAGGAGGAAAACAGCCTATATACAGAACTGTAAGCTTCATAACTATTGGGATCATCAAATTTTTAATATTCAATTCCATAATAAATTATTCTAGGTACCAAAAAACTATGGCAGTAAGCAAAGGACTTAATACAATGATATAATCTAAATAAGGTAAATAAGGTACACCAAAAAGTCTGAGATAAATGAAGCAACTCTCGAAGAGTAAGTTAAAATAGTAATCGCACTTGCTTAAATTAGTATTTATCATTTCTAATGTTTAAAATAAATAAAATACCAAGTCTGAATCAGCCTACAGGTACATTCACTTAAAGATGAATGGATGTGAAAATGTGTGTTCTACACACTTCAACAACAAGATATAAGACTCACTGTCCAAGATAATTATCCACTAGCAAAATAATTCCTATTTTAATTTTGGGTTATATTCCTTGCTTTTAACAGATCAGCATCTCCAATTCAATTTATAGGAACAATTTTTGTTCAAAATTTAACTGAGGCATCTCAGTCTATTAAATGAGGAATATTACTCAACTGAACACTTACTTTAATATGAATTTTTTAAAGTTAAGGATCTAAAGCAACTACCAATCTAACAAGTGATTTTAAAAGTTGGGTATGCTCCTATTTTCTGAACTCAAACAAGTGTGCATTTTTACTTATTTATAATAGCATAAAGAATCAACTTTTAGGCTGCCTCCTTTTCAATTAAGGCTTGTTTACACCTGACAACTATCTTTATCCTAGAACTCTAATGTTCTGCTTTTAATAGCTCAATCTATGTTTCTATCCTAGAAACTGAAAAGGTTTTTTAATTTTGGAGCTTTTTGGTATGTGCCCCTCCTGAACGATAATTACATATTCACAGCAAACTAAATACAATCTTAAGAAGTATGTAAAAGAATCTGAAGTAGACTTCTAGAAACATAAAAGTATTATTTGATATAATAAAGACAGTCTGTTTTTCAGATTAAAAAAATACAACAGGAAAAGGAAAATTTTAAACAATTTACTTAATTTTGCCAATTTTCAACATGGTCCCTTTTTTAATCAAGGTCTACATATTTGAAAAGTTGACTATTAAAATTCTTAATTAATTTAAAAGTACTGTTGTAAAACTTTCCTTTAGCCCATTCAGCCCCTTAACTAATCAAACAAAGAAACAAATATTACAAGACGAAGGTTGACAAAAAATCATAATGAACCTCTCAGATGAGAAACTAATTGGTACTAAGTACACAATGGCTTACATTTAATCCTGTTAATAACCACACAAAAAAAGAAATAAAAGACTCACTTTTCAGTCATCTCTCTGGACCACTGGGCTAAAATAACAGCATGACTAAATCTGACATTGACCCCGTGGCCCTGCTAGGAGTTAAAAGAATTCCTTTGAGTCTTCTGAGGCCTGTTTTCAACTGCTCCAGAAGGGGTGGGCTAGGCATACACACTTGTTAGCCTTCTTTACAGTAACAGGTCAAATTAGAAATGGTCATATACACTGTAATATACACTAGCTCTTACTTTAGACTTGAAGTCTGTACCTTACAACAAAAGTACAAGAAAGAACAATAAAATAATAACACCTGGATGATAAAATGTCATAGATGGATCATATATAACTGGAAAGGTGAGAACGTATCAAGGCAGTAACACATTACTGAAAGGAAATTTATAAAACAGTAAGAATATTATCTAAATCAACAAGACTGAAATTGAGACAAAGTACCAAGATGGATCACTAAACTTTAAGAAAGAAAAATATCATGTATAAATTTTTCTAGATTTATCACAAAAGTGTTTTCAGCAAGCTTACTAAATTAAAATACGTTTAATTATTTTGTGAAGTTTTGCAAGCTTTTGTGACATGAACCCACAAATAACATATGATGTTAGGATGACATAAATCTGCCTGAAAGCAGTTACTTGTTCCCTTTCATCCCTTTTCAAAATACAACTTATGATTTTCAACAAGGAAGATATTAGCATTCACACCTTCCTCTCTAACTAGTCATTGAAAATAATTATGGATATGGATTTACTATACTTGACCAGATTTCTCTCATTCTTGTATTAGCACTTTTAAATTAAGTACATTTTCTTAAATAAAATAAAATAAAATGCTAGGCCTTACTCTTATTTCACAAAGTCTAATCACTGAAAATGTAAGTAAGCCAATCACTAGCATATTTTATGTATTTCCCTTAAGTTCTTTCAATTTAAAGAAAGTATGGCTTCAGTTAATTTACGTCAACATTTAAAATTAAAAAGTCTAAATTTTCTGAATACTGAAAGTCCACAGATGTCCTTACAAGAAACAAAATTATTACACACCAAGGATATTTTAATTCTAAACAGTCTCTGCCACAAAATATCAAAATTAATTTCACATAATTTAATTTCTGTACTCGTAATCCTTTTATAATTTTTAGTTTACATATTAATAAAATCAAAATATCATAATCAAAAAATTACTTTACTGAACACATAACTTCATTGAACATTAGCAATTAGCCTCGAGGCACTCTTTTCTTAATTTGTAAGACCTTAAATTTAGGATAAAAATAAGAGTTAAAATTTTAACATTTACCATAACGAAATTTTGTGAAATCTGTCAAATTTGAAGTAATCTCTTAGAAAAAAAAGAGTTTAGGCACTCTATGTTTTGAAAATCTATAATGGCATAGATATTTCCACCTGTTAGGTGGCGGCATTTTGGGTAGGGGGTTTTCTTTCCCAATTCTCATTCTGTTCTCACCTCCTATTTTCTCTCATACACAGAATATTATTTTTCAGGAACTATCTACTAGAACACCGAGACATAAAGGCAATCAGCAATATGAGAATTAGAAAATATTTCACAAACAAATCCGAATTTAAAACTCTAATTCAGAGCCTACTTTTCTGAACAGAAAACACTAAAGCTAAAACAGTTTCCACACAACACCATGTAATTTTACCATCATTGGCTAACCTTCATAGCATTTTTTGGCCTAAAAAAAATCATGAATTAAAGTATTTCGATCATACTTCAATAGTTACCATACATGTTTAGCCATTCAGTTTTAAAAGAATCTTCCACCCACTGCCAAAAGAAAAAAGAAAGAGGAAGAACAAAAAAGAATTCCCACAAAACGAGAGTTTCAAATAAAGACTGGAAAAGGCATCAAGCAATCATGACCTTTAAAAAAAAAAAAACGTTGTCTGACAATTGTCTGTGAAGTTTTTTAACAGCATAAAAGCACTTCACCAGTTTGTTCTTTCCTTAATAAATTTCAAGTTTGGCTCTACAGTGTTCTCCTAGTAAGGCCACACACAATAAAACCCAGGCACTGAGCTTTAAGAATTAATAACATTTTCCATGAACATTTGCTAGTAAAACATGCTAACAGAATTAATTCCTTATTTTTAAAGCTGTATACTTGCGTTGGACCACTTTTATATCACAGGTTATACCTTGATTTGATGTGCTGAATACTAGAAATATATTTTAGGTTATTCATGTTTCTCAATAATTACATATGAATATTATAAAATTACAATACATCTTTTAAAATACTTTAAAAGGGGGAATAGTTTTACAAACTCATGAAGCCTATATAACTATAATCAAAGACTAGAAATTCAAAAGATTATTTTAATTGGCATGGACAAAACAGCTAATTAAGACTATCAGGATACATTTTCTCCTTAGTTTGAAACTCACTGATTTAAAAGAAATTGCTTTTTGAGAAGTCATTTGATAGAAATCAAAACGTGAAGCACAGTAACTAGAAAATAGCAAAAATAAAGAAAACAAAATTCAATGATGCTATTTATTTCTTGGTAATTACAAATTCTATAAATCAGTTTCATATTCTAAGAGCACTATATCCACAAGAAAAAACCTGTAATTAACAGACACAGAAAGAAGGCTTGCCCTTACCCCAATTCCCAAAGTCCTTAACAGATATCCAGAAAGAGCATTTTAGACACCTCACAACCATGAGGTACAATCAAAGGAAAAAAATCTAAAATTATAAATTATCAAAATTACTCTTTTCCCTATGTATCAACATTACAAGGTTTTTTTTAGCCTATTAACAGTACATCATAACATCATTTTTCCTGATAGATTAGGAAATTATTAGAATTTTTTAATGGTAAAAAGGATCTCTTTATTATTTTATGTTAATTTAGCAAATACAAAATTCAGTTAAATGTTACTGTATGATACCAGCCTCACAAAACAACTGTAAAACAGAAGTAGCTTTGATCACAATAATTTGATATTTTAAAGCCTGTGAATATTAATGAAAAAGTATTTTGGAGAGATGTTGGGAATAGAGACCTCTACTTTTGACTTCTAACAGTAACTAAATTGCCATAGCACTTCAAGGACTTAAATTCAGCAGTACAAAATTACTTCATAAAACAAAATTCCTCACATTTGAAAGTATGCAAGTTTTGCCAAGAAAAAGCAAACTCTTAAGATCTGGTCAAAGTAAAAATGTGTCCACCATCAAAGGCATGTTCATATGCTTATTTGAATATATACACACTGTGGACCACAAAATTGAATGTAAGAGAAATCACATTATCAGATTACAACTGATTTCTTGTAAACAACTTTTTAATATACAATAATATTTAAATTAAAGATTTATAACAGTACCACTTACTGTTAATTAATATTTCTAGTATTAACTTGGTTACACTATAAAATAACATTTTTATTCCAACAGTAAAGTGACCATGAATAGAAATTTTCAGGATTCATAATTTCCCATCAATTTCATGCATAACGCTAACATATCTTTTCAGCTTCTCAATGGCTCAAAAATTAAATTGCTTCTGTTATTAAGAAAACAAAACCAAGAACAAAATTAGTTTTCCCCTGCTAGTCCCCATGGATCTAAGTATCACACAATAATTCTTTCCAATCTGCAAAACAAAACAACACACAAATAGATGGGCTAAGGAAGAAAGATCAAAACAAAGAAACAAATTTAAAAAAAAAATCCCCTTTTCCTTTAGCAATCAACAAAATGACAAAAAAGAAAAAGTGGAAAAGTCACCAAGAATATATGACCATGTAAGCATGGGCACTCTTGCAGAAAACCAAGTCTGTAACCGAAAGCCATGGGAAATTTAAATTAGAGCAAACGGCCACAATAGGCAGAGAATCTGTATGGATAAAAAGGGACTGCTGAGGTTGCAGGTATACTACTAAAGATCTTTTGAGATTTCCAAACAAATTTTATTGGTTTTAATAAATTCTAAAAATAAGAAATAAGTATGCACATTATACTGTAAGCATTAAATTTTTTCCGTTTAATCAAAATACACATGTATGTGATATATCTAAAAGAAGAGGAAGAAAAGATTCTCTTTGCTTAATACTGCTTTAGAAATTTGCTTCACAAACCTATCTCCTTCTATGTTTAAATAATCTTAACAGAATTTAAAAATTTAACAAAATGAAGGCCCTTCACTGCTGATGCTAACCTAACTGGTGGCACAATCACAGAGTTGAATTGCAATCGACTTGAACTCCTCTGACCACCCGGTACAGAATTATACACCAAAGTCAGTTTAACTAACCAACATGGTTTGAAAATTAGATGACCTGTGGTACAATCACTTACATTTCTTCTGTTAAATCTGATAATAAAGAAAACCTCCCAAACTGAATCATCTCAAACAGAAAAATAAAGGGATTAATACAACTTTAAAATGTCATGGTATTAAGAACATGAATATTCCACAACCAAGTAAGTACCTGATGGATCTCTACCACTCACCTATCCAGAAACTTTTAAATTGAATATTTTGAACCTTTAAAAGTATTTCATACACATAAGAACCAATAATACCAGACTAAAATATGATTATACAACACATTTACAGTAATATTTAAGTTATATTTATTCTCCCACAAAATTTATATGATTTTTTAAGCAAACCAAAAGGGCTGAGGTATTGAATGAAGAGCAAAATATTCAATTATATGGGAGTAAGGATGTCTTTCAAGTTCTTATCAGAACAACGAATTTTTATTAGCAATTAAAATCCTCTTTAAAAGTAGGAAGTAATGCTATTTCTAAATAAAACCATTGACGAAAGTTCATTTATGTTAAATCAGACCATTTAATACTAAAAACCGGCTAGTGCAGGATTAAGGACTAACTTACAGGATTGATTGTGGTTGCACATCTTCTCTTTAAAGAAAATCTCCTTTCTTTAGTTAAATGTATATGTATGTCATGTTCTTCTATATCCTGAATTCCTCACCTGGTTTTTTAAAGCATAATTTGTATTACATTAGCACTATCATATTATCAGTCATAACCAGTCTATTTCGTATCTTAAGAAATTCTCATTAACTACCAATATAGAAAAAGTATTGAAAAGTTTTCAAGAGTTGGAGCTTTCCCTCCCTATCATATATAATTCTGTTGCAAGCACTATTTAGTTACAAAACAAAAATGACTTAAGGGAACTGCCAATAAAAATATTTTCCCTTAATAAATACCTCTTAAGCTACTTAACATCCATTCTTTCACACTGAGGTGGTTATAAGTTAATTGTATATTTAAGCAAAAGCGAGGGAGGAGAAGTACAAATGATTTTCACTATCACAGATTTATGCTGTCTTCCCTTAAAATGTGCTGGCAAAACACAAGATTAAGAACAGATGCTCTCAAGTCCACAATAAACTAATTTTCCAAACTAACAAAAGTTGGAATTCTAAGGTAAGAATTTGTTATAGAAATAAAAGCTATACATTTAGCAGACAAGATCCACTTTAAAACAATTATTACATTTAGAATCCAAATCTATATAATAGAAATAATTTTTATCTCTAGAATTACATCTCCATCCAGAACCAATGCTGTTAGATCAAGATTCAAACTAAAAAGCAAGTCAAATCTATTCCTTTAGGTATTCTTAAGCATATGATTTAAAAAGAAAATGTGACATAATACATGGTGGATGCCCAATTAAAATATTTATTTCTTAACTATTTGCAGAATCAACAAATATCTGGCAAGTAACTCAAAATGCCAAAAGCTTAACCATGCCAATATCTTTAATTTATAACGAAACAAAGATAAATAATAATGAAGAGATTTAAAACGTTAGGCTGAAAACTTCCATCAAGTCCATACTTTTGCTTCATTAATAAGTCTTAACCACCAAGAAAGCATTTATAAGAGATTACTACTTTGAAATTAAATTTAGTAAAGTCTTAAAAACAGGATCTCCTACTTACAGAATATGAATTATCTGAGCAGCCTCTACTCTAAGAAGGGGAAATAATGATTAAATGTTCTCCATTCTATATTCCTTTGGAAAAAAGTTTTACTGTCTAATCATATGTAGCTCACATCAAATTTACTTTCTGACCATAAAAATACACTGTCTATATAAATCATACTTATCTTCTTAGATAAGTGACCACTATATGCAATAATTATTTTTATAATAAACAAAAGCTACAAGAAAATTATATATAAACACTCTTCACTTAAAAAGACATCAGGATTCAAGCTCTTCTGACAAGGAAGAAAATGTTGTCCATCTAATTTTATGCTTCTCCATTCTAAAAAAAAAAAAAAAATACAAACCTGTAGATAAGGTGAGTAACATTTTAATGGCAACTAAACTAAGTCATTAGTTCGATAAATACATATCATGGTATTTCTTTTTAAGCAGTTTCCAATGAATTTAGTATATCTTACATGAAAATCAAATCAGTTACTAAAAGAAATGTATTTTTTTAAAGTAAAATTTAATTCTCTCCCTGGGTACTTAACATTGTTGAAAAGAAAACTGTAAATGAATTTAGATTAAAAGTCATAAATTAACTTTGAAAGACTGCATCCCTATGTTGCTGATCTACAGTGAAATCACAGAAATTAGCGACATACAATATCAACATTCCAAAATGTTATTAAAATCCAACCCAAAGCTGCATGGGACTTCTGGGGTTTCTAATGAGATTTTCATTCTGCTGAACAATGGCCATAAAAAGCTTTCTTCAAACCTCACTCCATTCACAAGTAAAGTTGAAACTGAACATTTGTATTTCTTCTCTGCCTATGACAACTTCACCTTGGAACAGTGAATAACACAGCTCAAGTCATTATGCTAATTAGAAATTAAATAAAAAGATGCCCTAACAATAGTTAAGTGTAAGGTGACATGCTACAACTAAAGACACAGTTCAAAAGCAGCTTTAGGAATTGTACAGCACAGGCTTACAAAAGCTGAAAACATCAGAGAGGGAGTTCCTTGATGCTCCTGGTGACTAGAATTCTAGCATGTGGCCATTTTTCAATCATAAGGCAGAAATTAAACTATACATTAATAAGAAGTATGTCACATGGCAATACACTCTTATGACCTGTTAGGGTATAAAATGTCTCAAGAAACTACTGAAATTAAGACGATGAATGCAAAAGGAGGGGAAAAAACACCACTTTAATGATCTGAGAAGTTACTGAAGGCAAAGTTTAATGTATTGTTTCCAAACTAACAAAATAATGATCCTTTCCTATGTTAAAAGATTATAAGGAAGAACACAACCATGAGGAGCGAAAGTTGTACCTTAAGACCTGCTCTACTCTGAACAGCCCTGCACAAAATACACTTTACACAGCTGGTCAGGTCCTTTGACTAACCTCTGGTCCAATTAATTTTAAAAGAAAAAAGGAGATATGTACGCAAAAAACAGGCAGAAAGCAATGAAATAAAATTATGACTAAGAAATCTTCCAACAGGATTCTGAATATATACAGAACATAAATAATCCTTTCTTGTTCAGGCAGAGGTGGCTTCTAAAAAGATATACTATTAGAACATTTCATCATATCTAGCCACACATAAACATGAATGGCACATACAGTCTTAAGTTTCTACTAAGGGCTTCACCTTCTATTTTTAGCTGCATTTAACCTAAACTTCAAGTCCTACCCATTTTTCAAAACTCAAATTCAAAGGGTTCCTTTTCAATTCAGTCTTGTACTTTGCCTATCTACTTTTTAATCTTTTTAAAAAATCTACTGCATTCACCTGGAATGATTACATATTCTGCTGCAGCATCTCATATATTTGTAGAAATGCATTTAACTCTGGTTTTACAGTGAACTTTCCATACTGTCATGCATTTTAGGATTTCAAAAGGCAAAAAGTACATGGCAATTTTTGAATCCCAATACCTTAATGGTACAGTGGCTTGTACATTGTAAGCACCCAGTAATATCTGGAAAGATTTTAAGATTTCAGAATTAAGTTCAATGTCATCAACTAGCAGATCATAAAATGTCACCAAATTAAATTTCTTTAGGGATAGCACCATACTAGAGACATGTTGTTCAAAAGCAACTTGGCGCCAGGCTCGGTGGCTCATGCCTGTAAGCACAACACTTTGGGAGGCCAAGGTGGGAGCTTGAGCTCAGGAGTTCAAGACAAGCGTAGGCAACATGGTGAGACACTGTCTCTACAAAACAAAACAACACAAAACAAAAAAATCAAGTGGGGCCAGGGGTGGTGACTCACACCTGTAAATCCCAGCACTTTGGGAGGCTGAGGTGGGCAGCTCGCTTGAACCAAGAGCTCAAGATCAGCAACATGAGCAACATGGTGAACATAGGCAAAATGGTGAAACTCCATCTAACTCCATACAAAAAATTAGCAGGGCATGGTGGCCCACATCTGTAGTCTCAGCTACCTGTGAGGTTGAGGTAGGAGGATCACCTCAGCCCAGGAGGTCAAGGCTACAGTGACCCATGACTGCAATACTGTACTCCTGCCTGGGTGAGAGCGAGACAGAGAGAGAGAGATTGCGGGTGGGGCAGGGGTGGGGCAGGGGTGGGGCGGGAGAGAGACACCCTGTCTGAAAAAAAAAAACGACAACAAACAAAAAAAAAAGTGGAAGCTATAAGCTCATGTTTGCCACAATGATCATGAACCTATCATGTAACTATGAAGACTTTTATCAAAATATTTTCCTATGACATTAAGCCTACCAATATCTCATTTTTATGACTTTAATAAAATAAAACGTATTTTTTACCAATAAAGAAATTAAGTTACCCAAAGTCAAAGTTGGCCAACTGTACAGTTGTAATAGACCCAATAACAACCACTAATTGAGAACCTATGACCATTACACCTCATTCAGAAGTGACCTTTTGAACTAAGAACTGAGAGATAAGTAGATATATCAGCCAGGCAAGGTAGAAACTAATCCACACAGGAAAAGAAAAACAAACAAAAAAAACACATATGTAAAGACCCAGATCAAACAAAATGATTTACTAGAAAACATAAAATTCAAATAGGTGACCCACACTATTCAAATTTTAATTAGATATCCAGTCTTGGTTGAGTGCCTAATGAATGCAGGAATTCAACAATGGCCTCTAGATGAGTTCTTCATCCTTTGAAATTATATCCAAAACTTCTGTGTGTATAGTTTTGGAAGAAAAAGGGATTTAACACAAAATAGTTAAAACACTTTCTGCCATAAGTGTTGAAGCCATAATTTCACTTCAGTTTCAAAAGCCATTTACCTTAATCAAGCAATTATTTCACTTTAAATAATACTATGTAAAGAGCTCTACTCTATACACAAAGGCAGAACTGCAAGTAAATTTACCTAAGGGAAAAAATAAATAAATAAACAAATTTACCTACGATTTGTTAGGTATCCCAGATGTGCCAAATGCTGACAAACTAAAGGGGTTGTGTGCCAAATTATACATACTGAAGGAGCTCTACATTAACACAAAATTCTACACCATAACAGTCATAAACCAGGAACTAATATGGCTTCTTCAACTCTTAAAAATACCATATTCTTCCTTTTGCAGAAGGCATTTTTCTTTTTAAAACCTGAGCCTATTAATTTTTTGCTAAACCTAGATATTTCAAAATTACCAAATGATAAAAAAAATTATAACCAGGAATAAGAACAAAGCATGCTTCTGAAAGTGGAATTAGACTATTATTTATTTGTTTAAAATATATTTTAAGACTGTAACAAGTGCATTATTCATCAACTATTTTAAATTACTATTCATTCACTTTCAAAAAATATTTATTACATGCCTAATGTGCCCAGCTCAGATTAGTGTAGAAGATACAAAAACAGTTCATAGTCCTAGAAATAAGAAATATTAAATATCTTTATATAGGACTATGGATTGATCACCAGGATATACGGCTAAGAGAAAAAAATAAGGTTAGAGAAAAGAGTAGATAGTATGCCACTATTTATTAAGAAAGAGGGCCGGGTATGGTGGCTCATGCCTGTAATCCTAGCACTTTGGGAGGCCGAGGTGGGTGGATCACCTGAGGTCGGGAGTTTGAGACCAGCCTGACCAGCATGGAGAAACCCCGTCTCTACTAAAAATACAAAAATCAGCCGGGCATGGTGGCACATGCCTGTAATCCCAGCTACTCGGGAGGCTGAGGCAGAAGAATCACTTGAACCCGGGAGGTGGAAGTTGTGGTGAGCCAAGATTGCGCCAACTGCACTCGAGCCTGGGCAACAAGAGCAAAACTCCGTCTCAAAAAATAAAACAACAACAAAAAACAACAACAAAAAACAAGGGCAAGAGTGTACAAAGATATACACATGCAAGGACAAATCAACAATTTTCTCTTAATTCTCAAAATTCTCATAAGGGGAAGGGCAGGAACAGGATGGCGACTGGACAGAGGTTTGCCTTCTCTGGATAGATTTTATCATGTTTTGCTGATTTGAATCTGGAAACTTATACATATTTTACATGATTATAAAAGAAAACCAAATTTTTAAAAGACAATTCTAAAAAATAATGTATCAAAAGCAAAGTGAAACAAACGAACCTGTGTATCAAACTGATGATGTAACAACAGAGAGAAAATCTGAATTTAATCAAGCTTCTAGATCTAACTATCAATTCACAGGAAAGACAGAGGACAGTAGAACATGTTAAGCAATACTACAAAATTCAGACCATTGGAAATTCTAGAAGACAAAGAATCTAGGTATTACAACAAATTACAAGAAATTAAAAAAAGAGATTAAGGGGAACCTATACATTAAAGGACACTTAAGTTTAACAGCCAATTACAGTACCTGGATTGGATCGAATTCAAATAATCTGTAAGAAAAAAAAATTAGGAGCCAGTGTAGGAAACCTGAACACTGGCTAGGTATGTGATGATGAAAGAATTACCGGGAATTTGTTTACCTATGATAATATGATTAAATATATACATATTTAATTCCAGCACTTTGGGAGGCCAAGGCGGGCGGATAACCTGCGGTCAGGAGTTCAAGACCAGCCTGGCCAACATGGTGAAACCCCGTTTCTACTAAAAATACAAAAATTAGCTGGGCGTGGTGGCGCGCGCCTGTAATTGCTGAGGTGGAAGGCTGAGGTGGAAGAATCACTTGAATCTGGGAGGCAGAGGTTGCAGTGAGCCATGATAACGCCACCGCACTCCAGGCTGGGTGACACAGCGAGACTCCGTCTCAGAAAAAAAATAAAAAATTTTAAATTTTTAAATTAAAAAAAATAAAAATTTTTAAATTTTTAAATTTTAAAAAAATAAAATACAAAATACAAAAATTAGCCAAGCGTGATAGCTGGTACTTGCATTCACAGCTATTCAGGCAGCTAAGGTGGAAGAATTGCTTGAACCCAGGTGGCAGAGGTTGCAGTGAGCCGAGACTGTGCCACTGCAATCCACCCTGGGCGACAGAGCAAGACTGTCTCTCAAAAAAAAAAAAAAAGAAAAGAAAAAAAGAAAATATTCCAGACCAAAAAAAATTGCATCTCTACTTAATGTGTACATTTTTCTTCTCATTATTACTCCTTAAATACAATATAACAGTTATTTATATGGTATTTACATTGTATGGGTATGTTAAGTAATCCAGAGATGACTTGTCCAACTCACAGCCATGAAGGCTTTGAATGTGGCCCAACACAAATTCGTAAACTTTCTTAAAACAATATGAGATTGTTTTGTTAATTTTTTTCTGAGACAGAGTCTCTCTCACTCTGTCGCCCAGGCTGGAGTGCAGTGGCATGATCTCAGCTCACTGCAACCTCCATCTCCCAGGTTCAAGCGACTCTCCTGCCTCAGCCTCTGAGGCTGGGATTACAGGTGCGCACCACCACACTGGGCTAATTTTTGTATTTTTAGAAGAGACGGGGTTTCACCATGTTGGTCAGGCTGGTCTCGAACTCCAGACCTCGTGATCCGCCCACCTTGGCCTCCCAAAGTGCTGGGATTACAGGCGTGAGCCACCGTGTCCAGTCGGTAATTTTTTTTTAGCTCATAAGCTACTGTCAGTATTAGTGTTTTTTATGTGTGGCCCAAGACAATTCTTCCAATGTGGCCCATGGAAGCCAAAAGATTGGACACCCCAGACTTAAAGTACATGGGAGGATATAAATAGGTTATATGCAAATATTCCACAATTTTATATCAGGGACTTGAGCATCCATAGATTCTGGTATCCATGAGAAGTCCTAGAACCAATCCCCCACAGACGCTGAGGGACAAATGTGAGTGCTCATTTGTATACAAATGTGTATACATGCACACATACATGCACACACATGATGTGTATACACACACATACACATACATACATGTATGAATGAAATGATGTCTGATTAGCTTCAAAATAACAGAGGGGCACAGAGTTACAGATAGGAAAGATTAGTCATAAATTGGTAACTGTTGAAGCTAGTTTATGGGACACTAAAGTCAATTATAATATTTTATTTTTGTATATTTTTATATTTCCACAATAAAATATGTACAAGAAAGAGCTAGTAGTTACTCCTAGAACTAATAATATCCCTTCCCTAACCAGGAAAATAAGTAGCTATTCTGTCTTTATTGTCACATCTCATCATTTGGTTGTCTTACATAACAATCCTTTCCAAACTTGAGATCCCGCTCACAAATTACTAAATATGCTGACTTTCTTTGGTGCATGTTTTCTTCCACCAGGAGATCTGCCTTTCTAATACATGAGAATTACAAGTCACTCCTGCTGGGGATAATAAAAAAAAAAGGAAAGGGTGGGAACCAAGAAGGAAAACAAACGATAGAACATGCATAGTTTTTATAAAGAAGGCTTAGGAAAGAATAAAGGAAGTAAAGGAAAAGAGGCTCAGACCTTAGAAATAAACTCCTACATCCCTCAGTAGAGAGAGCTGAAAGTCGTATGTAATAGGCACTGAAAGCCTATGTTTTGACATGAATTTATTACAGGCAAAACCACCATCATATATCTATATGTACCATGGAAGGCTGGACTGTTAAGTGTCACGTATATACGGTCTCAATGGAGCCTCAAGAAGCTAATCAACAACCTCAAATCACAAAATCAGAAAAGTGTTGAACATTTAGAAGAATAGAAAGGAAAAAAATGCCTCTGAGTTGTGTATTATCTGTCAGTAGAGCAAAACAAATGTGTAAGCCCATTTTCTTTTTTTTTTTTTTTTTTGAGACAGAGTCTCACTCTGTCGCCTAGGCCTGAGTGCAGTTGCACAATCTCGGCTCACTGCAACCTCCACCTCCCAGGTTGAAGCAATTCTCCTTCCTCAGCCTCCCAAGTAGCTGGGATTACAGATGCTTGCCACAATGCTCAGTTAATTTTGCATTTTTAGTAGAGATGGGGTTTCACCATGTTGGCCAGGCTGGTCTCAAACTCCTGATCTCAAGTGATCCACCCACCTCAGCCTCCCAAAGTGCTGGGATTACAGGTGTGAGCCACCGTGTCCGGCCTGTATTTTTTTTTCTTTTTTTCTTTTTGACAGAGTCTCGCTCTATCACCCAGGCTGGAGTGCAGTGGCGCTATCTTGGCTCACTGCAAACTCTGCCTCCCAGCTTCACGCCATTCTCCTGCCTCAGCCTCCTGAATAGCTGGGACTACAGGCGTCTGCCACCATGCTCGGCTAATTTTTTGTATTTTTAGGAGAGATGGGGTTTCACCGTGTTAGCCAGGCTGGTCTCGATCTCCTGACCTCGTGATCCACCTGCCTCGGCCTCCTAAAGTGCTGGGATTACAGGCGTGAGCCACCAGGACCGGCCATTTTTTTAATATAATAACATCTCACTGAAATTAAAGTAATAGGGGAGAGTCTGAAGTTTTCACAGATAAAGAGATAGTGCTGTAACTCAAATTTACTACAAATTTAGTAACAGTAAATGTAAAATATGTATGTATTTATACAGTCTTTCACAGACTTATGAATTATCTCAAATTCACTAATCCTATTTTTTAAACAAAGTTTTAAGTTTCAACCACTTGTACCACCAGAATTTTGAGACTTAACTCCCATGGTTAAGAGATTTCTGGCCGCGGGCGGTGGCTCACACCTGTAATCCCAACACTTTGGGAGGCAGAGGTGGGCGGATCATGAGGTCAGGAGATCGAGACCATCCTGGCTAACACGGTGAAACCCCGTCTCTACTAAAAAATTACAAAAAATTAGCCGGGCGTGGTGGCAGGCACCTGTAGTCCCAGCTACTCGGGAAGCTGAGCAGGAGAATGGTGTGAACCTGGGAGGCGCAGCTTGCAGTGAGCCGAAATCATGCCATTGCACTCCAGCCTGGGCAACAGAGCGAGACTCTGTCTCAGAAAAAAAAAAATGAGATTTCCACACTGTGTTCACACCTGTAGTCCCAGCTACTCTGAAGGCTAAAGGGGGAGGACCACATGAGCCCAGGAGTTCCAGACTAGCCTTGCTCTATTTATAGGGCAAGACCCCACTGCTATAAAAAGAAAAAAAAAAAAAAGGGAAGAGAATTCCGTAAATTACTTAGCTTCCTATATTCTGTCTCTTTAGTGAAACACTATGTCATTCAAGGCTAAAACTTATCTTTTTTTTTTTTTTTTTTTGAGACAGCCTCACTCCATCACCCAGGCTGGAGTGCAATGATGCAATCTTAGCTCACTGCAACCTCCACCTCCCGGGTTCAAGCAATTCTCCTGCCTTAGCCTCCCAAGTAGCTGGGATTACAGGCGCCTGCCACCACTCCCAGCTAATTTTTTTAATTTTAGTAGAGACGGGGTTTCGCCATGTTGGCCAGGCTGGTCTCCAACTCCTGACCTCAGGTGATCCACCCGCCTCGGCCTCTCAAAGTGTTGGGATTACAGGCAGGAGCCACTGCGCTCGGCCTAAAACTTAAGTATTTTACCAATGTAAGTCACGAGTACTACTTCAGCATTACTTATACCCTACATAGAGGAGATGCTCAATAAATGATGATTTAGCAATTAATGAGAAAGCAGATAATATATGTGCCAAGAAATTACTCTAAATATTATTATAAGTAGGTTTATGAGTATGGAAAAGACCCAACCTCAAGGAGCCTGTAATCTTTTCTTTTATGTCATACTGCAGTTTTCAATATGCCATAATTCTGGGAGACACTTTTTTCCTCAGAGTGAGGTCAAGGAACACAAAATAGTTATGGATGCTGTTAAACAATAGACATTTCTAAACTACTTGAGATTTTCTCTACACTTTTACAGAAATGAAAAAAATCTTCTCTCTAAAGATTATACGAACCGATCTATCCCCAGATATTTTTATGAAAGGGACAGTGATTACAGAGTAACAACACACTTAAATGGGCATCAGTACTAAATATATTGTTTATTAATTGGCAAGAAATAGGATTACAGCATTAGTGGATCAAGGAAATAAAATAGAGAATATATATTTGAGTATTTGTAAGAGTTTATAAGAGTCAAGTAAATTAATTTTCAAAAATTCAGAATTTAATTCTATTTGGCTTAAACAAAAAACAAATCCGAGGTTATCTCTACTTTCTCATCACCATCATTTGCCAAACATGACACAGTTCGATTTCTTCACTAAATCCAGTACCTAATTCATGTTTTTCCCAACCTATCCACATTGTGCCATCAACTTCAGCATGTCTGTAGATTCTCTAGTGCAAACAGAAAGCAGCAAGGAGTTGTTTCAAAGGAAAGATAATAAGCTTTTTTTCAAGTTATCAAGCTTTCTTTTCAGTATGTTAAACGTGAAACAGTAAGATACCCAAACGGAAATATTCTGTAGATGTACACAGAGAATTTGAAATCAACAAAATGGTTAAGGAGATGACAATTTGATGACCATAAATACAGAAGTGATTAATGAAACTAGGTGTGATCTCAGGAAAAGGTAATTTAGAGAAAGAATAAGCTAAATGCTTATTTTGACCTTCTATGGTGTTATGCCTAACCCAAGATCATTTTGTTTCTGTCATCTTGCTCCAAGCTGACAAGTATTACTGGATAAAGTTATGGAATCCTTCAAAGTGAGTTCACTACAAGTTCATATCATTTTAATTTTGACTGAATACTACTTCTAAGCAATCCTTTATTCTCTTATTGTTGATTCATTAGAGTGCAATGATTTCCAACTTAAGAGCCTTCAGCCTCCTGGGAAACTGTAGAATTAGTTACCTTAATGGGTACCTACAGCAATGCATTATAAACACTATTTCTCACATATCAATGTTGTGGTTAATAAAACACAAAGTCATCTAAGAATAGTAGCTTCTTTCTAATATGCATTTTCTCAATTGAATACTAAAATCATAACTACAACCATGGGTGGTCCACAAATTGTTTCAAAGTTAAACAGGTTGTCATCTTCAAAATACTGGTAACCACTGCCTCAAAGTATTCCCCACAGCACTTAAACATTCCTTCCACATTCTAAGCTTCCAATTATCCAGCCCTCTCCCACTTCTGCTTTCATTTTCCTAAGAAAATCAAACACATCCCCATATGTTCTCTCATCTACCTCAATCCATCTGAATTTATTCTTTCTCCTCTACCTCTGTAAATATTTGATGATTTAGCAATTACTAGTGTCTCTCTTCCTTTTTAGGAATAATTCAACAACACATACACCTGATCCTATCTCTAACCTGGCCCCCAACCCAATCCATCAAACAGGTTTAGTCTCTCCTTCACAAGTTTCTTTCTACCTAAAAACATTATCAGAGCTCACCTATATGGAAAAAACTTTAGGCAATTCTGTTCTATGTCCTAACTATTATTCTCTCTTTTCGTTTTGCTGTCAAGTTCTCAGGGTTTGCAAACTACAGCCTGAGCCAGCCACCTGTTTTTGTAAGCAGGGCTTTATTGAGAACAGCCACCCCCATTTCTATAGGTATTATTTAAGGCTGCTTTCCCACAAGGGCCAAGTTGAGTAGTTAAGATAGCATACGGCTTGGAATCCTAAAATATTTTCTATCTGGCTTCTTAAAAAAACATTTGCCAATCCCAGGGGCTCCAAGCACCATCTACATTCGATGTCATCATTTCTGGGGAAGCAGGCTGCCATTAAAAATTTTGGAGCAGCAATAAAGTACTATGAGTAAAAGAGCATTTCAATACCAGTTTTAACAACAGTGTACAGGGTAGATATAAAAGAAGACTACTTAGGAAACTAGTGCAAGAGACTGAGCATTAGGCATAAAGGGAGGGAAATGAAAAGAAGGAACTTCTTGAAGGCATAAGCATTAAGACTAGATGACTACACGTCACAAAGACAAAACTAACACCAAAATTTTAATCCTTGATGATGTAGCTCTCAGAATTTGCATTCTCTCCTATAACCTGCCCTAGACTTACAGCTCTTCATATTTTCCTGTCTTTCTGACTATGGAGTACCTAAAATCCTAATCCTAACACTAATTCCATATGTTCTGTGTGCCAGACATTCCCTATGCTTGCCATCTAACTCCTGGGTAAGCAAATCCCATAGCAAGAGACAGTCCCAACAGAGTTCGCTGAATGAGTGCACAGGGCTAATGCCAGAGGTGGATGGAGTACTCACCTGTGGTACCAAGCAGAGACAGAGGGGGGAAGTAAGATTTCAGGTCCAGAACTGGCTCTAGCCAAACAGGAAGAAGCAGCTATGAATCTGCTTACAGCAGAAGCAGAGTGTCTTTGGTATTCTGACATACTCTTTCTGATGTTCAGACAAACCACCATTAGAGTAGCCACTGGTAAGACAGTCGCATGAGAAACAAGCCAAAAAACAAGACCAAAAAGTGAGGAATTAAATGGAGTAGACCCTATTGGTCTTTTCTCTAGGAAAAGCAGTCCTCCTTATGAAAGATGATACTACTTTCAAAATGGCCAATATGATACTAACCTTCAGTAACAGAGTTTTCACATCCCACAAGGTTGAGAAGGATATCATCATCTTTATCATCTACTTCACATCCCAGTAGCATCCAGCTTTCCACATTATCACCTTCTGAAATGGTGCTCTCTTCCTCTTCACTTGAACTGACCTCTATAATCATGACCTCTCGGATTACACCTGATCTCTCTTCAGATTTAGGCTTCTCGATATCACTCTTGCATTTCTTATCAACCAGCTCATTAGATTGAAGAGAAGAAGACAGACCATGGGCATTTTCTTGTGCTTGAACTCTAACATTCTTTCCTTTACATCTATAAATACTGTCTTCATCAGACAAAGTGATGACCTCTGACCCATCTGACAGCTGGATGACCTCACTATCTGAAAGGACGATTAGCTTCTTCTGATTTGGTTTACTACTTGAAGATTCCGAATTCCCAGAGTTCTTTTCTTCATGTTCTTCCTTCCTGATGACATCATCAAGATCTTGGGCATAATGAATTTGGCTATAGAGTTGAAATTCCACCTCACTATCAACACTCAGTTCACTAGATGACTCATCTCGATAAAGATCATCTTCGTATGCTTCTATAGTCTCATAGCCACCAAACATCATAAAAAGTCAGTAACCTTGAAGCTGCAAAAGAGAAAGTTGTACACAGAATATACTTTAAAAGTTCAAATCATGCCAGTTTAAGTAACAATATCACCTGTTAGTGACAACTGCTAATATGAAGGCCATCACTATTCTCAGACATATTAAAATACCTTTTTTTCCAAGGATTTCTAAGTCCTGTTAGGACCCACTCCTGTAAGTCCCACCACTCCCCAACGAGAATTACTACTGACAAATTGAGTTATAGTTATTGATGGAAACACAGTCAACATTCTAAGAAATGCTTTGTTCGGTGATTTCATCGTGCAAACTTCATAGGATGATTTTCACAAACTAGATAGTGTAGTCAACTACACAACTAGCCTACATGGTATGGTCTATTGCTCCTAGGATACAAACCAATACAGCATGTAATGGTACCGAATACTGTAAGTAACTGTTAACACAATGGTTTTTGTGTATCTAAACATAAAAAAGATATAGCAAAAACGTATACAAATCCTATGGGACCACAGTCACACCGTCTGTCTTTAACCAAAATGCTATTATGCAGCACATGATATGTAAGATTTCACAGGTATATTGTCAATGAAAAACAAACTGAGATCTACTGCAGGAGACAAAATCCTTGCTTTCCAAAATGTTAAAACAAAACTTAAAGCAGCTCTCACTATCCTAGCCATTCTTCATCTTTTCCTTGGTTCTGGTTCTATAGCTCATATTTTCAAGCATATACAGGAATATTACTTCAATTATGACTAAAATCTATAACAGGAAACAATTTTGTTTACTGTTTGGGTGTAAATGTATATTCTCAATTAACAAATTAATTTCACAGCCCTCTGATCGTTGGCCAAAATAATAAATAAAAATGCCTGAGCTGGCAGTGACTCATGCCTGTAATCCCAACACTTTGGGAGGCCAAGGCAGGAGGATCACGTTGAGGTTAGAAGTTTGAGAACAGCCTGGGCAACACAGTAAGACCCCATCTCCATAAAAATTAAAACTAAAAACTTAGCCAGGTGTGGCAGTGCAAACCTGTAGTCCCAGTTACTCAGGAGGTTGAGGTGGGAGAACCGCTTGAGCTCAGGAGTTCAAAGTTACAGTGAGCTATGCTCATACCATTGTACTCCAGCCTGGGTGACAAAGCAAGAACCCAACTCAAAAATAAAACAAGGGTGGGCCAGTGTGGTGGCTCACACCTGTAATCCCAGGACTTTGGAAGGCCAAGGCAGGTGGATCACTTGAGGTCAGGAGTTCGAGACCAGCCTAGCCAAGATGGTGAAACTATATATCTGCTAAAGATACAGAAATTAGCTGGGTGTGGTGGTGTGCGCCTATAATCCCAGCTACTCAGGAGGCGGAGGCACAAGAATAGCTTGAACCTGGGAGGCACAGGCTGCAGTGAGTCGAGATCATGCCACTGCACTTCACCATGGGCAACAGAGCAGACTGTCTAAAAACTCTCTACTAGTTACAAAAATGTATATTTTTACAATGTATATTTATAACGTATAAATACAAACTTAATAATGACCCAATATTGAGACAAAACTCCCAGCTTTGGGAATAAATGTGTAAAGTGAAATACTTTACTTTCTACTGTGAGCTTATTAAATCCTCCTCAGCCTTCACCTTTTCAACTCGGCTCAAAATCACTTGCAACTAGGCCAAATTAAGAGCCCCTTTTATGGGCTTCCATAAATACTTTACATGTCAAAACACTCATCACATTTCTAATTACTTATTCAATATAAATTTCCAAGAAACACAGATCACAAACCCCAGGAGGGCAGGAACTATATGCACTCTGTTAAACAATGAATCACCAAAGCCAAACAGGGTAACTGGTATTTTCGGGGTCAGCTACAAATTTTTGTTGAATTCATAAATGAAAAAATGAACTACACCATCAGGCATTTGTTCTTCAGCCCTGATAAATCTAGTATGTGCTTAAAATACAAAAATTATGAGATGAATTTCTCTGTTGTCTTTCAACTACTCCAAAGTCTTAAATTCTAGCATCAGCAACCAAAACTCTATACAGTAGATGTTTCCATTAGGTACTGATGGGCTACTGATTAAAATGAGAGCCCTGAAAAAATAAGTGTGTGTCCAAAATCAGGGACAGCCTAAAGAGCAATAATGATGCCTATTTATTCTTTCTTCCACTAACAGCTGTACACATAAAATAAAAAATAGTTGTTTTCTTAGTGTCCCAAATTTCTGCCCAAAAATACCAGGGTGTTGTGATGGTAGTTCTGGTAACAGAACCACCTTAATCCCAAAAACCAAATGGACAAGAGCCAAAAATGTACTACATTCCTACTGGAGTTGTTTGTTTTCCAGAAATAAATAAACCCACCTGTAATGCTTTTCTTCTAAAGGGTATCATATACCTGTGCCCTTGTTGTACTGTCCTTCAGGTGGCTATGCTGTTATTGTCACACAAATTGAATGTGGCTGTCTGAATAATGCTCATAGCATTTATCAGTTTATATTGGATTGTTAGCCTCAGAGGAATTCAAATAAAAGACGAATCCTTTCCTTTTTATTTAATAGGTAAATTAATTCTAAAAGAAGTCAAAGGAATTATGTTTCTTTCAAAATCCTCACTGGATCCATCCTGAGGATCCAGTGTGGACTTAAGATAAAACATAATTCCAGTGCAGCACAGAAAAAATTAAAGAGCCAAATTACAGAGTTACAAGTTTGTACTACTCTTGGAGCCATCCCAAAGGAAAGGGATTAAGAATAGAGCCATAGGCACAACTGTGAATGTATGCCAAAAATAAACTACAGAACCATAATAAAAACTGACTTCCTTGGGTTGAAGGATTTATCTCTTTCCCTGAAATGTAGAAAAATGAATTTAGCAATTTAGCCCCTATGGCCTTTAAGAGGATTTGGTACCATCTGTACTTGAAAATTGTGCTGGGCATAATGTGCTCTCTTATTTAGGTAGCTTATGTATGCCAGGGTTAAGGTCTGCCTGAGGTTGTTTTCGTTTATGTTACTGCTTTAATTACGTTTAGATGAATTTAATTTACCCTTTTAAAAAGTGTCTCAGAGGACAATATATGTTTTACACACACACCCTTGACTCAGAAGGCTTTCTCAGCTTTTTGATCCCTGTACATGATTTCCAAGTATACTAACTAGGTAACAAAATCAGATTATCTCATACAGACTCCTCAATCTTCCCATCAGGAAGCTGAAGTACAAAGAGATAGGAAGCCTATTCAAGGTTATGCAGCTGGTTAAGAACACGGCTAGAAGTGATTCACATTTCTGTGATTCTCAGCCAACTGTTCACTAAAATTTTTAAACAAATTTCTTTTTTTCCCCCTCAAGACGGAGTCTTGTTCTGTCCCCCAGGCAGGAGTGCAATGGCGCAATCTCGGCTCACTGCAACCTCGGCTCACTGCAACCTCCTCCTCCTGGGTTCAAGAAATTCTCCTGCCTCTGCCTCCCAAGTAGGTGGGATTACAGGCACGCGCCACCACGCCTGGGTAATTTTTGTATTCTTAGTAAAGACGGGTTTCACCATGTTGGCCAGGCTGGTCTCGAACTCCTGACCTCGTGATCCACCCCACTCGGCCTCCCAAAGTGCTTGGATTACAGGCGTGAGCCACCGCACATGGCCCAAAATAAAATTTTCAAATAAGTTAACTTCAAATTAAGATTTTTTTGAAAAAAACCCTTCCTTCATTGCAATATTTGCATTGGTTCTAACACCTAAATTTACCTTACAAATATCCACTTTACGACCCAGCAGAGTTTAAAAACTAAATGAGACACTTTAGGTGTAAGGAAAACACACATTTGTCAGTTTGCCATTCAAGAATCTCCCAAGTTGGTACTCAAAGACTATCAAACCCATGACCAGAAAAGACATTTCCTATATAAGATCTTAAAATATCATGGAAATGAAACTTATCTAAGAATCAAAATACATTAACAAATATAAAACAGCTATAGAATAACTGCAAAGGCTATTACCATTCAAAACAGGGAGCAGTATTCATTGACTGAATTGTTTTAAACTAGACAACTTAAGGCTTATTTAAGCTTTCAGCGTTTACTTAATACAATCTTTGATCAATCCTTCTGCTCTCACAGTCTACCTACTGGTCATTCTGACCTTTTGCTCTTATTTACTTCCAAAACATCTTTAGCCTCCCTAGATGTTCCTTCTTGATGACATAGGCATCCATCTCCAGCCGATTTAAATCAAATCCACAGCCTCATTTTCAGTCCAATTTTCACTGGAATGTGATGAATACACTTCACTTTCAACGTAAAATTTTTCTTACTCTTAGTGAGCTGCCCTGACAGGACAGTTGAAACACAATTGACTAAAGGGTTAAAATGTCTGTCCATTTTTCAAATGCGATGGCCACTCTGAATCAAATCTGATTGGGGTGGAGAATCCAAATGTGTGAAACAAAGGTCACAAAAGACAAATAGAGCACAGTATTTCAGTGAGAAAAAAAATAAGCTAAATTTTGTCACATAAGTCCCAGATGTTCTTGGGATAGATACATGATTATTATGAGAACTAATCCTATCCGGAAACATTTCCTTCACCTTTCCCTTAGCCCTTTTCCTTCGGTCATGCAGTCTCTTACCCTGGTAACTATCATTAAGATCCTTCCTGAGTTTATTCCCCATCCTCAGATTCTCTTGAAAGCATAATGCTTTCCTAAGTATACACACAATCCATTTAAAAGTCTTTGTATGCAACAGCCTAACTACTCAAACACGAACGGTCCTAGAAAAAATTTTAAAGAGAAAAAGAAAACCACAAAGTCAAGAGCTTCTGAGGGGACCTGAAAAGTCATCAAATTGAACGCTCTCGTTTTATAGTTGGAGAAACTTATTCACTGAGCTAAAAAGGCCCTACTAATGGAGCCTCTAATTCAACTGTGTAATCTGAAATAATCTTAAAATCAGCTTCAATAAGAGCTTTCTGGAATCGCCAGCGAGTCCGTGGGGGAGCCACGGCTAGAACCCAGGCCTCCTGATTCCCAGCCACAGCTTTTCCACCGAACCGGCAGCTCTTCCCAAAAGTTGAAGGCAACTGTCCGCTCACAGGATGGGAGGGATAAAGGGCGCCTTAGTAAACACAGTCCAAGTCTGCTCGTTTTACATGAGGAAAGGGACACGACTCCCGAAATTTTGGATTCTACGGCTGCAGCTGCTGCTTCTGACAGCAGAGGCGGGAGGTGGCTCAGGACTACTCGGTCCTCAAAGACTGGACTCTCTCTCGGCGCGCCGGGACCTCCGCGCTTCACTGACTGGCTTCCCTACAAGACTGGGGGCCTTGTGGGAAGATAAAAAGGGCAGACACGCCACCTCACCGAGGCCCTGGACGCCCAGCCGCTCTAGAATCACGGCCTTAGCCCTTGGGGAGCCAGGGAGACGCGGACCTCCGTGTCACGCAGCCCGGCCGCGTGGGGCGGCGCGCAGCTGAGGGACCAGGAGCTGCGCCCTGCCACGAGTGAGGGACGGACGGGAGACATCGAGGCCGGCGAGGGGGCACGCGCTAGTTCCACAGCCCGGCGGGCTAGACGGAGGGTAGGCAGGGGTCCCGGGCCGTGGGCGGCGGGGGTCCGTCACACACATACTCACTGCCGCAGCTGCGAACAGGAAGCACCAACCGGGAACCAAAACGCGTAGAGGGACGGGGAGGGGCGAGGACAAATGAGGTAAGGAGGCCGCGTCCGCGCAGACCCGAGAGGGAAGGCACTTCCGGGGACAACACAGCTCTAGTCGTCGCCTTTCCGTCCCTGCCCACCTGCCGCGCCTGGTGTGCGCATGCGTACTGGGTGCGAACCTTTCTCTGCCCCGCCCATAATCATTAGATTTGCCTTCCTTGCTTTCCCCCTTCCCCTTCCCATCTTCTCTTGAAGCTACCTAGGCTGCATCTATTATTTGAATGACTCGTACGAAGGAGATGTTATTTACCGGGCAAAAGCCGGGGAGTTCGTGCCCTCTTCTCCCGCGAGGAAAACTACAACTCCCATGAGGACACGGGAGAGATTGAGGCCGGGCTCCGCCTCCTTCTCCCTGGCGCTCGGTGGACGCCTTCCCAGTGCCACGTGGCGCGGGAGCCTAGCTGATCGTGTGCATGACGAGGGCCAGCGTAGCTGGCTGCTTGGCCCGCAGACCTGGGCGGCGGGAAACGCCTACTTGAGCGCGCATGGCTTCAAGCTTCTCCCTTGCGCTAATGATCTTAGGCTGATCGCTTTTTCTTTTAGGCTGAACACAGTTCACACTGGGCGCCTCCAACTCTCTGGAATTCTAGGCAACAGATTAACACTTTGTGAATCTCGAAGAGCTGCACTCCTGCTAAATATTGGAGTTAATGCTGATCCTTTGGAAGTCTGTGAAGGTTGCAAGATTGTGCTGGGAGCCTCTGGCTTCATTTGCCCTTCTCACACCTTATTTTAATACAAGGTAAACCCATCTGTAGAACTTTAGAAATAACTGTCGACCTAAAGGAAAAACTGAGACAAAGTTAATATAAGTGGAGAATTTATTTGGGCCAAGTTTGATGAGTGCAACCTGGGATCAATTCAAGTTGCCCTTAATATGTGATCCGATAAGCAGCAGTTTCAAGTGAGTTTTTTGTCTTGTGAAGCTCGAGGCTTAAAGGTATCAATCCTCCCACCTCTGTCTCCCAAAGCACTGGGATTACAGGCGTGAGCCATTACACTTCTTGTAGCAGCTACGAGTGAAATTTTTTCTTTCTTTATGGTTTTTGTTGTTGTTGTTGTTTTGAGACGGAGTTTCGCTGTTGTTGCCCAGGCTGGAGTGCAATGGCGCGATCTTGGCTCACTGCAACCTCCACCTCCCGGATTCAAGCCATTCTCCTGCTTCAGCCTCCGAAGTACTGGGATTACAGGCGCCTGCCACCAGGCGTGACCACTGCACTCCAGCCTGGATGAGAGACCCCATATCTTTAATTTTTAAAATTAGCCCAGCTAATTTTTGTATTTTTAGTAGAGTCGGGGTTTCACCATGTTGGCCAGGCTGGTCTCGAACTCCTGGCCTCGACCTCCCAAAGTGCTAGAATTAGAGGCGTGACCCACTGCGCCCGGCCACGAGTGAATTTTTAAAGGACAAAAGAAGAGACTTTTGCTAAACTGTATACCAAGAATTTACACTAAAATAACATAAGCTATCCATTGGCTACACATTGTTCTTTCTATCACAAATTTTAGGAACACGAAGATAAAGGATGATGCAGGTACAGGGAAGAAAAGAACAAAATGCCTTTAAACAATTGCCACACACCCCTACCCACCCCCACCCCCACTACCACCTACATGGGATGGTGCTAACTGAAGTACCATACTCAGGTCCCTCTGGGCCTGATAAAGTTTGAATGCCTGCCTGGCTGATGGGGTAGCTGTCACCTGTTTGGGAGCCCAAAGTGGGAGGATCGCTTAAGGCCGAGAATTCGAAACCAGCCGGGGCAATATAGCAAGAGGCTGTCTCTACAAAAAAATTTAAAAATTAACTGGGCGACTGGGCGCAGTGGCTCACGCCTGTAATCCCAGCACTTTGGGAGGCCGAGGCGGGCGGATCACCTGAGGTCAGGAGTTGGAGACCAGCCTGACCAACATGGCGAAACCCCATCCCTAGTAAAAATACAAAATTAGCCGGGCGTGATGGCGCATTCCTGTAATCCTTGCCACTCGTGAGGTTAAGGCGGGAGAATCGCTTGAACCTGGGAGGCGGAGGTTGCAGTGAGCCGAGATCGCGCCATTGTACTCCACCCTGGGCAGCAAGAGAGAAACTCCGTGTCAAAAAAGAAATAATAGTAACAGGGCGTGGTGGCCCACGCTTGGTGTCCTAGCTGTTCCTGGCTGAGGTTTGAGCTGCGGAGGTCTAGGCTGCATTGAGCCGAGATCACACCATTGCACTCCAGAATGAGACCGTCTGAACAAAAATGTTTAAAGCTCAAGCAAGGTGCCTCGTGGCTGTAATCCCAGCAGTTTGGCAGGTTGAGGCAGGTGGATCGCTTGAGCTCAGGAGTTGGAAACCAGTCTGGGCAACATAAGGAGACCCCATCTATATTTAAAATAAGATCCTTTTTTTAATTAAAAAATTATATAAAAATAAATTTAAAAAACAAATCTTTTATAAAAATAAAAATAAAGAAATTTTAAATAGTAAAAATTAGCCAGGCATGGTGGCACACAACTGTATTCCTAGCTACTAAGGAGGCCAAGGTGAGAAGATTGCTTGAGCCTGAGAGTTCAAGGTCATAGTGAGCTGTGATCACACCACTGCACTCCAGCCTGGATGAGAGACCCCATATCTTTAATTTTTAAAAAAATTATTTTTGCATACCTTTAACGTAACTTAGACTGCTCTGAACTATTTTTCTCCTCTCATAATGAAACACTGCCAATTCATTGGCCTATTTCAATTCTCCTCAAGACAAGTGTGAGTTTGATTGTTTTCACCAACGTTTATTGAACATCTATCTGTTAAAAGACGGTGTTAGAAAGTGCAGAAAAGTTGTAAATTTTTAAGTCACTGATCTCATAGAGATAGGAATCTAGCTAGGAAAACAGTTATAGTCTAGGAGTTTGGCTAGAAAAGAATTAGAACATTTAATTAACATTATGGGGTAAGTGCTGGGAAGGAGAAGGACAAGGTACTATGAAAAGGTAAAATCAGAGAACCACTTTCCAGAAAAGAAAACAGGCATAGAAGCACATCACAGATTACTAGATTGTTTGTTTTGGTAAGATGTATTGTGTAAAACAAATGTCACCTTTTTAAAAATTTAAAAATATATTGCCAGGATTACTCCTGTCCATCTATTATAATATTTTAAATTTCGACAACACTTTGTGGATTTTTTTTTTTTTTTTTTTTTTGAGAAAGGGTCTTGCTGTGTCACCCAGGCTGGAGTGCAGTGGTGTAATCACAGCTCACTGAAACCTACCTCCCAAATGATGCTCCCGCATTAACTTCCCAAGTAGCTGGGACTAAAGGCACACACCACCATGCTGAGTTAATTATTTTTTAAATTTTTAAAATTTTTTTGTAGAGATAGGGTCTCCCCGTATTGCCCAGGCTGGTCTCCAGCTTCTGGGCTCCAGGCCTCAAGTGATCCCCTCACCTCAGCCTCCCAAAGTGCTAGGATTACAGGCGTGAGACACTCAGCCCCATCAACACTTTCAAGCTGATTTTTTAAGTTCCCATTTCACACACACAAAAAAAGAAAACAGGCGTAGAAAGGCTAAGTAAAACTTATAAAAGGCCACAAGTAATAGTTATGTGCTTCATAATGACATTCCACTCAAAAACAGACTGCATATATGATGATTATTTTATCATATTTTTACTGTACCTCTTCCATGTTTAGATGCACAAATACTTATCATTGTGTTAAGTCACCTACAGTATTCAGTACAGTAACATGTTGTAGCAGTTTGTAATCTGGGAGCAATAGGCTACATCATGTGGCCTAGGTGTTTACTTGACTATACCATCTACGTTTGTGTAAATACGCTCGATGAAGTTTGCACAACGAAAAAATCACCTAACAATGTACTTCTCAAAACTTATCCCCATCATTAAGTGACGCATGACTGTACTCCTAATTACCATGTCCCGTCTTCCCACTGTCACACATGCATTCAACAAAGATTTACTGCTTTCCCATGCTCAGAATGCTTCAGCCTACCCCTTTAGTTTATGTCTTAAAACCTAGAGTCCTTTGGATGGCATAAAAGGCACTTCATGAGCTGACATCTGCCTGCCCTTGACGCTGAATCCTGGGCAGTTGCCAGAACACACCATGCCCTCCCACATCTGTGCCTTTGCAGAGAACACTCCACTGCCTGTAAAGTCCTTCTCCCTGTCCTTCTAACATACACCCACTCACCCTACTCTGCTGCAGTTTTGGGTCTTCAGGGAAACTTTCCACCTCAGCCTCTCTCCACATACACAGCATTTCTCTTTCTAATTGAAGCTGTCTCTAGTCCCCATGTCTCCGTTTTTCCTTTTTTTTTTTTTTTTTTTTTTTGACACAGGGTCTCACTCTGTCACTCAGGCTGGAGTGCAGTGGTATAAACACAGCTCACTGGAGCCTCAGCCTCCTGGGCTCAAGAGAGCCTCCCACCTGAGCCTCCCAAGAAGCTGGGACTACAGGCATGCATCACCACACTGCACCTGGCTAATTTAAAACTATATACATTTTGTAGAGATGGGATCTCGCCATGTTGACCAAGCTGGTCTTGAACTCTCAAGCAGTCCTCCCGCCTCAGTGTGAACTACAGTGCCCAGCCCCTACTTCTTGAAATCTTGGGTGACAGTATGCACAAGTATCCTGAAGTCTTTCTTACAGAGTATCTTCTAAAGAGACCAACATTTATTTGAGAAGGGAAGCACCTGTTCTTCCCACGGCAGTGGCAGTAGGACATCAACAGTGCGCAGCTGAACTGGGATGAGGGGCCAGGACAAAGCAGAAATCTGCTGCAGAGAGCAGGAAAGATAAAGGATATTGTGTAGCAGGATCGGGGCAAGCGGCACTCATCCATATCTTTTGCATTGCAAAGAGAGGAACTACCTCCTTCCTTTTTATTTTCCAGTTTATTAGTGGCTCCTAGAACCTCTGAGAACTGATTTTGACCTCTTAACAGTTGCCTTTCAACTACCATTCATTCACTGCAAGCCTACTGTGTAACAGGCCCTTTTTAGCCATTTCAGATATATTATCTCTTACCCAGCTTCAAGTGACTCTATAAAGGAGGGATTAGCCCCACCTCACTAGTATGGAAATGGAGACTTGGAGTAAGCAACTGACTTGCTCTGAATTACACAGATGGGAAGTGGTGAAGCTGGAATTCAACTCAAGTTATGTCTAAATCTAAAACTCATGCTCTTTTCTATGCTCAAAGCTGCATTTCAAAATTGAACTTTAGCATTGAGTCTATGATGACTGGCTCAGGTCTCTCCACCCAGCACCTAGCCCAAGGCCAAGCACAGAGAGGGCTCACAGTGGACACTTTTGGAATGAGTAGATTTTGTATGGAATGGTTGGTAAATGAAGGCCTGGGCACGGTGTGAACAGTGTTATGGGACAGCAGAGGAGGGGGTGGTGGCTGATTAGGGGACATGGGGAAGCCTCTGCAGAGGAACAGAATTGAGTGAGGCCTGGAGAAATAAATGGTAAGACAAAGACAGACAATTCAGCATTCTCACAGCAAAGACCACTAACAGGCAATTCACAGAACAGGAAACCCAAAGGCCATGAATAGGTGCTCCACATCACTAACAGTCAGAAAAATGCAAATTATCTCATGCACAGTAGATGAGAATACAAACTGCAAAAGTGTGTTAGGAGAGCTATTTAATAGCATCTATCACAATTATAAATGAGGTATGTTCTTAAATGTATGTACAAACATTGTGATAGAAAAAAATGGAAACAAATATTCATTAGTAGGGAACGATCTAAACAAGGACATACTTATACTATTAAAAAAAATGCCACTTTTGGCCTGGCACAGTGGCTCACACCTATAATCCTAGCAATTTGGTAGGCTAAGGAAGGCAGACTTCTTGAGCCCAGAAGTTCCAGACCAGCCTGGGTAACATGGAGAAACCCCCTCTCAACAAAAATACAAAAATTAGCTGGGAATGGTGATATGCATCAGTAGTCCCAGCTACTCGGGAGGCTGAGGTGGGAGGATCACTTGAGCCCAGTAAGTGGAGACCAGCCTGGCCAACATGGCAAAACCCCCATCTACTAAAAATACAGAAATTAGCCATGCAAGGTGGCACACACCTGTAGACCCAGCTTCAACAAAAAGAGATAGAAAAATTCACAAAGACATACAGTTCAGTGAAAAAAGGTAGATTGCAGAGCAGTAGGTGTATTGTGAAATCTTTTTTTAATTTTTTTATTTTTTGTGACAGAGTCTCACTCTGTTGCCCAGGCTGGAGTGCAATGGCACGATCTCAGCTCACTGCAACCTCCACCTCCCCAGCTCAAGTGATTCTCCTGCCTCAGCTTCCCAAGTAGCAGGTACTACAGGCACCTGCCACCATGCCCAGTTAATTTTTGTATTTTTAGTAAAGACAGGGTTTCACTATGTTGGCCAGGCTGGTCTTGAACTCCTGGCCTCAAGTGATCCACCCACCTCAGCCACCCAAAGTGCTCGGATTACAGGCAGGAGCCAGTGAACCCAGCCCATTTTTATGTTTTTAAAAGGTACATGTGTGTCTGTATGTAGATATGTGTGTACATAGCTACATAGACAAAATACTGCATGGATGCCAATTGTTAACAGTGTTTATTTACATCTTAGGAGGGGAGTGGGAGTAAGAGATTGAAGGATTTTCATCTAAACAAAAAAAGGTGAGACATTATTCATTGAGAAAAACAGCATGTAACTTCTGTGGTATTCCCATCAAAAGTACGTAACTTGAATATAAACATGAGAAAACTATCAAACACAAATTGAGGGACATTCTACAAAATACTGAACTTATCTCTTCAAAACTGTCAGTGGCAGGAAATGCAAAGAAAGACCGAGGAACTGTACCACATTAAAGGAACAATTGGCAACATCCAGATCTAGGTTAGAGGACAGTACTGCATTAACGTTATTTCCCCGATTTTTATATTTACATTATGGTTATGTAGGAGAACATCTTAGTTTTATTTTTCAGGTCAAGCACACTGAACCACCTGGAGTAAAGGGGCATCATGTCTGAAACTGATGCTTAAGTGGCTCAGAAAAAAAATTCTGGGAGCTAGAGGGAGAGAGAGACAGTGGAGTATGGTAAAAAGTTATCATTTTGGGGATCTGCGTAAAAAGTATATGAGGATTCTTTGTACTTATTTTGCAATTTTTCTCCCAGTCTGAAATTATGTCAAAATATAAAATTAAAAGGCAAAATTAAAAGAATGAATGAGAGTTTACTAGGTAGAGAAGCAGAAGGATCTTCTGGCAAAGGAACACGATAAGCAAAAGCATCACACAAGTGTGCGAGTCTTCTGTGTTGACAAACAAGCCCTGACTCTGAATATCCAGGACATAGCATGGTTTGGGGAGATGGGGATTAGAGAGATAATGAGCAGCATAACCCACAAATGGACACATTTCCCTGCTACCTAAGATTGGAAGTAAAGACTTTAGGCCTACATTATACCCAGCCTCAAGCCCTGCAAGACGTAACATGAGTTCTCATGGCGGCTCAGTCTTTGCATTAGGCAGTGTCTCTTCATCCAGTGACTGTGTGGAAGAATGGAAACCCTAGAATCATGGCTGAAAGGGACATCTAGTCCAACTCTCTCATTTTGCAGAAGGGACAACTAAGATGCAAAATGAAGAAGAGATTTGCAAGGTCCCAGCAAAGGTTAGTGTTAAAACTGGCCTCTGGTTCCCAGTCCATCATTCTTTCTATTGCACCAAAGTCTAAATGATGAGGGAGAAGAAATAGAAGGCTATCAAGGGAAGTGACTGAATGTAGGTTTAGATATTTTTTATCTGCACAAACTTAGTGTCTGTACAATTTTAAAAGTAAACAATATAGATACCAATGTTATTGTAGAAACTGTCGTCACTTAAGCCAATAGCTTCCAACTGGTAAGTGATATTCAGTTCAGGCTCCTAGGTCTGAAGCAGCAATCAAGGTGATTCTCAGGAATTCTCAATGACATTGGTACCCATCTGGATTTGTTGAAAAGTTTAACATCCTTTTGTATTATTCATGATTTTGCAATTCTTCAAACTGCAAGGTGATGGAGAGAGCATGCAATTTTCAACCAGGCTATGAAATCCTTCTTCAAAATTTGAACATTCATATAGATGGCTTTTAACTTTTCTTGGAGACTGCCTTTCCTTATGAAATCATGAAATTTAAAAATATGTATTATAAATTAAACTACATACACGATAATATTCTCATTATAATAAAATCCTAGGGATAAGGAACTAGTATTGCAAGGGCTCCATTCCCGTTTTTTATTATTATTCCTAGTTGGAATTTTATTCCTCAAGGCTTAGCTCTACGTGACTATATAATGAATACTGACTAGCAAAACTACTGGGATTCTAATTTATTTAAGAATCATCAGATTCTGTACAAGAAATCTTGAAGCATGTCATCAGTAACATGTTGAGAAGCTGCCTAAAAAGGCATGCCTTTCTTTTAAATGTCCATGAGCCCTGGATCCACAGATTATGAGACATGAAGGATCACTCATGCTCAAACAGGGTTTATTTAGGTGTCATCTATAGATGGGCTGCTCTCTTCAGCTGCCCATCCCGGACCCTGGAATTATGCCTACAGTTTTCAGTTTCCACGTCTTTGCGGCAATGCTACCATGAATTATTTTACTCAGGACTTTCGATTAACCACAAAAGAAACTAATTGAAAATAATTAAGGTCATTCTGTCATGTGGGCCACAGTTTACCACAGTCAACTTATGATAAACTATAGACGTGATGCTTTGTGTTTCAACCATTATTATCCATTGTTCTTACTCAGTTGGTGAAACCATTAGCAATATGTAGCTTTAAAAGGACTGTCTCTGTGATATCCTCTTCCTCTGCCTCCCTTCGGAATCTGATATTCTTCTGTGGTTGACTGACGAGTCTGCATATGGGTGCTGTATTTCTTATATCAGACCTATTAATTGCAGAAGGTTCTGTCTCCCTATCCCCAATACCTCAAACTTCCTACTTTCTGTACAGCCTTCAACAACTCTATCTGCATGGCTCTAGCAATCCCTGTTCTTGCTTGCTATGGACAGATCTGTTAAAATCCTGGAACTGCCACACAGTTTCTTGAGAATGTTTGATGTCTCTCTCCAGAGAATGGCTTTTTTCTCATTGTGCTAAGCTGTTGCTCTCAGAACTTACCCCCTGGAACTTTCTCTTCTCTGTGCCTATGCTCAGGTGTGGGGGAATAATAAGAGAGGTTTTATTCCTATTTATTCCTATTTATTATCATGTATGATAGGAATAATAAGAAGGAATAATGAGAATAATGATAGGAATAATGAGAATAGCTTGAACCTGGGAGGCAGAGGTTGCAGTGAGCCAAGATCACGCCACTGTACTCCAGCCTGGGTGACAGAGTGAGACTCTGTCTCCAAAAAAAAAAAAAAAAAAGAAATCATACATATGTAACCTTCTATGTCTGGCTACTTTCACATAACACAAAAATTTTTGAGGTTCATCCATTGTGGCACATATCAGTACTTCATTCTTTGTGTGTTTTTTTTTTTTTTTTTGAGACAGTATCTGTTGCTGAGGCTGTAGTGTAGTGATCAAATCATAGCTCACTGCAGCCTCAAACTCCCAGATTCAATCAATCCTCCCACCTTAGCCTCCCAGGTACCTGGAATTATAGACATGCCACCATGTCCAGCTAATTTTTGTACTTTCTGTAGAAATAGGGTTTTGCCATGCTTCCCAAGCTGGCCTCAAACTCTTGGGCTCAAGCGATCTGCCTAACTTAGCCTCCCAAACTGGTGGGATTACAGGCGTGAGCTACCTCAGTCAGCCATCTCATTCTTTTTAATGGCTGAATAATATTCCATTATATGTATATACCACAATTTGTTTATCCATTCATCTACTGACAGGCATTTGGGTTGTTTCCACCTTTGGGTTGTTACGAATAACGCCACTACAAACATTCATAGACAAGTTTCTATGTGAACAAATGTTTTTGTTTCTATTGATATACCTAGAATTATTGGGTCATTATGGTAATCCAATGTTTTACTTTTTGAGGAACCAAGCTGTTTTCCACAGTGGCTACATGATTTTACATTCCAAAGTGTAATGTACCAGGATTCCTATTTCTTCACATACTTACCAACACTTGTTATTTTCAATTTTTTAAGTTATAGTCATCCTAGTGGGTGTGAAATGGCATTTCATTGTGATTTTGACTTGAATTTCTTTAATGACCAATAAAGTTGAACATTTTTATGTGAATGTAGGCTATTTGTACATCTTCTCTGGAGAACTATCTATTCAAATCCACTATCAATTTTTAAATTGAATTGTTCATATTTTTGTTGTCAAGTCACAATTTTTTTTTTTTTTTTTGAGACAGGGTCTCACTCTATCACCTAGCTGGAGTGCAGTAGTGTGATCTCAGCTCCCTGCAACCTCTGCCTCTGGGGCTCAATCAATCCTCCTACCTCAGCCTCCTGAGTAGCTGAGACTTCAGTTGTGAACCACCACATTCAGCTAATTTTTGTATTTTTTTGTAAAGACAGGGTTTCGCCATGTTGCCCAGGCTGAGCTCCAACTCCTGGACTCAAGGGATGAGCCTGCCTCAGCCTCCCAAAGTGCTGGGATTACAGAAGCAAGCCACTGCACCTGGCTGAGCATTTTTCATATATTCTGAATACTAAACCCTTATGAGATATGATTTATAAGTATTTTCTCCCATTCTGTAGGTTGCCTTTTCACTTTATTGATAATATCCTTTGATTTGGAAAGGTTTTAATTTTTGTGAAATCTAATTGATCTATTCTTTTGTTGCTTGTGCTTTAGTGTTAGTTCTAAGAATCCATTGCCAAATCCAGGCTCATAAAGATTTACCCCTTCTTTCATCTAATAGTTTTATACTTTTGGCTCTTATATTTAGGTAATTGATCCATTTGAGTTAATCTCTGTATATGGAGTGAGGTAGGGGTCCAACTTCATTCTTTTGCATGTAGTTTCCCAGTTCCAGCACCATCTTCTGAAGACACTTTTTTTTCCCCATTGAATGTTCTTGGCACCCTTGTTGATAAATCAATTCATCATAGGTGTTTGGGTTTATTTCTGGACTCTCAACTCTATTCTGTTGATATATATGTCTATCCTTATGACAACACCACACTGTTTTTATTATTGTAGCTTTGCAATACTTTATTTCTCTTTTTCAATATTGTTTTGGCTGTTTAGGGCCACATGCAATTCTGTGTGAATTTGAGTATCGACCTTTCCATTTACACAAAAATGGCCATTAAAATTTTTATAGGGATTGCATTGAATCTGTAGATCATTTTGGGAGTAACTGCCATCCTAACAATATTAAGTTTTCTGATACATACCCATGGAATTTCATTATATTAAATTAGGTCTTTTTAAATTTTATTCAGCAGTTTTATACTTTTCAGTGTGCAAGTCCTTCACCTCCTTGGTTAAATTTACACAAAAATGGCCATTAAAATTTTTATAGGGATTGCATTGAATCTGTAGGTCATTTTGGGAGTACTGCCATCTTAACAATATTAAGTTTTCTGATACATAACCATGGAATGTCATGTTAAGTTAGGTCTTTTTAAATTTTATTCAGTAGTTTTATACTTTTCAGTGTACAAGTCCTTCACCTTTCTTGATGAATGCTCTGATCAAATGCATACCTGAGAGATGCAACTTGCATAAACCATAAAATTCTATATCCCAATCAGAATAAAATTCCTAAGAATTGTATTTGATTCTTCTGGATGCTATTATGAATGGAATTTTTTTTTAGGATTGTTCCTTGGTGATGTACAGAAACACAACTGGTTTTTATGTGTTGATCTTGTACCCTAGAAATTTGCTAAATCAATTTACTAGATCTAATAGATTTTTGTGTATTCCTTGGGATTTTCTATATGTAGAGTCCTGTCTTCTGCAACTGCATATATTCATTTCTTCCTTTCCAATTTGGATGACTATTGTGATTGCAAATGATGACAGTGTTTTACTTTTTCTTTCCAAAATGCTCTGGCTAGGACTCCCAGTACCATGTTGAGTAGCTGTGATGAAAGAAGCCATCCTTATATTGTTTCTGCTCTTAGGGGGAAAGCTTTCAGTCTATCACCATTAAGTATGAAGAGCTTCCTTATCTTTTGGTCTTTGGTTGGGGTTGGACAATAGGCAGCATGGGCTAAATTTAGGAGGACAGGAGGGGAATGAAGTCACACCTTTAGTGTGCTGGCTCCCTCTCTGCTGCGTCTCCATGAGTTGACTGTGTTCCTCTACAAAAGACCACAGCTCCTGTCAGGTGGCCTTCTTCATACAGCCACTCCCTCCCTCCCTTGCCCTTTTAGGTGTAACTAAAAGGTGAATGCTCCCTGCAATGGTTAGCCCTAGGGTACCATACGTTGTTGTCTTCCCTGAGTTCTGCCCACCCCTTTGTAAACTGTCCCTTCATGAAACTTTACTCAATTCTTCATTCAGAATGTACACCTGTTTCCTGTGGCGACTCTAATTCAAAGACTTAACACCAAGTAAATGGGCACATCTCTCTGGACTGAAGTCAGCCTGCAGTGGTCCAGCAACACTCCAAAGTGAGTGAGGTTTTAACAACCACCTTACAGTCTTTTCTGGCTTTTGAGCATATATAAGTCTGTGACTGGGTATGGGGTAGGAGGAGTTTGGTGAGAACAAGGAAGAGAACTTGCTGCTTTTCATGTCAGCTATGTGTACCTGAGAGATACAACTTGCATAAACATAAAATTCTGTATCCCAATCAGAATTGCTGAATTGAAGATTTGGAACTGCAACTTCTTCAAATGGGAAGACAAATATTTCCTCCACCTTTGCTTCTGATTCTGCTCATCATCCATTGTTAGTATCCCAGATTAGAATCTGATTAGGACATGCTGGCTGCTTGAACTTTGGGGCTTATTGCTACCAAATATTGGAGCCCAGCCCAACTTTTGTTTCATAACTGCCCCTACCCCAAGGCCTGATGGAACCCACCTCTTTTGGCCCAAGGAAACTCACATGCTGGCAACATTTATGTACTGTATTCATTTCCTAGGGCTGCCCACAACAAATTACCAAAAAGTGGGGTGACTTAAAACAGCAAGAATTTCTTTTCTCATAGTTTTGGAGGCTAGAAGTCCGAGATCAAGATGTTGGCAGGTCCATGCTCTCTGATGGCTTTAGGGAAGAACCCCTCCCTGCCTCTTCCTGGCTTCTGTAGGTTCTTGGCAATCCTTGGTTTGTAGATGCATCACTCCAACCTCTGCCTCTGTCATCACATGGCTACATCTTCTCCCTGTGTGTCTTATTCTTCCTCCCATGAGGCCATCAGTCATATTGAATTAAGAACCCATCAGGCTGGGCATGGTGGCTCATGCCTGCAATCTCAGCACTTTGGGAGGCAGAGACACATGGATCACCTGAGGTCAGGAGTTCGAGACCAGCCTGGCCAACATGGCAAAACCCTGTCTCTATTAAAAATACAAAAATTAGCTGAGTGTGGTGGCACGTGACTGTAGTCCCAGCTACTTGGGAGGCTGAGGCAGAAGAATCACTTGAACCCGGGAGACAGAGGTTGCAGTCAGCCGAGATAGAGCCACTGCATTCAAGCCTGGGCAACAGAGTGAGGCTGTCTCAAACAAACAGAAAAAAGGATCCATCATATCTTAACTGATATCTGCAATGACCCTGTTTCCAAATAAGGTCATATTCTGAGATACTAGCAGAAGGACTTCAGCATTCCCTTGGAGGTACACAATTCAACCCATAGCAATATATATTTATCATTTGCAAGGAATTGCTTCTCCCTGTCTGACTCATTCCACTACTAGAAGAGAAAATCCTACTTATAAAATAGAAGGTTAGAGGCTGGGTGCGGTGGCTCACACCTGTAATCCCAGCACTTTAGGAGGCCAAGGCGGGTGGATCATGAGATCAGGAGTTCAAGACCAGCCTGGCCAAGATGGTGAAACCCCGTCTCTACTAAAACTACAAAAATTAGCAGGGCATGATGGCAGGGCACCTGTAATCCCAGCTACTCAGGAGGCAGAGGCAGGAGAATGGCTTGAAGCTGGGCGGCAGAGGTTGTAGTGAGCTGAGATCACGCCACTGCACTCTGGTCTGGGCGACAGAGTGAGACTCCATTTCAAAAAATAAATAAATAAAATAAAATAAAAATAAAATAAAATATAAGGTTAGAACATTTTATTGAAGGAAAGCAACAGGTGAGCAGAAAATCAAGAGCCCTCACTCAACTAAAAGTCAAAGCATGGGACTATAGTGCCAGGTATGACATAATTTTCCTGTGTGAAGTTTCAAACCACTTAATCTCTGTGCGTTCGGTCTCCTCATCTGTAAAATGAGGAAACAGACTTAGTAACTGCCAAGGCAGGTCCTGTTAAGCTCCCAAATTCTAAGATTCTTTGACATACACATCTATTGCTAATAGATTTTTTGCAAGGGATATTGTGAGCTTGCTTAAAGTGTTACCTCAGACTGCTTACACTCAAGGTCTCTCTCAGTCCATTTTCAGTTACTCTCCTGTTGTCTCTGTGATAGTTGGTTTATTTGAAAACATCTGGAGGATTCACTAGCCTTAATTCCAAGTATGAAATGTAAAGGCTCCATTTAAAGCTTCGTAATTGGACCCAGATGTTTCTCCTGATGCTATTAAATCTTCTTATCTAATCTTGACCCCAGAAATATTATGGGGTTTCCTCTCAAGGAGACTCAGAAGCATGCAAGGGGGTCAGAGGGGAAGGAGAATAATGGGAAGATTTAGTCATGATGTATGATCTCCCTTATTATTCCACCTGTGAAATTGGCTCCCATACTTCCTCCCTGACTTATCTGTAGCACTGACTCCTCCAGGGGAGGTGCTCTGTCTTATTCATCTCTGAGTGCACACAAGCATATGCATTTGCCCCCAAAATAGGACCTGGCTCAGCCTGTGTGGCAGGCAAAAAGGGAGGCAGGAAGGCAGAGAGGTCATTTACAAGAGAAGTTTCATCACTGCTCTATTTTCACCCCACCCTCCGCCTCTGATCCCCTAAACTCAGATCCTCAGATCCATGAACTGATCCTCCTTTTTAAAAAATTGTGGTAGGCCAGGCATAGTGGCTCACGCCTGTAATCCCAGCACTTTAGGAGGCTGAGGTGGGCGGATCACCTGAAGTCAGGAGTTCAAGACCAGCCTGGCCAACATGGTGTAACCCCATCTCTACTAAAAATACAAAAAATTAGCCGAGTGTGATGGTGGGTGCCTGTAATCCGAACTACTCAGGAGGCTGAGGCAGGAGAATCACTTGAACCCAGAAGGCAGAGGTTCCAGTGAGCTGAAATCACGCCATCGCAACAAGAGTGAAACTCCATCTCAAAGAAAAAAAAAATTGTGGTAAGGGGGAGGGGGAAGGGGGCAAGGGGAGGAGGTTGTTGTTTATATGTAATTAAGAGAATGAGAAAAGTTTGCTTGAGTGACTCTATTCTCTGCAGAAACCAGGATCAGGCTGAAGCTCACCAGCCAGGAGGCTCTGCAAAAGCCATGGCATAGAGGCATGACTCAGCCTTGTGAGTTTGTGAAACTGCAAGTGAGCTGGCCTGACTGGAGCACAGCATGTTGGGGAATGGAGGGAGAGAGGAAAACACCGTAAAAGAATAGACTTACTGGGAAGCTACAGAGGAAGGTTTGGGTCTGGTCACAAAGTCCAGGTATGGTAGATAAGGAACAGGATTTTATCCTCAGGACAATCAAGACCCATGGAAGGTTTTAAGAAGAGTAATGTGGTCAATTACGTGTTTTATACACCCTTTCTAGTGGCTAGTGTGGGGAAGGTGAGACTAGATGTTAGAGGCTAGTTAGGAGACTATTGCCTGAGACCAGGTGAGGGGTAACACAGTTATGGTGGGATAGGGGCAGCATTGTGCCTCAGCTGGCTCAGATTTGCTCATGACAGCTGAAGGAATTCGCCAAGCTGCTAGTTAAACCCACTCATTCTTAAAAATTAAATTATATGAACTTACAATTAGCTGAGTGTGGTGGCACGCGCCTGTAGTCCCAGCTACTTGGGAGGCTGAGGCAGAAGAATCACACTTAACAATTAAAGAAATATTTTCATATGGTAACAATATTTAAAATTCATCATTTCCTAATTGTGTTTTTGGGTTTTTGTTTGTTTTCTTACTTGTTTTTTAGCTCTGTTGCCCATGCTGGAGTGCAGTGGCACAATCATAGCTCACTTTAAATTCACACTCCCAGGCTGAAGTGATCTTCCCACCTCAGCCTCCTGAGAGGGTAGAACTACAGCTGTGCACCACCAGGCCTGCTATTTTAAATTTTTTGTAGAGATGGGTTTCCCTATGTTGCCCAGGCAGTCTTGCACTCCTGGGCTCAAGCAATCCTCCTGCCTCAGCCTCCCAAAGTGCTGGGATTACAGGCATCAACCAGCACACCCAGCTCTTAATTGTTGTACTATTGTCTTAGTTCTTAAGGCAATTTACCTCTATTTGATCTGTATGGCGGAAACACGATATAATGGTGTGCTCCTGCGCACCTCTTCCCAACATGATGTTCAACGCCATCATGGTGGTAATTGTGGAAACTCAAAACAGAGATAAGTAACCCCTAGATATGGTTGGCTTAGATTTGGGATTGTATGTATTGTTTAAAAATATATGCATTAACTTTTCTTTATACAACCACTCTTTCATTATGATTTGACATCTTCTCTCTTCCTTTGTCCGTCTTTTTTTTTTTTTTTTTTTTTTTTGAGATAGAGTTTTTGCTCTTGTTGCCCAGGCTGGAGTGCAACGGTGCATTCTCAGCTCACCGCAACCTCCACCACCCAGGTTCAAGCGATTCTCCTGCCTCAGCCTCTTGAGTAGCAGGGATTACAGACACCTACCACCACGCCCAGCTAATTTTTTTTTTCTGTAATTTTTAGTGGAGACGGGGGTGTCACCATGTTGGCCAGGCTGGTCTCGAACTCCTGACATCAGGTGATCCGCCTGCCTCGGCCTCCCAAAGTGCTGAGATTACAGGCGTGAGCCACCACACCCAGCCCTTTCCTTCCTTTTCTTATGCTTTCCCTCTCCCCTCCCACTTGTTAAGACCACTCTCCCTTTAGGAATTCACATTCCTGGTGATATCTCATCAAAGAAGCACATGAATAGCTGACATTATGTAATGATTTCACATTTGGAATTCCCAAGATATTACCCCACCCCAATTCAGAATAAGTTGTCAGAGCATAAAATTGGTATTTTTACTATTCTTAATGTACAGATGTCAGTCTGAAAACCATTGACTACTATTATGATTACATTCTTTGAATTATTTTCTTTGTATGCCAAGATTTCTTCTTGTAATTTCTTTTCTTTTGGGGGTTTCAAAGAGAGAAGACAAAACTTTAATAATCCAGTTTACTGATGCTGCCAAAACAAAAAAGTAAACATTTAAGTCTCTGACCACTTTTGGCAATGAAACTTCTGGCACAGGAGAAAAGATGTAACAAGAAGGACCAGATGCAAACTGGAAATAACAATCACTGGCCCACTGGATGCTGCCAGATTCTTCAGCCTGTTCCAAATCAAATATGCCTGAGTTTACAAGTTTGTTACTCTGTATTAATCACATAAATGAATAGCCTAGGCTTATGGGAGGAACCGTGTGCCTAAAAAATAACACTGTGGAAAATACACAAGGTAAGAACCAGAAGAGATTCAGAGACACCCTGATCCATCCTCTATGTATTCAGTGATGCAGGAGTGAGGGGGAGAATATATTCTAGATAAGGTCAAGGAAGGTCTCCCTGAAGAGATGACATTAAGTGGAGACTTGAAGGAAAAGGAGCTGGGCATGCAGAAAGCCAAAGAGTAGAACATTCCAGGCAGAAGGAATAAATAACATGAACTAAGGGTCTGAGAAAATAATAATTCCTAACATTTATTTAACACTTACTATGTGCCTGGCGCTATTCTAAACACATTACATATATTACCTCACATATTCCTTTTTTTTTTTTTTTTTCCCAGAGACTGGGTCTCACTCTGTCACCCAGACTGGAGTGCAGTGGCATGATCGTAGTTCACTGTAACCTCAAACTCCTGGGTTCAAGCGATCCTCTCGTCTTGGCCTCTCAAAGCACTGGGATTACAGGTGTGAGCCACGGAGCCCAGCCTACCTCATGTATTCTTCACATCAGCTCTACGAGGCAGAGAATGTCATTGTCTCCATTCAATAGGTGGGGAAATGAAGCACACTACGGTTAGGTAACCTCCCCAAGGCTGAACAGCTAGTAAGTGCGAGAGCTGGGATTCTAACCCAGCAGTACAATTCCAGAGTCCACATGCTTAACCATTTTGCCATGCTGACAAAGTTGGGGCTGAACCCCTAGTCTCCTGACTTCTACTTCAATGCCTATTCCAGTCATATACATATATGTAGGTACTTATACACACTCCCAACTTTCCCTCTCAGGAGTCTATATAAACGAGGGACATCTGAAGGTGCCTTCTTTAATCAAGTTGCTAGAATTGAGATGCCCATGGGGAATCTGTGTTGGCACTCAATCCTGAGGGGCGCTGTCACCCTGAAGAAATAAGCTTCACGTCTCATGTGGAAATTTCCTAGGTGTATCCCCCAGTGCAGGCAGCCCTGGGAAAACTGGTTGAAGATGGTGGCAAGGACAGAATTGATGGCTCATTGACAGTCTATTTGGGGCCTGAGATGAAAGCCCAGGGCTATGGTAGATTCAGCTCAGCGATAAGTGGTCAGAGTCCAGGCCATCCCAAGGAGGCAGGTCATGGACGATGGTAGTCATGGAAAACATCTAGAACAGGCCAGAGCTCCACAAGGAAGGACTTGAGCTAAATTGGCAAGTTGTTAAGAGCTCCAGGTTGCTTGAGACCCATACTGCCTCCTCTCTGCCTTTCACTTCATTCATTCATTTGTATGCTTAATTATTATTTCATCTGGTCATTTGTTCATTCAGCAAATGTTTACTCTGTATGTTCTACATGCTATTCCCCTGCTAGGCAGTGAGATACAAAGGCAAAGATGAAGTCCCTACTCTAGAGGAGCTCAAAGTCTAGAGAGATGGGAGAGGGCATGGTTCAGAGAATTTGTGGGGAAGGCAACACTGAATAGAGTCTCTCTGGAAAGAGTAGAGAGGGAAGACCAATGAAGACAAAGGAAACAGCAAGTGCAAAGCTACACTGACATGAGGGAGGCTGGCTCAGTTGGGTACATGCAAACCTTGCTCACACACCATAAAGCCTGAATATGGAGGGTGTGAGTATCAAGGGATATAGAGCAAAGCCAGAAAGAGAAATACACTACCCTACCTTTGTTACAAGGCAGTGGTTAAGCAATACAGGAGAAAGTGGAGAGGATGCAGGCCTGGGGATCTGGAGACTGGAGTCCAACCTGAGCTCTGTGCTAATTCAGTAGGTGACCTTGGGCAGGTCTCTTCTGCTCTCTTGGGCAGGTCTCTTTGACCTTCTGTAAAATGATGGAATAGGATTATGATGATGTCTTAGGGACTCTCTTCCAGCTCCATCATTCTATGATTCTAAATCCCTTTATAACAAACTCTAGGAGAGGAGCTTTTCTCTTGCAAATGGAGTGTAAAGTTAATCCTGCCTGTGCTGAGGCTAACTAATGTGTGTGTGGTTTATCCTACTTCATTAAACCCTGACTCCCCACAGAGCAATGCATGAGGCAGCATAGGCAGGTAAATACTGAAGTGTTGCTGAACTGGGTCTGTTAGTGGAAAATGATTTCCCCCAGCTCTTCCTCAGGTTTATCAACACAAAGCCTATAACCCCTATTTTCCACACAGTTACCTTGCCACAATTGCAGATTTAGGCCCAGTCACAGGGTATGGCAAGTCGGGTCCTCATACCTTATTTATGTGGGCATCCTCCACACCTCCCACCGTGCTGCCAGCAACATCATCATTTTCCAGATGAAGAAACTGAAGCTCAGACAGGTTAGGCCACTTGGTAGGCGAGGCACAGCCTTATGTGATGTGTGACCTACATAGTGAGGGCAATGCTTCTGTTGACTGAATACTCACCAAGGAGTGAAAAAAAGGCAAGCTCTGAGGTAAAGTTCCTATGTGAAAAACTTCCCCAAGGTTCTTGCCTTTTGTAAAGATCTTACAGGTTCCAAGTCACTTTTTTTTTTTTTTTTTTTTGAGACATGGTCTCACTATGTGGGCTACGCTGGAGTGGAGTGGTGCGATCTTGACTTACTGAAGCCTCAACCTCCCAGGGTAAGGTGATCCTCCTGCCTCAGCCTCCAAAGTAGCTGGAACTACAGGCGCTCACCAGCATGCCCAGCCAATTTTTGTATTTTTTGTAGACACAGGGTTTTACCGTGTTTGCCAGGCTGGTCTCAAACACCTGGGCTCCAGTGACTGTCCTGCCTCGTCCTCACAAAGTGCTGGGACTACAGATGTGAACCACCACGCCCAGCCGCTTTTTCTAAAAGTGGCTAAAAGAGAACATTCATTCTAGGTTGTCTCTTGAAAACAAACAGTAATCGTCTTGGACTCCCTCAATTCTTCTTTTATTGTGAAGTATAGTGCAGACACTGAATACGCATAAAGCATATGTATATACCTTCAATGAGTAATTAAAAGTGAATGCTAATAACACCCATCCTAGCAAGTATATAAAATATAATGTTGGTTGAAAGAAGCAAGACACAAGCCAGGCACAGTGGCTCACGCCTGTAATCCCAGTACTTTGGGAGGCCGAGGTCTGCAGATCACTTGAGGCAGGAGTTCGAGACCAACCTGGCCAAATGGTGAAACCCTGTCTCTACTAAAAATAGAAAAATTAGCTGGCCATGGTGGCACGCACCTGTAATCCCAGCGACTCAGGAAGCTGAGGCATGAGAATCGCTTGAACCCGGGAGGCGGAGGTTCTAGTGAGCCAAGGTCGCACTACTGCACTCTAGCTTGGAGAACAGAGTGAAACTGTGTCTGGAAATTAAAAAAAAAAGAAAAAAAAAAAAAGGCAGCATGACACAGAGAATACATCCAGTATAATCCCATCCATATGAAGTTAGTAAAACTAACAGGCTCGACATTTGGCAGAAGTGGCCCACTCTTTGCACGGTCCTATGCGGTATGTAGACCTGACAAGACTTTGTCCTCTTTCACCTCACTGAGGATGAACCCTCTGAGGACACAGGCATTGAATGTTACAGCTGGAAAGAAGCTCATATGACATTCATTCACTCAATCATTCATTCATTTTTCAGATACTTTTGGGGATTTACTATTAGGGGATCTCTGAGGGATAAGGTATCAGTGGATCTTTCATAGATCTTGTCTTGGAGGAACAGCAAAAGCTGAAATGAGTTGAGTCCTAAATGGAGGAAAGGAGTGAGGGTTGAGGAAGTACCTGGCTCTGGGCCAGAACACACCCTCAGCCCCTCTGAAAGAGGTGGAGGGGGGGGACCCACCAAAGGTACAAGGCAAAAGAGACTCCCTAGGCCTCAGGAAGAATGGATAGGCTAGCACAGATGAACCCAACGAGTCTCCCTGACCAGTCTCTGTATTCAGTCACCTAAGGGTGGTTTATGTGCAAACAATGAATCCCAAAGGAATCAGAATTAATTAGGCTGCAGAATGTGAGAGGAAGGGCCCTGACACTGCCTGCTGCAGTGCCTTTACTTTATGGATGAAGACACTAAGGTCCAGAGTGAAGTGGCTTTTCCAGTGTTCCCTGGATAGCTTGAGGGGAGCCCTAGGACTCGAATCCAGAATCCTGCCTCCCTTACCAGTGTTCTTCTTCCGCCCAGACACGCAACAGTATTTTCCAAGATGAGTTTTTAGAATCATCAGTTTTGATGGTCATGAAATCTGGAAAAGATCTTAGTGGTAATCTGTCTAGTTCAGAGGGTCCCAAACCTGGCTGATCATCAAATCACATGAGAAATTTATTTTTAAAAATATAAACTCTGGGACCCCCCAACCCTCAGAGACTGGGGTTTTGGGTCTAGTAGGACTGGAATTTAGTAGAACAGGTTGGCCATGTGTTTTGTTTGCGTTTTTTTTTTTTTTTGAGACAGAATCTCGCTGTCACCCAGGCAGGAATGCAGTAGTGTGATTTCGGCTTACTGCAACCTCTGCCTCCCGGGCTCAAGCGATTCTTGTGCCCCTGAGTAGCTGGAATTACAGTTTGCCACTGCGCCCAGCTAATTTTTGTATTTTTAGTATAGACAGGGTTTCACTATGTTGGCCAGGTGGGTATCGAACTCCTGAGCTCATGATCCGCCTGCCTCAGCCTCCCAAAGTGCTGGGATTACAGGCCTGAGCCACCAGGCCCAGCCCCCACGTGTATTTTTTAAAGCTCTCACTTGCCACCCTCCACCCCCAGCTGATTCTGATGATTAGCAGGTAGGACACTCACAGACCTAGCTGACTCTGTCCAGTTGAGAGGAAGAAACTGAGGCCCAGATTAGGTGAGGTAGAGTGACTGTACAAGGCCACATGTCATTCCACCACAAATTCTTCTATTGTCCAGGATAGAATTGAGCCAGCCTGCATATCTAAGAGCCTTGATATGTTAAGAGTGTTTTCTCCCAATATGGTTCTTTCAGTGAGCACATTTCATTTTTTGAAGCAACTTAAAAGATTCCCAGCCACATTGCAAGGCACTCAGATTTGTGCAATATTTACAGTGACTTTGTGGTTCATTAAACAAATTTACCTAAGCAACATGAAATAAATCATCTTGTTTACAGTGAGCTCTTGACAAAAATACATGTAGCAAAGACAGACAAACACACACAAACCTGGATTGCTGGATGGGACATGATTTGCTGCCACATTCAATTTTTCTCATTAGAACTTGTTTTATTTGAGCATGACTCAGTACCCCATGTAAGTGCAAGGTTGTTAATCTTATTACTATATGGAAAACAAATTAATTAGTATGCATGCTTTTGGAGATGAGTTGTTAGGTTGGTGTTGGAAAGATTAGGAAAATACACTCATTACTCCAAATGGTATCTGATAATACACGTCTGACTTCCACTTTAAGATCTGTTCCAATATATGGGCAACAAATATAGCTAATAAAAATCAAGCTTTTGTGTTCAGTATCTAAATGTTCATGTTGGCCGGATTCACACATGAATAACTGCTTGTCACTGTCCATCATCCAGACTCACCTGCAGGAGGCAGCTTCTCAGTTCTCAGGTCTGAGCTCACGTCCAATATCCAAAACCAGCTGAGATGATCTCTTTTCTCTTCTTGCCTACTACACTTTATCTCTCTCTCTTTTTTTTTTTTTTTTTGAGACAGTCTTGCTCTGTCACTCCACATTGGAGTGCAGTGGTATGATCTTGGCTCACTGCAACCTCCACCTCCCAGGTTCAGGTGATCCTCATGCTTCAGCCACTGGAGCTGCAATTACAGACATGCACCACCGTGCCCCGCTAATTTTTGTATTTTTAGGATTCACCATGTTGCCCAGGCTGGTCTTCACACTCCTGAGTTCAAGTGATGCGCCCACCTTGGCTTCTCAAAGTGTTGAAATTACAGGCATGAGCCACTGTTTCCAGATAAACTTTGTATCTCTTTCCCAGTGCACCTGTTCCCTTCTTTCAGCAGCCATAATGAACACACCTCATTTTTCCAGGAGACTGTAAGCTCCCTGAGGGTAGAGACTATATTCCAATTAGAGATTCAAATACATATTGATCAGAATATCCTGCTGCAGGAAAAATATACGAAGAACAACAAGGAAGCCCTTAAAGTACCAGTGTGGAACAATCACCAAGACATATTAAGTGTACACATACCTCTACAAGTATACAGTGACACTGATTACCAGGTAAAAAATAAGTAAATAAATAAACACATGCTAAAAGTAAAATCTAATAAAAATGATATATTTCCTCAAAGTAAAAACAAACAAACAAACCCAACCAAATACCCACAAAACACTAAAACTAAATAATAAAAAATTGTCATTTGGGGTAGCAGACTATGGGAAATCCTTTAACTAAAAAAAATCTGTTTCACATTAACATATTGTTACCCAGACTATTTCACCAGGGATCTCCAAAAGAAACATAAGGTATCCAGTGTTTCTCAAATGGTTCTCATTGCTTTTAAAAACTGTTCACTTAAGGGCCAGGCGTAGTGGCTCACGCCTGTAATCCCAGCACTCTGGGAGGCTAAGGCAGGTGGATTGCTTGAGCTCAGGAGCCGAGAGCAGAGCCTAGGCAAGCAGTTCAAGACCAGCCTGGACTACATGGTGAAACCCCATCTCTACCAAAATGCAAAACATTAGCTGGACTTGGTGTCATTTTCCTGTAGTCCTAGCTACTCAGGAGTCTGAGATGGGAGGATTGCTTGAGCCTGGGAGGTGAGGTTGCAGTAAGCCAAGACTGTGCCACTGCACTCCAGCCTGGGTGACAGAGTGAGACCCTATCTCAAAAAAAAGAAAAAATATTCAATTTTGAATATCTCACAATATACAAGTTGCCCACTTATATGCTCTAGGCAACATTTTTAAAGTGGTTTTTTACATTATTTATTTGTTTGTTTGTTTTTGAGACAGGGTCTTTGTCACCCAGGCTGGAGTGCAATGGTGCAAACATGGCTCACGGCAGCCTCAACCTCCTGGACTCAAGTTATTCTCTTGACTCAGGCCCCCAAGTAACTGAGACTACAGGCACGCACCATCAGATCCTGCTAATTTTTGTGTTTTTGTAGAGACAGGGTTTCTCCATTTTGCCCAGACTTGTCTCAGCTCTTGAGCTCAAGCAAATCCACCTGCTTTGGCCTCCCAACATGCTGGGATTACAGGTGTGAGTCATGGCACCTGGCCGAGGCACCATTTTAAACCAGAATGTAGATCCTAACTCTGCTGTCAGCTCCATGAATGAACCTGGGAAAATCCTTGCTCTTCTTTGGGCCTGTTTCTCCATCTCCATTCTCCAAGATTATCTCTGACACTCCCTCCAGCTCTGAAAGTCACAGATTCTCTGGCAAACAAAATATATCAAAAGTCTCCTCCAAAGTAAGCCCATGCTTTTAGTAGCAATTGGAGGCTGGAAGGCCCATGAGGTCTGTTGAAAATAAGTTACAAATGTACCTGATGTGAACATGCTTTCCTAGCTTCAAAACCCAGAAGACTTCCAGGAGGTTATAAGAAACCAATGCATCATCTTTGGTTCACAACAGCTGATGATATTACCAAAGTCTCAGCACTTCCACTTACTCACTGTCCAGCCTATTGGGCAAAACCCTGAGTTGAGACTCAGTTTCCTCAGCTACAAAATGGATATAATAATTGCTTTGGCGCTTTCCCAAATTCTTGGTATAGGCACTTAATTTATGACAGCAACAGAGATAAGAGAATAGAGAGCCTGCGACAGGCTTGTCAAGCCATTTGTAAAAATGAAGTAAAAACATTGCTTATCAAGTTACATTTCATTTGTTGGTAGATTTCCCTTGGTTGTGGCAAGAGCATGGTATGAGACTATCCTACTCATCCATTACTAGAGGCAAAGTAAATGTATAAAAGCCTTTGGCAAAGCGATTTGCCATGTATATCGAGAGCCATGCAAGCATTCAGGCCCTTTGACCCAGCAAATCTAGATCTGGGGATTTTAAAGAAATGACAAAAACAGGAGAATGTGATATGTATGAAGACATGCACTTTGGGATTATCTGTGATAGTGAAAAACTGGAGTCCTTCTAAATATATAATACTAGGGAATGATATATCCACTTAAAAGAGTATTAAGCAGCCATTAAAGTAATTATTAAAACATTTATTTTTAAATGATAATTATGAAGACCTGTGGCATTATAATGATCAACTGTCAAGTGAGAAAGCCGAATGAATGAGGCTCTAACTACACTCATAAATCACCTATGTAAATTTTGCCTGAAGCAAGAGGAACACTGAACAGTTCATTTGTTAGGGTGGTAGGATTATGGATAATTTTCTTTCCTTTTAATTTCCCTTATTGTTGTAACATTACGAACTAAATAAAAATCTGGGAAAAAATACAATGACGGCAACAGATAGGTACATTGTGTTGTATCCTTCGTAAATCCTTTCACTGAAGAAAGGGATTAAATGTGGCTTACCATAGCAAATCATAAAATAAGACTCACATTTTGCATTTAGACCCTCCTACCCTTCTGAGAATAAATTAAAATAGAAACACCAGAGTTGAGTTTTTAAAATCAGGATTATCTCAGCCTGGCCACAAGGCAAAACCTCATCTCTACTAAAAATACAAAACTTAGCCAGGCGTGTTGGTGGGCGCCTATAGTCCCAGCTACTTGGGAGGCTGAGGCAGGAAAATCATTTGAACCCGGGAAGCAGAGGTTGCAGTGAGCTGAGACTGCGACACTGCACTCCAGCCTGGGCAACAGAGCTAGAGTCCGTCTCAAAATAAATTAATTAATTAAAAAAAAAAAATCCAGGATTCCCATCATTCTATTTAACACATATAAGGAGAGAAAATACACTTTTTTTTCTGGATTAAGTTTCCCTGGCCAAGTTCCGTATGTCTGTTCTTCTCTATTGGCAGGTCATGCGTCCCCATTCCTACCACAGGAGTTTCTCAACCTGTTGACTTTGCTCAGCTATCGCACAGATGGTGGTGAAATCATTAGATTGAAGGAAACCCAACAGTTCTTGCTTTGTGAAATGAGCAAGCTATTTCTGCCCAGGCTACAACCTGGGTCTTGTATCAGGATCTCCTGAGATGATGTGCAGGAAGGCACAGAAGTGCTTTGCAAATCCTCCAGAGCTGTGACCATTTGGATCTTTTTTCTTTAGGAGTCAATGTGACATAATGGAGGACGGAGGACTACAGGGATAGAGTGGACTTAGGGGAGTGGGGAGACGGGGCCTGGGTTTTAGGCAACCCTAAAGTGTTAGTGGTCAAACAATTTGTGTGGAAAATCAGACTGGCTTTCAAATTCCAGCTCTGCCGTCTCCTAACTGTGTGATCCTGGGCAACTTCCCGGTGTCTGAGCCTCAAAAGAGTTGAGGCTTCATCTGTGAAACCGGAGTACTAACAAAACCTGCTGCACAGGTTTGTTCTGAGGATGGAATATGATCATGTATGCAAAGCACAGTGCCCAGTGAGTGTCCAAGAGATGTCCGTTTTCTCATTAGTCTTGCCCCTCCCATGAACTCACTGTAGAACCTTTGGCAATTCTATTTCCTTCTCTGGGCCTTAGTGACTCCATCTGCAAAATAGGAGAAGGGGTGGAGTCAACTGTCTGCCAGGGCTGTTTTAGCATATGAGCCTGTTGTTTCACAGTGGTGGTTGTAGCAATATCCTAAAGGCAAAATCCTATCTCTATAAAAAGTACAAAAATTAACTGGGTATGGTGGCACATGTCTATAGTTCCAGCTATTTGAGAGGATTGCTTGCGCCTGGGGTCAAAGCTGCAGTGAACCATGATCGCACCATTGCTCTCCAGCCTGGGCAACAGAGTGAGAGACCTCGTCTCAAAAGAAAAACAACAAACAAACAAACAAACAAAAACAGAAAAAAACATAGTGGAAGGTATAAGCCCATGTTTGCCACAATGATCGTGAACTTATGTAGTTATGAAGACTTTTATGAAAATATTTGCCTATTATGTTGTCTACTCATTCTCTCATTTTAGCTTTGTAACTTTAATGGAAAAAAATGTATTTTTTACCAATAAAGTAATTAAGTTACCCAAAGTCAAAGCTAACTACTGCAGAGTTCTAACAGACCCAATAACAACCACTAATTGAGAACCTATTACCATTACACCTCATTCAGAAGTGAGCTTCCGCTATTTGAGGGATGAGTAGGTGTCAGCCAGGCAAGTTGGAAATTAACTCACAGGGGGAAAAAAAAAACTGCATATGTGAAGACCCAGATCAAATAAAATATATATTTGAAAACCTAAAATTCAAATAGGTAACCCACTCTACTCAAATTTTAATTAGTTATCATGTCTTGGTTGAGTGCCTAATAAATATCAGGAATTCAGCAACTGCCTCTAGATGAGTTCTCCATCCTGTTAAATTATATCTAAAACTGTTATGTACGTGTTTTTGGGAGAAAAGGGATTTGACATAAAACAGTTAGAAGACTTACTGCCCTAAGTTGCTGAAGCCATAATTTCATTTCAATTTCAAAAGTCATTTACCTTAAGCCATTGTTTCGCTTCAAATACTATGTAAAGACCTCTACTCTATACATAAAAGCAGAATTCTAATTAAATTTACCTACGATCTGTTAGGTATCCCCTATGTGCCAAATGCTGACAAACTAAAGGCGCTGTGTTCCAAATTATACATATTGAAGGGGCTCTACGATAACACACCATAAGACTCACAAACTAGGAATATGGTATCTTCAACTCTTAAAAATATCGTATTCTTCCATTTTCAAAACAAATATTCTTTTAAAATCCTGCACCTGGCCAGGCACGGTGGCTCACGCCTGTAATCCCAGCACTTTGGGAGGCTAAGATGGGAGGACCGCTTGAGGTCGGGAGTTTGAGCCCAGCCTGGCCAACATGGTGAAACCCTGACTCTACTAAAAACTACTAAAAATACAAAAATTAGCCAGGCGTGGTGGTACATGTCTGTAATCCTAGCTACTTGGGAGGCTGAGGCAGAAGAATTGCTTGAACTCGGGAGACGGAGGTTGCAGTGAGCCGAGATCATGCCACTGCAATCCAGACTGGGCAACAGGGTGAGACCTCGTCTCGAAAAAAAAAAAAATCCTGAGCCTAATAATTTTTTGCTAAACCTAAATCTTCAAAATTATTAAATGAGAAAGAAACATAATGACCAGGAACAACAACAAAGCATGCTTCTGAAAGTGGAATTAGACTTTTTTATTTAACAGCCTGACCAACATGGTGAAACCCCGTCTCTACTAAAAATACAAAAATTAGCTGGGCATGGTGGCGCATGCCTGTAATCCCAGCTACTCAGGAAGCTGAGACAGGAGAATTGCTTGAACTTGGGAGGTGGAGATTGCAGTGAGCCGAGATTGCACCACTGCACTCCAGCCTGGGCGACAGAGCAAGACTCTGTCTCAAAAAAAAAAAAGATTGCCACAAGTGTACTACTATTCATCAATCATTTTAAAAGAGCACATAGTATTCCACAACTTATTAAGAAAGAGGGAAGCTGGGCACAGTGGCTCATGCCTGTAATCCCAGCACTTTGGGAGGCCGAGGCAGGTGGATCACCTGAGGTTGGGAGTTCGAGACCAGCCTGGCCAACATGGTGAAACCCCGTCTCTACTAAAAATACAAAAAATTAGCCAGGCGTGGTGACAAGCACCTGTAATCCCAGCTACTTGGGAGGCTGAGGCAGGAGAACTGCTTGAACCTGGGAGGCGGAGGTTGCAGTGAGCCAAGGTTGCGCCACTGCACTCCAGCCTGGGCAATAAGAGCGAAACTCCATCTAAAATAAATAAATAAATAAAATAAATAAATTTAAGAAAGAGGGAAAGAGGGTATAAAGATATACAGTTTTTTGCTTATATATATTTTTAAATGTAAGGACCAACCACCAATTTTCTCTTAATGGTTACCCATAAGGGAAAGGGCAGGAACAGGAGGGAGACTTGACAGAAGGTTTGCCTTCTCTGAATAGATTTTATTGTGTTTTGCTGATCTGAATTTGGAAATTTATAAACATTTTACATGATTATAAAATTAAATAAAAATTTTAAGAGGTAATTCTAAAAAATAACATATCAAAAGCAAAATGAAACAAATGAAACTGTCTATCAAGTTGATGATCTAAAGAGAGAAAATCTGAATTTAATCAAGCTTCTAGATCTAACTACCAACTCACAGGAAATAAGAGGACACTGGAACATGTTAAAACAGTACTACATAATTCAGACTACAGGAAATTCTAGAAGACTATTTAGTACAACAAATTACAAGGAATTTAATAAAGAAGAAGAGATAAAAGAGAACCTATAGATTAAAGGACACTTAAGTTATCAAACATTACAGTACATGAATTGAATCAGATTCAAATAATCTGTAAAAAAATTAGGAGCCAATCTAGAAAATCTGAACGCCGGGTATATGAGGATAAAAGAATTACTGGTAATTTGTTTAGCTGTGATAATGATATAATTTTTTAAAAAAGAGAATATTTACGTTTCAGAAATATATGTGTGTGTGTGTATGTGAATACACACACATACACACACACCCACACACACACGCAGTCAGCCTCCTATGTCCAGGGGTTCAACTGACCTTGGAATGAAAATATTCCACACACAAAAAAAATTGCATCCATACTGAACATGTACATTTTTCTTGTCGTTATTCCTTAATACAGTACAACAGTTATTTACATGGCATTTACATTGTATTACGTATTATAAGTGATCTAGAGATGATTTAAATAATATGGGATGTACACAGGTTATATGCAAATATTCCACCATTTTATATCAGGGACTTGAGCATCCATTGACGTTGGTATCCATGAGTGGTCCTAGAACCAATGTCCCACAGATACTGAGGGACACGTGTGCATGTGTGTAAAGACTGGTCATAATTTGGTAATTGTTGAAGCTGGTTTATGGGACACTGAAGTCAATTATAACATTTTATTTTCATATATATATTTTTGATTTCCACAGTAAAAAATGTAGAAGAGTTAGTAATTACTTCTACAACTAATAATATCTCTTCCCTAACCAAGAAAATAAATAGCTAATGATTCTTCCATAATTCCTATAGCATTTATTGTCTCATGTCATCATTTGGTTGTCTTATATAACAATCCTTCCCACATTTGAGATCCCCCTCAAAAATTACTAAACATGCTGACTTCCTTGGGTGGATCTTTCCTTCAACTAGGAGATCTGCCTTTCTAACATATGAGAATTACAAGTCACTCCTACTGGGGATAATGAAAGGGAATCAAAAAGGAAAACAAACAATAGAACACGCATAGTTTTTATAAGGCTTAGGAAAGAGTAAAGGAAGTAAAGGAAAAGAGGCTCAGACCTTAGAAATAAAGTCCTACATCCCTCAGTAGAGAGAGCTGAAAGCCATATGTAATAGGCACTGAAAGCCTATGTTTTGGCATGAATTTACTACAGGCAAAGCCACCATCATATATCTGTATGTACCGAGGAAGGCTAGACTGTTACGTGTCACATATATATGGTCTCAATGGAGCCTCAGGAAGCTAATCAACAACCTCAAACCACAAAATCAGAGAAGTGTTGAACATTTGGAGGAAGAATAGAAAGGAAAAAAACGCCTCCAAGTTGTGTATTATTTGTCAGTAAAGCAAAACAAATGTGTAAGCCCATTTATATTTAATAACGTCTCACTGAAATTAAAGTAATAGGGGAGAGTCTGAAGTTTCCAGATAAAGAGATAGTGCTGTACTCCAATTTACTACAAATTTAATAATAGTAAATGTAAAATATGTATTTATACAGTCTTTTGCAGACTTATGAACTATCTCAAATTCACGAATCCTATTTTTTAAATAAAGTTTTAAGTTTCAACCACTTGTATCACCAGAATTTTGAGACTTAACTCCCACGGTTAAGAGATTGCCAAGCTGTGTTCACAGCTGTAGTCCCAGCTACTCTGAAAGCTAAGGCGGGAGGACCACATGAGCCCAGGAGTTCCAGATTAGCCTTGCTCTATTTAAAGAGCAAGACTCCACTGCCAAAGAAAAAAAAAAGAAGAGAATTCCATAAATTACCTGGCTTCTTATATTCTGTCTCTTCAGTGAAACAGTACATCACTTAAGGCTAAAACTATGTCTTTTATCACTGTAAGTCCCCAGTACTACTTACACCCTACACAGAGTAGATGCTCAATAAATGTTTGATGATTTGGCAATTAATGGGTTAGGAGGGAATATTAATATGTGTCAATAAATTACTCTGAATATTATAAGTAGGCTTATGAGTATGGAAAAGACCTACCCTCAAGGAGTTTGTGATCTTTTCTCTTACATCATACTGCTGTTTTCAATATGCCATAATTTTTCTTTTTTTCAGGGTGGGGTCAGGGAAACAACACAAAATAGCTATGGATGCTGTTTAACAATCAGCATTTCATAAGCAGTTGAGAATTTCTGTACTTTCACAAAAATGAAAAAATCTTTCTAAAGATTATGTGAGCCCAATCTATCCCCAAATCTTTTTTTTTTTTTTTAATATAGAGAACTGATTATGTTCACTTGTAACCTGTCATTCCAAAATTCTTCAGGATGTTTAATGTTCAAGTGTCCATATTCCCAGTCCCACCGGATGCCTGGCGGGATGCAACCATCTGAATGAGTGGAAGTATAATGTTTGCACCAGGTATTATATTAGGAGCCTTGAACCCAGAATATGTCTGATTAAGTCTTTTAGCCCAATAATTTGCCACTGCTGCCAAGTCTGGTAATTTTGAAGGAGAAAGCTCAACCATAACAGGGTGACACAGGGCACTGCCGTATTCAAAAAACTTTCAAAGTGCTTTCTAAACAAGTTTCTCTTTTTCCTTGAATACAACAATATCAGTCACAACTGACGGCAGTACAATCGATCCATCCATACACTGCTCTAAGAACATCTTGATGGTATAATATGCTGTCATTCACGCTCTACCTGCTACTAGTTTAATTTGGTCAAGTAGCTCTTTCCCTGGAGACTCAAATTCTACTAGACTCAAATTCTATTAGACCAAAGACAAATGATCTCAACCATGGTCTTGACTTAAGCCAATCAATCACTGGCCCTGCATTATAACTGAGCAACAAGTTGGCACAATCACCACGTGTTAGTTGCTGGAGAGCTATCATTAAGGTCTTGAATCGCTTCTGAACCTGGAGACTGTTGGCACGGATTCTGTCACTTGACCCCTACTACTATGCCAATGCAAATCAGTAGATCACAACAGTACAGTACAGACAATAGCTCCAAGGATGTAAATTGTGGATCCTTCCCTTTGTGACTTTGGCCATACAGCATTTTAGTTTTGTTCTTTCCACCAACTGAAGTCACGAGGTATGCCTCCTTGGAAACTCCAACAGTTAAGAGATTCTCATGTATTCCGTGAAATAAAAAGCAAAGAAAAATCAAACTTGTCTTAATGAGATGGAAGTGTTGGATCAAACATTGATTGAGCTGTTCCATGTCCTCCACCTCCCCAGTGCCTGGATGTGGTTCATCTGCATTGGATGGATACTGTCCAAATTTGCCACTTGGCTCAAAAGACTGCTGCCCAGTGAACAGTAATGCAGATAGAGGCTCAGAGGTATCCATGGGTTCCTCCATGGTGAACAATGGTCTTGATTGCTGAAGCGATTGTTTCTGATTGGTTCCTATGCCCAGATCTATTTATGAAAGGAATAATAATGATTAGAGAGTAACAGCACACTTAAATGGGCATCGGTATTGAACATATTGCTTATTAATTGGAAAGAAATAGGATTACATTATTGGATTAAGGAAACAAAATAGAGAACATAAATTTGAATATTTGTAGGAGTGTATAAGAGTCAAGTTAATTTTCAAAAATGCAGAATTTGATTTTATTTGGCTAAAATTTAAAAAACAAATGGTAGGAGCAAACAGTAGGTTTTCTCTACTTTCTCATCACCATCATTTACCAATCATGACACTGTTCAACTTCTTCAATGAATCCCACACCTAATTCATGTTTTTCCCAACCTATCCACATTTTCCCACCAACTTTAGCATCTCTGTATATTCTCTACTCCAAGTAGAAATCAGCAGAGAGCTCATTTCAAAGGAAAGAAGCTTTCTTTTCAGTAGGTTAAATGTGAAACAATAAGATACCCAAATGGAAATATTCAGTAAGGTGTAAATGGGGAACGTGAAATCAACAAAATGGTTAAGAAAATGAGATGCTAATTTGATCACCATAAATAGAGAAGTGATTAATGAAACTGGGTGTGATCTCAGGAAAAGGTAATTTAGAGAAAGAATAAGCTAAATGTTTATTCTGGCCTTCTATATAATGTTATGCCTAACCCTAGATCATTTTGTTTCTGTCATCTTGCTCAAAGCTGCCAAGTACTACTGAATAAAAAGTTATGGAATCCTTCAAAGTGAGTTCATTATAAGTTCATTTTAATTTTGACAGAACACTACTTCTAAGCAATCCTTTATTCTCTTATTGTTGATTCATTAGAACGCAATGATTTCTAACTTATGAGCTTTCGGCCTCCTGGGAAGCTGTTAAATTAGTTATCTCAGTGGGTACCCAGGGCAATGCATTACATAAAGACAATTTCTCACATACATGTATTAACATTTTTCAAATGTGCAGTCAATGTTGTGGCTAATAAAATACAAAGTCATCTAAAAGAGAACTGAGTAGTAGCTTTTTTCTAATATGCATATTCTCCATTGATGAATACTAAAAATGTAACTACAATCATGGGGTGGTCCACAAATTGTTTCGAGGTTAAACAAGTTGTCATCTTCAAAATACTGGTAACAACTGCCTCAAAGTATTCCCCACAGCACAGACATCCTTTCCCCATTCTAAGCTTCCAATTATCCTCTGCCGTCTCCTACTTCTGCTTTCATTTTCCCAAGGAAATCAAACAAATCCTCATGGGTACTCTCATCTACCTCAATGCATCTGAATTTATTCTTTCTCCTCTACCTCTATAAATATTTGATGATTTTGCAATTACTGGTGTCTCTCTTCCCTTTTAGGAATAATTCAACAACACATACACCTGATCCTATCTCTAACCTGGCCCCCATCCTAAAACACCAAACAGGTTTAGTCTCTCCTGCTTCACAAGTTTCTTCCTTTCTACCTAAAAACATTATCAGATCTCACCTATATGGAAAAACATTTATTTGATTCTGCTCTATGTTCTAACTACTATTTATCTCTTCTTTTTGCTGTCAAGTTCTCAGGGTTAGCAAACTACAGTCTGAGCCAGCCACCTGTTTTTGTAAGTAGGGTTTTATTGACAACAACCACCTCCATTTCTACAGGTATTATCTAAGGCTGCTTTCCCACAAGGGCAGAGTTGAGTAGTTATCATATGGCTTGGAAACCTAAAATATTTTCTATCTGGCTTCTTAAAAAAAAAAAATTTGCCAATCCCAGGGGCTCCAAGTATGATCTACATTCAATGTCATAGTTTCCTGGGGAAGCAGGATGCCATTACAAATTTTGGAGCAATAAGGTACCATGAATAAAAGGGCATTTCAATACCAGTTTTAACAACTGTATATAGGGCAGACATAAAAGAAGACCACTTCGGAAACTAGTGCAAGAGATTGCGCATTAGGCACAAAGGGAGGAAAATGAAAAGAATGAACTTTTTGAAGGAATAAGCATTAAGACTAGATGACCACATATTATAGAGACAAACCTAGCAGCAAAATTTTAATCCTTGATGATGTAGCTTTCAAAATTTGCATTCTCTCCTATAGCCTACCCTATATGAACAGCTCTTCCTATTTTCCTCTTTCCGACTGTGAAGTTACTAAAATCCTAACACTAATTCCATATATTCTGTGTGCCAGGCATTTCCCATGCTTGCTATCTAACTCCCAGGTAAGCAAATCTTGTAGTAAGAGGCAGTACCAACAGAATTGGTTGAATGAGATCACAGGGCCAAGGTTAGAGGTGGATGGAGTACTCACCTGTACCTGCCACCTTGGGAGGCTGAGGGAGGATAGCTTGAGCCCAAGTGTTCAAAGTTGACAGTGAGCTATGATCACACCACTGCACTCCAGCCTCACTGACAGAGCAAGACCCCAATTCCAAAAAAAAAAAAAAAAACCCTGATAAACCTGTTTATTCCTGTGCTCGTTATAAAAATGTGTCTAAAATACAAATGTAATAAAGACCTAAACTTGAGAGAAAACTCCCAACCTTGGGAATAAATGCAGAAAGTGAAACACTTAGTACTGTGAGCATATTAAATCCTTCTCAGCCTTCAACTTTTAAACTCGGCTCAAAATCACTTCCCACCAGATTAAATTAAATGCCCCTTTTATAGGCTTCTATAGCACTTTACATTTCAAAACACTTATCACATTTCTAATTATTTATTCAATGTAAATCTCCCAGAAGCACAGATCACAAACCCCAGGAGGGGCAGGAACTATATACACGCTGCTAAACAATGAATCACCAAAGCCAAGCAGGGTAACTGGTATTTTGGGGGCCATCTATAAGTATCTGTTGAATTTGTAAATGAATTATAACACCAGACATTTGTCCTTCAGCCCTGATAAATCTAGTATGTGCTTAAAATACAGAAATTATGATAGGATAAATTTCTCTGCTGTCTTTCAACTACTCCAAAGTCTTAGAAATTCTCATATCTACACAGTAGACGTTTCCATTAGGTACTGATGGAGTACTGACTAAAATGAGAGCTCTGGAAAAATAAGCTTGTGTCCAAAAATCAAGGACAGCCCAGACAGCAATAACAATGCCAATTTATTCTTTTTTCCACTTGTAGCTATATACATAAAATTAAAAATAGTTGTTTTCTTAGCCACTCAAATTTCTGTCCAAAATGTCAGGGTGTTGTGATGGTAGTTCTGGTAGTAGAACCAGCTTAATCCCAAGAACGAAATGGACAAGGGCCAAAAAGGTACTACATTCTTGCTGGAGTTTTTTGTTTGCCTTCCAGAAATAAACCCACCTGTTAATGCTTTTCTTCTAAAAGGTATCATATACCTGTGCCCTTGTTGTACTGTCCTTCAGGTGGCTATACTGTTATTGTCACACAAATTGAATGTGGCTGTCTGAATAATGCTCATAGCATTTATCAGTTTATATTGAATTGTTAGCCTCAGAGGAATTCAAATAAAAGATGAATCCTTTCCTTTTTATTTAATAGGTAAATTAATTCTAAAAGAAGTCAAAGGAATTATGCTTCTTTCAAAATCCTCACTGGATCCATCCTGAGGATCCAGTGTGGACTTAAGATAAAACACAATTCCAGTGCAGCACAGAAAAAAAATTAAAGAGCTAAATTACAGAGTTACAAATTTGTACCACTCTTGCAGCCATCCCAAAGGAAAGGGATTAAGAATAGAGCCATAGGCACAACTGTGAATGTATGCCAAAAATAAACTACAGAACCATAATAAAAACTGACTTTCTTGGGTCGAAGGATTTATCTCTTTCTCTGAAATGTAGAAAAATGAATTTAACAATTTAGCCCCTATGGCCTTTAAGAGGATTTTGTACCTCTGTACTTGAAAATTGTGCTGGGCATAACCTGCTCTCTTATTTAGGTAGCTTATGTATGCCAGGGTTAAAGTCTGCCTGAGGCTGTTTTGGTTTATGTTACCGCTTTAATTACGTTCAAATGAATTTAATAACTTTTTTAAAAAAGACTATTCTCAGAGGACAATATATATGTTTTTTATATACACACAAACAAACCCTTGACTCAGAAGGCTTTCTCAGCTTTTTGATCCCTGTACGGGACTCTCAAGTATACTAACTAGATAACAAAATCAGATTCTCTCATACAGACTCCTCAATCTACCCACAGGAAACTGAAGTACAAAGAGATAGGAGGCCTATCCAAGGTTATGCAGCTGGTTAAGAACACGGCTAGAAGTGATTCACATTTCTGTGATTCTCAGCCAACGGTCCACTAAAATTTTTAAATAAAATTTTCAAATGAGTAATTTCAAATTAAAAAAAAAAACCTTCCTTTACTGAAGTATTTGCATTGGTTCTAACACCTAAGTTTACCTCACAAATATCCATTTTACCTCCCAGCAGAGTTTAAAAACTATGAATGAGACATTTTAGTTGGAAGGAAAACACACATTTGTCAGTTTATCATCCAAGAATCTCCCAAGTTAGTACTCAAAGACTTTATCAATCCCGTGACCAGAGAAGATACTTCTTATACAAGATCCTAAAATATCATGGAAATGGAAATGAAACTTATCTAAGAATGAAAATAGCTTAACAAATATAAAACAGCTATAGAATAACCGCAAAGGCTCTTCCCATTCAAAAGAGGGAGCAGTATTCATTGACTGAATTGTTTTAAACTAAACAACTTAAGGCTTATTTAAGTTTTCAGAATTTACTTTATGTTTTTAGAGACGGAGTTTCGCTCTTGTTGCCCAGGCTAGAGTGCAATGGCGCCATCTCGGCTCACCGCAACCTCTGCCTCCCGGGTTCAAGTGATTCTCCGGCCTCAGCTCCCGAGTAACTGGGAGTACAGGCATGCGCCACCACGCCCGGCTAATTTTTGTATTTTTAGCAGATACGAGGTTTCTCCATTTTGGTCAGGATGGTCTCGAACTCCTGACCTCAGGTGATCCGCCCACCTCGGCCTCCCACAGTGCTGGGATTTACAGGCGTGAGCCACCGCGCCCGGCGTTTATTCAATTCTTCTGGTCTCTCAGTCTACCTACTGGTCATTCTGACCTTTTGCTCTTATTTACTTCCAAAGCACCTTTAGCCTCCCTAGATGTTTCTTCTTGATGACGTAGGCATCTATCTCGGGCCGATTTAAATCAAATCCACAGCTTCATTTTCAGTCCAAATTTCATTGGAATATGATGAATACACTTTACTTTCAACGTAAAATTTATTTCTTACTCTTAATGAGCTATCCTGATAGTGAGAGGTGAAACACAATTGACTAAGGGGTTAAAATGTCCATTTTTCAAATGCGACGGCCACTCTGAATCAAATCTGAGATTGGGGTGGAGAATCCAAATGTGTAAAACAAAGGTCACAAAGGACAGGCAGAGCACAGTATTTCCGTGGGAAAAAAATAAGCTAAATTTAGTTACGTAAGTCCCAGCTTTTCTTGGGATATATACATGATTTTTATGAGAACTAATCCTATCCGGAAACATTTCCTTCACCTTTCCCTTAGCCCTTTTCCTTCGGTCATGCAGTCTCTTACCCTGGTAACTATCATTAAGATCCTTCCTGAGTTTATTCCCCATCCTCAGATTCTCTTGAAAGCATAATGCTTTCCTAAGTATACACACAATCCATTCAAAAGTCTTTGTATGCGACAGCCTAACTATTCAAACACGAAGTCATTTCTCTAACGGTCCTAGAAAAAATTTTAAAAAGAAAAAGAAAACCACAAAGTCAAGAGCTTCTGAGGGGACCTGAAAAGTCATCAAATTGAACGCTCTCATTTTATAGTTGGAGAAACTTATTTACTGAGCTAAAAAGGCCCTACTAATGGAGCCTCTAATTCAACTGTGTAATCTGAAATAATCTTAAAATCAGCTTCAATAAGAGCTTTCTGGAATCGCCAGAGAGTCCGTGGGGGAGCCACGGCTAGAACCCAGGCCTCCTGATTCCCAGCCACAGCTTTTCCACCGAAATGGCAGCTCTTCCCAAAAGTTGAAGGCAACTGTCCGCTCACAGGATGGGAGGGATAAAGAGCGCCTTAGTAAACAATCCAAGACTACTCGTTTTACATGAGGAAAGGGACACGACTCCCGAAATTTTGGATTCCACAGCGGCAGCTGCTGCTTCTGACAGCAGAGGCGGGAGGTGGCCCGGGACTACTCGGTCCTCAAAGACTGGACTCTCTCTCGGCGCGCCGGGACCTCCGCGCTTCACTGACTGGCTTCCCTACAAGACTGGGGGCCTTGCGGGGAGATAAAAAGGGCAGACACGCCACCCCCACCGAGGCCCTGGACGCCCAGCCGCTCTTGAATCACGGCCTTAGCCATTGGAGAGCCAGGGAGACGCGGACCTCCTAGACCCGCGGCCCGGCCGCGTGGGGCGGCGCGCAGCTGAAGGACCAGGAGCTGCGCTCCACCACGAGTGAGGGACGGACGGGAGACGCCGAGGTCGGCGAGGGGGCACGCGCTAGTTCCACAGCTCGAGATGGAGGGTAGGCAGGGGTCCCAGGCCGCGGGTGACTCGGGGTCCGTCACATACATACTCACTGCCGTAGCTGCAAACAGAAAGCACCAAACAGGGACCAAAGCGCATAGAGGGACGGGGAGGGGCGAGGACAAATGAGGTAAGGAGGCCACGTCCGCGCAGACCCGGGAGAAGGGAAGGCACTTCCGGGACAACACAGCCCTAGGCGTCGCCTTTCTGTGTCCGCCCACCTGTCGCGCCTAGTGTGCGCATGCGTACTGAGTGCGAACCCTTTCTCTGCCCCGCCCATAATCTTTAGATTTGCCTTCCATGCTTTGCCCCTTCCCCTTCTCATCTTCTCTTGAAGTTACCTAGGTTGCGTCTATTATTTGAATGACTCGTACGAAAGAGATGCTATTTACCGGGCAAAAGCCGGGAGTTCGTGCCCTCTACGCCCGTAAGGAAAACTACAACTCCCATGAGGACACCGGCGAGATTGAGGCCAGGCTCCGCCTCCTTCTCCCTGGAGCTTGGTGGACGCCTTCCCAGTGCCACGTGGCGGGGAGCTGATCTGATTGCGGGCGTGACGTGAGCCGGCGCGGCTAGCTGCTTGGCCCGCGGGCCTGGGCAGCCCTGGAGCGGGAAACGCCTCCTTGAGAGCGCATGGCTTCAAGCTTCTCCCTTGCGCTCCTGATCTTAGGCTGATCGCTTTTACCTTTAGGTTGAAGTGGAACACAGTTCACAGTGGGCGCTTCCTCCCCCTCTTTCTGGAATTCCAGGCAACAGATTTAACACTTTATGAATCTTGAAGAGCTGCACTCCTCCTAAATATTGCAGTTAATGCTGATCCTTTGGAAGCCTCCGAAGGCCACAAGACTGTGATGGGAGCCTCTGGCTTCAGTTGCCCTTCTCACACCTTATTTTAATACTCAAGGTAAACCCGTCTGTACAACTTTAGAAATAACTGTCAACCTAAAGGAAAAACTGAGGCAAAGTTAATATAGAGAATTTATTTGGGCCAAGTCTCAGGAATGCAACCTGGGAGCATCAATTCAACTTACCCTTAATTTAATACATGATCTTAGCAGCAGTTTCAAGTGAGTTCTTTGTTTTGTTGGCCAGGAATCTCGAATTCTTGTCTCAAAGGAATTGATCCTTCCACCTCTGCCTCCCAAAGTACTGGGATTACAGGCGTGAGCGACTGCACACGGCTACAAGTGCATTTTTAAAGAAAAAAAAGAAGAAGAGGCCCTTGCTAAATTGTATTCCAAGAATTTACATTAAAATAACAACCTATCCATTGGCTATACTTGTTCTTTCTATCACGAATTCTGGGAACACGAAGATAAAGGGTGATGCTTGTACAGGGCAGAAAAGAACAAAGTGCCTTCAAACAATTGCTAGGGTACATGGGGATGGTGCTAACTGATGTCTCATACTCAGGTCCCTCTGGGCCTGATAAATTTTGAATGCCTGGCTGGGCTGGTGGGGTTGCTCACTCTTGTAATCTCAGCACTTTGGGAGCCTAAGGGGGAAGGATCTCTTAAGGCCAAGAATTTGAAACCAGCCTCGGTAATATACCAAGAGACTATCTCTTAAAAAATTTTTTAAATTTGCCGGGCGCAGTGATGCATCACGCAACTGCGCTCCATCCTGGGTGACAGACTGACTGAGATCCTGTCTCAAAAAATAAGATAAAGAATAAATCTCCTTTTTATAAAATCTTTTAATAAAAATTAAAAATTTTTAAAAATTTAAATTTTAAATATTAGCTGGGTGTGATGGGGCACACCTGTAGTTCTAGTTACTCAGGAGGCTGGGGTGGGAGGATTGCTTGAGCCTGGAAGTTCAAGGTCACTGTGAGCTGTGATTACACCACTGCACTCCAGCCTGGATAAGAGACCCCATAACTTTAATTTAAAAAAAAAATGGGGGGCCGGGCACGGTGGCTCATGGCTGTAATCCCAGCACTTTGGGAGGGTGAGGTGGGAGGATCACTTGAGTCCAGGAGTTCAAGACCAGCCTGGGCAATATAGTGAGACCCCATCTCTATTTCTTAAATTAGTAAATACAAATAAAAATAAATTGTTTTGTTCTGTGAGTTACCAGGAATGTAAAAAAGATTAAAATAAAATAAATTTTTGCATACTTTTAATATAGCGTAGACTACTCTGAGCTATTTTTCTCCTGTCATAATGAAACACTTTGCTAGTTCATTGGCCCCTCTAAATTCTTCTCAAGATAAGTGTGACTTTGATTTTTTTCACCAACATTTATTGAACATGGGTTAAGAGACGGGTGTGTTAGAGAGTGCAGATAAGTACTACATTTTTAAGTGACTGGTCTTACAGAGCCAGGAGTTTGCCTGGGAAAACAGTTAAAGTCTAAGAGTTTGGCTAGAAAAGAATTAGAACATTAATTAACATTATGGTAAGTGCTGGGAAGGAGGACAGGGTACTATGAAAAGGTAAAATTGGAGAACCACTTTGCAGATAAGGAAAGAGGCATAGAAGCAGCTCACAGATTAATGATTGTTTGTTTAGGTAATGTGTATTGTGTAAAACAATTGTCACCTTTTAAAAAATATTCAGCTTTTATTAAGTGCCTGTATTACTCCTGTATATCTATTATATATAATATTTTAAATTTCAACAACACTTTATGGGTTATATATATATATATATTTTTGAGATGGAGTCTTGCTCTGTCACCCAGGCTAGAGTACAGTGGCGCTATAACATCTCACTGTAACCTACCTTCCAGTCAAGTGATGCTCCCACCTCAGCCTCTCAAGTAGCTGGGACTGCAAGCTCACGCTACTATGACCTGCTACTTTTTCTTTCTTCTCTTTTTTTTCTTTTTCTTTTCGCAGAGATATGGTATCCCCGTGTTGCCCAGGCTGGTCTTGAACTCCTGCTCTCCTGGGCTCAAGCAATCCTCCTGCCTCTTCCTCCCAGAGTGCTGGGATTACAGGTGTGAGCCACAGAGCCTGGCCAACACTTTCAAGTTGATTTTTTAAATTCTCATTTCGCAAAAAAAAAAAAAAAAAAAAAAAGAAAGAAAAAAGGAAACAGATGTAGAAAGACTAAGTAACACTTATAGAAGGCCATAAGTTTAGGACATATAGTCATGTGCTGCTTAACAATGTTCTAGTCAAAAACAGACTGCACATACTACAGTGGCCCCATAAGATTATTTTATCATATTTTTATTGTACCTTTTCCATGTTTGGATATACAAATACTTACCATTGTGTTACAATCACCTGTAGTATTCAGTACAGTAACATGCAGTTTTCTAGCCTAGGAGCACTATGCTGTACCATATAGCCTAGACGTGTAGTTGACTGTACCATCTAGGTTTCTGTAAATACACTCAATGATGTTTATACAACGATGAAGTTGGCTAATGACACATTTCTCAGAACATATCCCAGTCTTTAATGACACATGACTGTACTCCTAATTACCATGTCCCGTCTTCCCACTGTCACACATGCATTCAACAAAGATTTAGTGCTTTCCCATGCTCAGAATGCGTCAGCCTACCCCTTTAGTTTATGTCTTAAAACCTAGAGTCCTTTGGATGGCATAAAAGGCACTTCATGAGCTGACATCTGCCTACCCTTGACGCTGAATCCTGGGCAGTTGCCAGAACACACCATGCCCTCCCACATCTGTGCCTTTGCAGAGAACACTCCACTGCCTGTAAAGTCCTTCTCCCTGTCCTTCTAACATACACCCACTCACCCTACTCTGCTGCAGTTTTTGGGTCTTCAGAGAAACTTTCCACCTCAGCCTCTCTCCACATACACAGCATTTCTCTTTCTAATTGAAGCTGTCTCTAGTCCCCATTTCTCCATTTTTCCTTTTTTTTTTTTTTGACACAGGGTCTCACTCTGTCACTCAGGCTGGAGTGCAGTGGTGTAAACACAGCTCACTGGAGCCTCAACCTCCTGGGCTCAAGAGAGCCTCCCACCTGAGCCTCCCAAGAAGCTGGGACTACAGGCATGCATCACCACACTGCACTGGCTAATTTAAAACTATATACATTTTGTAGAGATGGGATCTCGCCATGTTGACCAGGCTGGTCTTGAACTCCTGTCTCAAGCAGTCCTCCCGCCTCAGTGTGAACCACAGTGCCCAGCCCCTACTTCTTGAAATCATGGGTGACAGTATGCACAAGTATCCTGAAGTCTTTCTTACAGAGTATCTTCTAAAGAGACCAACGTTTATTTGAGAAGGGAAGCACCTGTTCTTCCCATGGCTGTGGCAGTAGAACATCAATAGTGCGCAGCTGAATTGGGATGAGAGGCCAGGACAAAGCAGAAATCTGCTGCAGAGAGCAGGAAAGATAAATGATATTCTGTAGCAGGATCTGGGCAAGCGGCACTCATCCATATCTTTTGCATTGCAAAGAGAGGAACTACCTCCTTCCTTTTTATTTTCCAGTTTATTAGTGGCTCCTAGAACCTCTGAGAACTGATTTTGACCTCTTAACAGTTGCCTTTCAACTACCATTCATTCACTGCAAGCCTACTGTGTAACAGGCCCTTTTTAGCCATTTCAGATATATTATCTCTTGTCCAGCTTCAAGTGACTCTATAAAGGAGGGATTAGCCCCACCTCACTAGTATGGAAATAGAGACTTGGAGTGATCAAGTGACTTGTTCTGAATTACACAGATGGGAAGTGGTGAAGCTGGAATTCAACTCAAGTTACATCTAGATCTAAAACTCATGCTCTTTTCTATGCTCAAAGCTGCATTTCAAAATTGAACTTTAGCATTGAGTCTATGATGACTGGCTCAGGTCTCTCCACCCAGCACCTAGCCCAAGGCCAAGCACAGAGAGGGCTCACAGTGGACACTTTTAGAATGAGTAGATTCTGTATGGAATGGTTGGTAAATGAAGGCCTGGGCACGGTGTGAACAGTGTTATGGGACAGCAGAGGAGGGGGTGGTGGCTGATTAGGGGACATGGGGAAGCCTCTGCAGAGGAACAGAATTGAGTGAGGCCTGGAGAAATAAGTGGTAAGACAAAGACAGACAATTCAGCATTCTCACAGCAAAGACCACTAACAGGCAATTCACAGAACAGGAAACCCAAAGGCCATGAATAGGTGCTCCACATCACTAACAGTCAGAAAAATGCAAATTATCTCATGCACAGTAGATGAGAATACAAACTGCAAAAGTGTGTTAGGAGAGCTATTTAATAGCATCTATCACAATTATAAATGAGGTATGTTCTTAAATGTATGTACCAACATTGTGATAGAAAAAAATGGAAATATTCATTAGTAGGAAACAAACTAAACAAGAACACATTTATACCATTAAAAAATATTATGCCACCTTTGGCTGGGCAAGGTGGCTCACACCTGTAATCCTAATACTTTGGGAGGCTGAGGAGGGCAGATTGCCTGAGCCCAGGAGTTTGAGATAAGCCTGGGCAACATAGCCAGAGGCAGTCTCTAGGGGAAAAAAGAAAAAGAAAAAAAAAATATATATATATGCCACTTTTAAAAGAATAAAGGGAATCTGCATGCACTGACATGGAAAGATCGCCAAAGATGTACACTTAAATGAAAAAAGGTAAATTGCAGAGCTGTAAGGATATAGTGTTCTCATTTTTGTTATGTTTTTAAAGGGTACAAGTGTGCCTGTGTATAGATATGTGTGTATATAAGTGCATAGACAAAATACTAGATGAATACCAATCGTTAACAGTGGTTATTTACCTCTTAGGAGGGGGGTAGGAATGGAGATTGAAGAATGACTTTCACATTAAAAAGTGAGATGTGATTCATTGAGGAAAAACAGCACATTACTTCTGTGGCATTCACATTAAAAGTGCATAACTTGAATATAACCATGAGGAACCTATCTAAGACTAATTGAGGTACACTCTAAAAATACTGGATTTATCTCTTCAAAACTGTCAGTGGCAGGAAATGCAAAGAAAGACCGAGGAACTCTACCGCATTAAAGGAACAATTGGCAACATCCAGATCTAGGTTAGAGGACAGTACTGTATTAACGTTATTTCCCCGATTTTTATATTTACATTATGGTTATGCAGGAGAATGTCTTGGTTTTATTTTTCAGGTCGAGCGCACTGAACTACCTGGAGTAAAGGGGCATCATGTCTGAAACTGATGCTTAAGTGGCTCAGAAAAAAAATTCTGGGAGCTAGAGGGAGAGAGAGACAGTGGAGTGTGGTAAAAAGTTATCATTTTGGGGATCTGCGTAAAAAGTATATGAGGATTCTTTGTACTTATTTTGCAACTTTTCTCCCAGTCTGAAATTATGTCAAAATATAAAATTAAAAGGCAAAATTAAAAGAATGAATGAGAGTTTACTAGGTAGAGAAGCAGGGGGATCTTCTGGCAAAGGAACAGGATCAGCAAAAGCATCACACAAGTGTGCGAGTCTTCTGTGTTGACAAACAAGCCCTGACTCTGAATATCCAGGACATAGCATGGTTTGGGGAGACGGGGATTAGAGGGATGATGAGCAGCATAACCCACAAATGGACACATTTCCCTGCTACCTAAGATTGGAAGTAAAGACTTTAGGCCTACATTATACCCAGCCTCAAGCCCTGCAAGACGTAACATGAGTTCTCATGGCGGCTCAGTCTTTGCATTGGCAGTGTCTCTTCATCCAGTGACTGTGTGGAAGAATGGAAACCCTAGAATCATGGCTGAAAGGGACATCTAGTCCAACTCTCTCATTTTGCAGAAGGGACAACTAAGATGCAAAATGAAGAAGAGATTTGCAAGGTCCCAGCAAAGGTTAGTGTTAAAACTGGCCTGCAGGCCGGACGTGGTGGCTCACACCTATAATCCTAGCACTTTGGGAGGCCTAGGAGGGTGGATCACCTGAGGTCAGGAGTTCGAGACCAGCCTGGCCAACAAGGTGAAACCCTGTCTCTACTAAAAATACAAAAATTAGCCAGGTGTGGTGGCACACACCTCTAATCCCAGCTACTGGGGAGGCTGAGGCAGGAGAATCACTTGAACCCGGGAGGCGGAGGTTGCAGTGAGCCGAGATTGCACCACTACACTCCAGCCTGGGCAACAAGATCGAAACTCCGTCTCAAAAGAAAAAAAAAAAAAAAAAACTGGCCTGCATTTCACAATCCATCATTCTTTCTATTGCACCAAAGTCTAAATGATGAGGGAGAAGAAATAGAAGGCTATCAAGGGAAGTGACTGAATGTAGGTTTAGATATTTTTTATCTGCACAAACTTAGTGTCTGTACAATTTTAAAAGTAAACAATATAGATACCAATGTTATTGTAGAAACTGTCGTCACTTAAGCCAATAGCTTCCAACTGGTAAGTGATATTCAGTTCAGGCTCCTAGGTCTGAAGCAGCAATCAAGGTGATTCTCAGGAATTCTCAATGACATTGGTACCCATCTGGATTTGTTGAAAAGTTTAACATCCTTTTGTATTATTCATGATTTTGCAATTCTTCAAACTGCAAGGTGATGGAGAGAGCATGCAATTTTCAACCAGGCTATGAAATCCTTCTTCAAAATTTGAACATTCATATAGATGGCTTTTAATTTTTCTTGGAGACTGCCTTTCCTTATGAAATCATGAAATTTAAAAATATGTATTATAAATTAAACTACATACATGATAATATTCTCATTACAATAAAATCCTAGGGATAAGGAACTAGTATTGCAAGGGCGCCATTCCCGTTTTTTATTATTATTCCTAGTTGGAATTTTATTCCTCAAGGCTTAGCTCTAAGTGACTATATAATGAATACTGACTAGCAAAACTACTGGGATTCTAATTTATTTAAGAATCATCAGATTCTGTACAAGAAATCTTGAAGCATGTCATCAGTAACATGTTGAGAAGCTGCCTAAAAAGCCATGCCTTTCTTTTAAATGTCCATGAGCCCTGGATCCACAGATTATGAGACATGAAGGATCACTCATGCTCAAACAGGGTTTATTTAGGTGTCATCTATAGATGGGCTGCTCTCTTCAGCTGCCCATCCCGGACCCTGGAATTATGCCTACAGTTTTCAGTTTCCACATGTCTTTGCGGCAATGCTACCATGAATTATTTTACTCAGGACTTTAGATTAACCACAAACGAAACTAATTGAAAATAATTAAGATCATTCTGTCATGTGAGCCACAGTTTACTACAGTCAACTTAAGCACAATTATATGTGATAAACTATAGACGTGATGCTTTGTGTTTCAACCATTATTATCCATTGTTCTTACTCAGTTGGTGAAACCATTAGCAATATGGGGCTTTAAAAGGACTGTCTCTGTGATATCCTTTTCCTCTGCCTCCCTTCGGGATCTGATATTCTTCTGTGGTTGACTGACGAGTCTGCATATGGATGCTGTATTTCTTATATCAGACCTATTAATTGCAGAAGGTTCTGTCTCCCTATCCTCAATACCTCAAACTTCCTGTTTCCTGTACAGTCTTCAACAACTCTATCTGCATGGCTCTAGCAATCTCTGTTCTTGCTTGCTATAGACAGATCTGTTAAAATCCTGGAACAGCCACAGTTTCTTGAGAATGTTTGATGTCTCTCTCCAGAGAATGGCTTTTTTCTCATTGTGCTCTGCCGTTGCTCTCAGAACTTACCCCCTGGAACTTTCTCTTTTCTGTGCCTATGATCAGCTGTGTGGAAATAGTGAGAGAGGTTTTATTTATCATCTATGTTGGTTTCTTGGCACAGAGAGAATCTACCTATCTGAATATTAGCCAAAGAAAGCTCTAGACAGGTACGAAAGCTCTGTTAGTGAACAGCCAGGCAGGGTGGCTCATGCCTGTAATCCCAGCAATTTGGGAGGCCAAGGCAAGAGGATCCCTTGAGCCCAGGAGTTTGAGACCAGCCTGGGCAATATGGCAAATCCTCGTCTCTACCAAAAATACAAAACATTAGTTGGGCCTGCTCATGGGCACTTGTATTCCCATCTACTTGGGTGGCTGAGGCAGGAGAATCACCTGAGCCCAGGAAGTTCAGGCTGCAGTAAGCCATGATCATGCCACTGCACTCCAGCCTGGGCAACAGAGTGAGACGCTGTCTCAAAAATAAAAGAAAGAAGGAAAGAAAACCAGTGCAGGCCAGGCATGGTGGCTCACTTGTGGGAGGGTGAGCCAGGAGGATTGCTTGAGGCCAAGAGATTGAGACTAGCCTCATAAACATAGGGACCATGTCTCTACAAAAAAGTATTTAAACAAATAAATAAATAAAACCAATGCAAAATTGTATCTTAGATAAATGCTATATATGAGAGGCTCTGTGAGAAACTACAATGGAGATATTGACTTATTCAGGAAGGTTAGAGAAGGCTTCTACAAAGTCAGGGCATGAGATCTGAAGGATAAGTAGGAATAAACTGAAAGAAGCATGAAGGGTAAAGTATTTCAGGCAGCGTAAGCAGCAGGTGCAAAGGTCCTGGAGCAAATCAATAGAGACTGAAATGTCACTGGGGCTGGAGACAAGAGTAGAGGGGAGTAGGAGCACTGGAGGGCCTGGCGACATAAGCGGAGGGTCAGACTGTGGGGCTTTGAATGCATGCGAAGAATTTTGACTTCAAGGAGCGATGGGAAAACAGTGTTAGAACAACAACAAAAGAAATGTGTAGTCAAACACTGTTGGTAGGAGGGTAAATTGATAAAGTCTTTTAGAAGAAGAATTTGGCTGTACTGAATCAAAATAAAATACGATTTTGATAAAATATTAATCAAATGACACAATGACCTTTGACCCAGCAAATCCATTCTAGAAATCTTTCCTAAGTAGACACTACTACATAAGTATAGATAGATATAGATATAGATATATGTACACATGCACAAATATATTCATTGCAGCAATAGTAAAAAAAAATCAGAAACAAATTAAATGTCCATCAATCAGGAATAGATTAAGTAACATGTGGCACAACCATAATGGAAAACTTACATGTTTCTCAATTTATTTGAGACCATTTTTGCTTCAGCTATTTTGAAGTTGTTATTAAAAACATACACTTACATGGATGAATCATTTTTCATTAAGAAAAGTCCCTCTTTATCTTTGTAATACTTTCTTCTTGACATCTACTTTATCTGTTATTAGTATAGTCTCTGCAGCCTTCGTAACTATTTGCATAGCATATTGTTTTTGATCCTTTTACTTTCAACTTGTCTTTACATAAAGTGCATGTCACATAGACAGAATATAGTTCTGCATTTCTTTCTCTCTCTTTTTTTTTTTTTGAGACGGAGTCTCCCTCTGTCACCTCCTCAGGCTGGAGTGCAGTGGTGCAATCTCGGCTCACTGGAACCTCCAGCTCCCAGGTTCTAGTGATTCTCCTGCCTCAGCCTCCTGTGTAACTGGTACTACAGGCACCTGCTACCACACCCAGCTAATTTTTGTATTTTTAGTAGAGACGGGGTTTTGCCATGTTGACCAGGCTGGTCTCGAACTCCTGACCTCAGGTGATCTGCCTGCCTCTGCCTCCCAAAGTGCTGGGATTACAGGCATGAGCCACTGCACCCAGCTTATTATTATTATTTTTTTTTGAGATGGAGTCTCACTCTGTCTCCAGGCTGGAGTGCAGTGGCATAGTCTTGGCTCACTGCAACCTCCACCTCCCAGGTTCAAGCAATTCTCCTATCTCAGCCTTCCAAGTGGCTGGGAGTACAGACATGTGCCACCACACCCAGCTAATTTTTGTATTTTTAGTAGAGATGGGGTGTCACTATGTTGGCCAGGCTGGTCTTGAACTCCTGGCCTCAGGTGATCCATCTGCCTTGGCATCCCAAAGTGCTGGGATTACAGGCATGAGCCACCATGCCTGGCCTCACTACCCATTTGCAAATTGTTTGTATTTTTGTTTCGAATTGTAAGCATTCTTTATATATTCTGGATACTAAACCCTTATGAGATATGATTTGTAAATATTTCCTCCCATTCTGTAGGTTGCCTTTTCACTTTATTGATAATATCCTTTGATTTGCAAAAGTTTTAATTTTTGTGACATCTAATTGATCTATTTTTTCTTCTGTTGCTTGTGCTTTGGGGTCATTTAAGAATCCATTGCCAAATCCAAACTCATAAAGATTTACCCCTATGTTTTCTTCTAAAGTAGTTTTATACTTTTAGCTCTTGTATTTAGGTCATTGATCCATTTCGAGTTACTCTTTGTATATGAAGTGAGGTAGGGATCCAACTTCATTCTTTTGCATGTAGTTTTCCAGTTCTCCCAGCACTCTTTTGAAGAGACTGTTTTTTCCCCCATTGAATGGTCTTGGCACGCTTGTTGAAAATCAGGTGACCATAGGTGTTTGGGTTCATTTCTGGACTCTCAATTTGGTTATATGTCCATCCTTATGATGGTATCACACTGCTTTGATTACTGTAGTTTTGTAGTAAACCTTGTCTCTACTAAAATACAAAAAATTAGCCAGGAGTGGCAATGTGCACCTGTAGTCCCAGCTACTCAGGAGGCTGAGGCAGGAGAATTGCTTGAACCCGGGAGGCAGAGGTTGCAGTGAGCTAAGATCATGGCATTGCACTCCAGCCTGGGTGACAGAGCAAGACTCCATCTCTGGAAGAAGAAAGAAAAAGAAAGAAAGAAATAAAGAAAGAAAGAAGAGGGAGGGAGGGAGGGAGGGAGGGAAGGAAGGAAGGAAGGAAGGAAAGAGAGAGAAAGAAAGAGAAAGAAAGAGTTCTCCAACTTTGTTTCTGTTTGTCAACATTGTTTTGGCTATTTGGGGCCCCACACAATTTCCTAAAAATTTCAGGATCAGTCTTTCCGTTTTTGCAGAAATGGCCATTGGAGTTTTGATAGGGATTCCACTGAATCTGTAGATCATTTTAGGAGTATTGCCATAAGTTTTCTGATATATAACAATGGAATTTAATTACATTAAATTAGGCCTTTTTAAATTTTATTCAGAAGTTTTATAACTTTCAGTGTACAAGTCTTTCCTCCTTGGTTAAATTTATTCCTAAGAATTGTATTTTATTCTTCTGGAATTTTTTTTTTAGGATTGTTTTTTGATAATGTATATAAACACCACTGGTTTTTGTGAGCTCATCTTGTACCCTGCAACTTTGCTAAATTCACTTACTAGATCTAATAGATCTTTTGTGTATTCCTTGGGATTTTCTATGTGTAGAATCCTGTCTTCTGCAACTGTAAATATTTCTTCCTTTCCAATTTGGATGACTGTTGTGATTTTAAATGATGAAAGTGTTTTACTTTTTCTTCCCAAACTGCCAGGATTCCCAGTACCATGTTGAGTAGCAGTAATGAAAGCAGGCATCCTTATATTGTTTCTGCTCTTAGGGGGAAAGCTTTCAGTCTATCACCATTAAGTATGAAGAGCTTCTTTATCTTCCGGACTTTGGTTGGGGTTGGACAATAGGCAGCATGGGCTAAATTTAGGAGGACAGGAGGGGAATGAAGTCACACCGTTAGTGTGCTGGCTCCCTCTCTGCTGCGTCTCCATGAGTTCATTGCACTCCTCTACAAAAGACCACAGCTCCTGTCAGGTGGCCTTCTTCATACAGCCACTTCCTCCCTCCCTTGCCCTTGTAGGTGTAACTAAAAGGTGAATGCTCCCTGCAATGGCTAGCCCTAGGGTACCATAACTTGTTGTCTTCCCTAGCACTGCCCACCCCTCTGTAAACCGTCCCTTCATGAAACTTTCCTCATTTCCTCATTTAGAATGTACACCTGTTTCCTGTGGAGACTCTAATTCAAAGACTTAACACTGAGTAAATGGGCACATCTCTCTGGACTGCCGTCAGCCTGCAGTGGTCCAGCAACACTCTAAAGTGAGTGAGGTTTTAACAACCACCTTATAATCTTTTCTGGCTTTGGATCATATAGAAGTCTGTGACTGGCTATGGGGTAGGAGAAGTTTAGTGGCAACAAGGAAGATAACTTGCTGCTTTTCATGTCAGCGATGTGTACCTGAGAGATGCAACTTGCATAAACCATAAAACTTCGTATCCCAATCAGAATTGCTGAATCGAAGATTTGGAACTGCAGCTTCTTCAAATGGGAAGACAAATATTTCCTCCACCTTTGCTTCTGATTCTGCTCATCATCCATTGTCAGTATCCTGGGATAAACCCTGATAAGGACCATGCTGGATGCTTGAACTTTGGGGCTTAATGCTACCAAATATTGGAGCCCAGCCCAACTTTTGTTTCATAACTGCCTCTACCCCAAGGCCTGATGGAACCCACCTCTTTTGGCCCAAGGAAACTCACATGCTGGCAACATTTATGTACTGTATTCATTTCCTAGGGCTGCCCACAACAAATTGTGAAAAAAATGGGGTGACTTAAAACAGCAAGAATTTCTTTTCTCACAGTTTTGGAGGCTAGAAGTCTGAGATCAAGATGTTGGCAGGTCCATGCTCTCTGATGGCTTTAGGGAAGAACCCCTCCCTGCCTCTTCCTGGCTTCTGTAGGTTCTTGGCAATCCTTGGTTTGTAGATGCATCACTCCAACCTCTGCTTCTGTCATCACATGGCTACATCTTCTCCCTGCGTGTCTCCTTCTTCTTCCTATAAGGCCATCAGTCATACTGAATTAAGAACCCATCATATCTTAACTGATATCTCCAATGATGCTGGTTTCCAAATAAGGTCACTTTTCTTTTTCTTTGGAGACAGAATCTCGCTCTGTCACCCAGGCTGGAGTGCAGTGGTGCAATCTCAGCTCACTGTAACTTCCACCTCCTGGGTTCAAGCGATTCGTGTGCCTCAGCCTCCAGAGCAGCTAAAGATAATTTTTTGTGTTTTTAGTAGAGATAGAGTTTCACCATGTTGCCCAGTCTGGTCTGCAACTCCCGAGCTCAGGCAATCCACCTACCTGGGCCCAACATGCCAGAATTACAGGTGTGAGCCACCGTGCCCAGCCAAATAAGGTCACATTCTGAGATATTAGGATTTAGGACTTCACCATATCATTTGGGATGACACAATTCAACCCATAGCAGTATATATTTATCATTTGCAAGGACTTACTTCTCCCTCTCTGACTCATTCCAGTATTAGAAGAGAAAATTGTACTGATAAAGGAAACTTTACAACATTTTATTGAAGCAAAGCAACAGGTGAGCAGAAAAAGCAAGAGCCCTCAACTAAAAGTCAAAGGATAGGATTATTGTGCCAGGTATGACATAATTTTCCTGTGTGAACTTTCAAGCCACTTTGTCTTTGTGCACTTCAGTTTCCTCATCTGTAAAATGAGGAAACAGACTTCGTAATTGCCAATGCAGGTCCTGTTAAGCTCCCCAATTCTAAGATTCTTCGACATATGCATCCATTGCTAATAGATCTTCTGCAAAGTATACCATGGGCTTGTTTAAACTGTTTCCTCAGATTGCTTATGCTCAAGGTCTCTCTCGGTCCATTTCCAATTACTCTCCTGTTATTTGTGCGATAGTTTGGCTTATTTGAAAACATCTAGAGGATTCAGTAACCTTAATTCCAAGTGTGAAATATAAAGGCTCCATTTAAAGTTCCATAATTGGACCCAGATGTTTCTCCTAATGCTATTAAATCTTCTCATCTAACCTTGATTCAAGGAATATTGTGCAGTTTCCTCTTATGGAGACTCAGAAGCATGCACTGGGGTCCGAGGGGAAAGGAGGAGAATGGGAAGATTTAGGGTCATGACGTGTCATTTTACTTATCATTCCACCTGTGAAATTGGCTTACATACTTCCTCCCTGACTTATCTGTACCACTGACTCCTCCAGGGCAGGTGGCTCTGTTTTATTCATCTCTGAGTGCACACAGGACATGCATTTGCCCCCAAAATAGCACGTGGCCCAGCCAGTATTGGAGGGAAAAGGGAGGGAGGAAGGCAGAGAGGCCATTCATAAGAGAAGTCCCATCACTGCTCTATTTTCACCCCCACCCTCCTCCTCTGATCCCATAGACTCAGGTCCTCAGATCCAGGGACTGATTCTCCTTTTTTTCTTCCTTTTTTCTTTTGAGACAAAGTGATAAAACGTGGTAAAATAGGCTGGGCATGGTGGCTCATGCCTGTAATCCCAGCACTTTGGGAGGTCGAGGCGGGCAGATCACTTGAGGTCAGGAGTTTGAGACCAGCCTGACCAACATGTCTAAACCCCGTCTCTACTGAAAACATAAAAATTAGCCAGGTGTGTTGGTGTGTGCCTGTAGTCCCAGCTACTTGGGAGGCTGAGGCAGGAGAATTGCTCAAACCTGGGAGGTGGAGGTTGCAGTGAGCCGAGATCATGCCACTGCACTCCAGCCTGGGTGACAGAGGGAGACTCCATCTCAAAAAAAAAAAAAAAAAAAAATACCAATTTAATAATTTTTAAGAATATAGTTCAGTGGTATTAAATACATTCACATCATTATACAACCATCACTACCGTCCATCTGCAGAGCTTTTTCATCTTCCCAAACTGAAACTCTGTACCCAGAAAGCAATAATTCCCCATTCCCCTCTTTCCTTGGTCCCTGGCAACCACCGTTCTACTTTCCAGCTCTAAGAATTTGACTGTTCTGGGTATGTTACATAAGTGGAATCACATAATATTTGTCCTTTTTATTTTTTTTGAGACAGGATCTGGCTCTGTCACCCAGGCTGGAATACAGTGGCATGATCTCAGCTCACTGCAACCTCCACCTCCCAGGCTCAAGTGATCCTCCCACTTCACACTCCCAAGTAGTTGGGAATACAGGCACGTGCCATCTGCATTACAGGCAGGCACTACTGGGCCCGACCATATTTGTCCTTTTGTGTCTGACTTACTTCATTTAGCATAATGTCTTCAAGGTTTATCCAGGGCTAGGTGAGGTGGCTCATGCCTGTAATCCCAACACTTTGGGGGGCTAACGCAGGAGGATCACATGGGGCAGAGTTTGAGACCAGCCTGGGCAACGTCCGAGACTTCGTTTCTACAAAAACTATACAAATTAGCCAGACATGGTGACGTGTGCCTGTTGTCCCAGCTACCTGGGAGGCTGAGGTGGGAGGATCACTTGCGCCTAGGAAGTCGAGGCTGCATTGAGCTGTGTTTATACCACTTGCATTTTAGCCTGGAATGCAAGTGGTACCAACTTGCAAGGCCCTGTCTGAAAAAATAAAAAAGGTTCACCCATGTTGTAATATGTATCAGAATTAGAAACTGACTCTTCTTGAGAGCTACAGAACCTTCAAATTCCCTTCCAATCCTAAGTTCCTCTTTCTCAGCAGGAAGACATGCCTTCTTTGATTAAGCAAGAGCAAGAACAGGACTGATCCAGCCTCCTGGTCTTCACCACACTGTCTTTGTATCCAGGCCCTTGAGACCTCAACTTTAGAGTTCCTTGGCCCTCATTCATTTAGTCATTTAACTGATACTTACTTGAGCTCCTGCTCTGTAGGTATCTTCTCCAGTCCTATATTGAGTGTTTATAATCCAATAGAAAAAAACAGGTATATAAATAAATGCAGCCAGACACGGTGGCTCATGCCTGTAATCTCAACACTTTGGGAGGCCAAGGCAGGAGGATTGCTTGAGGCCAGGAGTTCAAGACCAGCCTGGGCAACATGGCAAGACCTCATCTCTACTAACAAAAAAAGAAAAAGAAATGTGAAATAAGGTACTCACAGCTTCTAAGAGAGAAGTATTATGGAGCTCATGGCAACACAAGAGTAGGAGTTCATATGTAACTAAGAGAATGAGAAAAGTTTGCACAACTGATTCTCTGAATCTTGACAAGAGTGAGTGTTCTCTGTGCAGAAAATGGGATCAGGCTGAAGCTCACCAGCCATTAGGCTCTGCCAGAGCCATGGCATAGAGGCATGACTCAGCTTTGTGTGTTTGTGAAACTGCAAGTGAGCTGGCCTGACTGGAGCACAGCGTGTCGGGGAATGGAGGGAGAGAGGAAAACACCGTGAAAGAATAGACTTACTGGGAAGCTATAGAGGAAGGTTTGGGTCTGGTCAAAAAGTCCAGGTATGGTGGGTAAGGAATTGGATTTTATCCTCAGGACAATCAAGACCCATGGAAGGTTTTAAGAAGGGTAATGTGATCAATTACATGTTTTTTACACCCTTTCTAGTGGCTGATGTAGGGAAGGTGAGACTAGAGGTGAGAGGCCAGTTAGGAGACTATTGCCTGAGACCAGGCGAGGGGTAACACAGTTATGGTGGGATAGAGGCAGCATTGTTCCTGAGCTAACTCAGACTGGCTCATGACAACTGATTGTCAAATCTTAAGGAATTTTGCAAGCTGGTTGTTAAACCCAGTCATTCTTATAGAATAAATTAAATTGAATAAATTACAATTCAATAAATTATATTTTTCAGGCTGGGTGCAGTGGCTCATGCCTGTAATCCCAGCAGTTTGGGAGGCTGAGGCAAGTGGATCATTTGAGGTCAGGAGTTTGAAACCAGCCTGGCCAGCATGGTGAAACCCCATCTCTACTAAAAATACAAAAATTAGCTGGGTTGTAGTGGCGCCCGCCTGTAATCTCAGCTACTCGGGAGGCTGAGGCAGGAGAATCATTTGTACCTGGGAGGCAGAGGTGGTGGTGATCCAAGATCACACCACTGCACTCCAGTCTGGGCGACAGAGTGAGACCCTGTCTAAAAAAAAAAAAAAAAAAAAAAAAAAAAAAGAAGTTATATTTTTCAAATGGTAATAAATATTCAAAATACACTTCCTAATTCTAGTTTTTTTGTTTTGTTTTGTCTTGTTTTTGGAACACAGTCTTGCTCTGTTGCCAAGGCTACAGTGCAGTGGCACAATCATAGCTCTCTGTAAACTCAAATTCCTGGGCTCAAGTGAACCTCTCGGCTCAGCTTCCTGAGAAAGTGGAACTATAGATGTTCACCACCATGCCTGCTACTTTACTTTCTAACATTTTGTAGAGATGAGTCTTCCTATGTTGCCCACACTGGTCTCAAATGCCTGGGCTCAAGCGATCCTCCTGCCTCAGCCTCCCAAAGTGCTAGGATCACAGGCATGAGCCAGCACACCCAGCCCTAATTATTGTACTATTGTCTTAGCTCTAAAGGTAAGTTACCTCTATTTTCTCTGTATGGTGGAAACGCTATATAATGATGTGCTGCTGCGCATCTCTTCCCAACAAACTGTTCAACACCGTCGAGGTGGTAACTTGAAATCAACCACTGTGGGAATATTTATATACTATGAAAATCAGCAGCTGCTTTACATCTGGACATTCTCCCCCTGAGAGCCAGTTATTAGCACACCACTGCATGGGGTCTCTGTGGCCTGGAGACACAGGCTCCAAGAAAGGGAAAGTAGTAGAATCTTTTGGCCATATCTGGTCTGGCAGAGTCAATGTGCTAGTTTTTAAGAACTCTCCTACTTTAGTAGCCTCTCTCTGCAGGGTGCTGTGCTGTTCTAAAGTCTATCACAGACCTTGCAGTAGGAAAGGAGGGTTTTTTTTTTTGAGGCAGAATCTAGCTCTGTCACCAGACTGGAGTGCAGTGGCATGATCTCAGCTCACTGCAACCTCCGGTTCACGACATTCTCCTGCCTCAGCCTCCCGAGTAGCTGGGACTACAGGCGCCCGCCACCACACCCGGCTAAGTTTTTTGTATTTTTAGTAGAGACGGGGTTTCACCACATTAACCAGGATGGTCTCGATCTCCTGACCTCGTGATCTGCCCACCTTGGCCTCCCAAAGTGCTGGGATTACAGGCGTGAGCCTCCTTGCCCGGCCGGAAGGGAGTATTCTTTTAATTCCCAAGGACTTTGCTGGTTCTGTAGTGCCTGAAGTGCAGGGCCAAGGATGTTATTTGTCTTTTTTTCTTTATTATTTATTTTATTATTATTATTTAAAATAGAGACAGAGTCTCACTATGTTGCCCAGGCTGGTCTTGCACTCCTAGGCTCAAGCAATCCTCCTGCCTTGGCCTCCCAAAGTGCTGGGATTACAAGCGTGAGCCACTGCGCCTGGCCCAAGGGTGTTATTTGTTGGCCAGTAATTTCCAAATGAGGGAGAATGGAACAGCAAAAATCCCTTCTTCATCCTACCTCTCTGAGGTTTTGACTGAATACGTCTGGACATCCTTGGAAAGGTTTAACGGCAGTCACAGAGATATGTTAAGATCATATTTTCAAGGCCAGGCATGGTGGCTCACGGTGGCTCATGCCTATAATCCTAGCACTTTGGGAGGCCAAGGTGGGCAGATTGCTTGAGCCCAGGAGTTCAAGACCAGCCTAGCAGAATGTTGAAACCCTGTCTCTATAAAAAACAAAAAAATTAGCTGGGCATGGGGGTGTGCATGCCTGGAGTCCCAGCTTCTTGGGAGGCTAGGGTGGGAGGATTGCCTGAGTCCAGGGAGGTTGAGGCTGCAGTGGGCCGTGATCATGTCACCTACACTCCAGCCTTGGCAACAGAGTGACACACCGTGTCTCAAAAAAAAAAAAGGATCATATTTTCGTATTATAAATAATACCATCACTTTAGATTGGAGAAGGATGGGGTGATGAGGGTGGGAGCAGAGGCAAAGAGACCAGTTGAGCAACTGTGGTAGTCATCCTGGAGAGAGGTGACGAGAACTAAATCAGGGGAATGACATGGGGTATAGATCTGAGAGATGGAGCAGAGAGAGAATCAACAGTACCTAGTGACTTGTTGAGCGTGGGGAGGAGGGGAGAATCACTGGGTGGCTGGTGGAACCATTTATTGAGACAGAGAAACCAGAGAAAGAGTAGATGTTTAAGGGGACCACTCTTGAACTCATTGACTTTGAAGTGCTGGGACATTCAGGTGCTAAAGCCTGGTGGGCGATTGGAGAGAGGAGTAAAGCACAGGAAGAGAGAGCTCTGCATCTACATGTGTTGTGTACTGGGGAGTCTTCAGCGGAGAGATGATCATTGCAATCTCGGACAGGAATGAACTTATTGAGGGGCAATGTGTAGAGTGAGAAGAGAATCAAGGACAGCACCCTGGAGTTAAACCTCAAGGTTTAAGAGGCAGACCAGGGTGCTGAAGGATTGAGGAGGAAGGATCAGATAGCATGGTAAGAGAAATAGGAGAAAACTGAGAGGGACTGGTGACTTTGGGAAGAGAGTTTGGGAGACAGGATTGATTGTGGTGTCAGATAACACTGGGAAAGAAAGGGAAATGAAAACTAGAGATGCCACTGGATGTGTGGGGAGCTAGGGGGGCCCTGGAGCCCATCTTCAGAGCAGTCTGAGTGAAGTGGGGAGCAGAAATCAGAGTGCTCTGGATTGAGGAGGGTGTGGGAGATGCGATTATGGAGGAACACACAGAAGGTCTTCTTATGAAGCCCATACTAGAGAGGAACCCAAGTCAAGGGAGGTTTGTAGATTTTTTACTGGATTTTTTAAGGTAAGAGAGACCTGAGCATGCTTATGGCTGTGGAAAAGTAGAGAAATGGCTGAAGAGACTGGGAATTATCAATCAAGTGACGCATCGAGGTAGAAAAACCCTAGGATTGGCAGATTTCTCAAGCTTTTCATGTACACATGAATCATCTGCGAATCTAGTTAAAATTCAGATTCTCATTCAGTAGATCTAGGGCGAGGCCTGAGATTTTCCATTCTAAGAAGCTTCCAGATGATGCTGATGCTTCTTGTCGATGAACCGCACTTTGGGAAGCAAGGCACTGGAGCTCTGAATTGCAGTTGTGTGTCCATTTGTCTATCTCCGTCCCTAGACCCTGAAGCAGGATCCTTCCAGATAATCCCTACTGTCGAACACAGCACGTGTCACATAAAAGTTTGTTCAATGCGGGCCAGGGGTGGTAGTTCACGCTTGTAACCCCAGCACTTTGGGATGCCAAGGTGGGAGGATTGCCTGAGCTCAGGAGTTCAAGACCAGCCTGGGCAACATGGCAAAACCCTGTCTCTACCAAAAATAAAAAAAAAAAAGAAAAATTACCAGGCATGGTGGCACATGCGTCTAGTACCAGCTACTCAGGAGGCTAAGGTGGGAAAATCGCTTCAGCCTGGGAGGCCGAGTTTGCAGTGAGCTGAGATCTTACCACCTATACTCCAGCCTGAGTGACAAAGTGAGACAAACCCCTCTCAAAAAACAAAAAGTTTGTTGAATGCATTAAAAGTATGTTGAATGCGAAAGACATTTAATAGGTACTACCTATAACTATAAGAAGTGGGGAGGTACCCTACTTTTACTTACACGAGAATGGGTAAGTAAATTATATTACAAGTGAGTATACTTCAGAATATTCTTAAATAATTAAGGTGGTCATTATGAAGTCCATATAATAATGTGGGGAAATTCCTATGATACAATTTTAGAAGGCATGCGAATTTTTGCTTATAATAGCCACTGTGGGATATTATGCATTTGGACAAAAACTAGAACAGAACAGAAAAAAATCAGCAAGTTTGACTACTTCGAGCAATAGGATGATGGAAACATTTTTCACTTGGATTTCTGTGGATGTTACAAAATTCAGGGAAAAAAAATAGCATAGTTACACCTACGAAAGAAAAGAAGTTAAACATGCATGTTCTAATGGTGGAAAATCAAAACAGAGATAGGTAAACCCCACATATGGTGGTTTAGATTTGGGATTGTATGTACTGTTTAAAAATATATAGGCCGGGCATGATGCTCACACCTGTAATCTCTTCCCTTTGGGAGGCCAAAGTGGGTGGATCACGTGAGGTCAGGAGTTCGAGACCGGCCTGGCCAACATGGTGAAACCCCATCTCTACTAAAATACAAAAATTAGCTGGGTTTGGTGGCACGCGCCTGTAATTCCAGCTACTCAGAGGCTGAGGCACGAGAATCACTTGAACCCAGGAGCTGGAGTTTGCAGTGGGCTGAGATTGAGCCGCTGCACTCTAGCCTGGGTGATAGACGGAGACTCTATCTCAAAAAAAAACACAAATAAATATATATATATATATATATATGTATATATACACACACACGTTACCTTTTCTTTACACAATTACTCATTATGATTTTGACAGCATCTCTCTTCCTTTGTCCCTTCTTTCCTTCCTTTCTTTCCTTTTCTTATGCTTTCCCTCTCCCCTCCACTTTTTAAGACATCTCTCCCTTAAGGAATTCCCATTCCCAGTGATAGCTCATCAAAGAAGCACATGAATAGCTGACATTATGTAATGCTTTGACATTTGGCATTCCCAAGGCATTACCCCACCCCTGATGCAGAATAAGTTGTCAGAGCATGAAATTGGTATTTTTACATATTCTTAATGTACAGATGTCAGTCTGAAAACCATTCACTAGTATTATGATTACATTCTTTGTCTCATTTTCTTCGTATGCCAAGATTTGTTCTTGTGATTTCTTTTCTTTTGGGAGTTTCAAAGAGGGAAGACAAAACTTTAATAATTCAGTTTACTGATGCTGCCAAAAGGAAAAAGTAAACTTTTTATTTATTTATTTATTATTTTTATTTTTTGAGACGGAATCTCGCTCTGTCGCCCACGCTGGAGTGCAGTGGCGCGATCGCGGCTCACTGCAAGCTCCGCCTCCCGGGTTCACGCCATTCTCCTGCCTCAGCCTCTCTGAGTAGCTGGGACTACAGGCGCCCGCCACCACGCCCGGCTAATTTTTTGTATTTTTAGTAGAGACGGGGTTTCACCGTGGTCTCAATCTCCTGACCTCGTGATCCGCCCGCCTCGGCCTCCCAAAGTGCTGGGATTACAAGCGTGAGCCACCGCGCCCGGCCAAAAGTAAACTTTTAAGTCTCTGACCACTTTTGGCAACGATACTCCTGGCACAGAAGTAAAGATGTAACAAGAAGGACCAGATGCAAACTGGAAATACAATCAGTGGCCCACTCAGCTTGTTCCAAATCAAATATGCCTGCAGTTTACGAGTTTGTTACCCTGGGTTAATCACATAAATGAATAGCCTAGGCTTATGGGAGGAACCGTGTGCCTAAAAAATAACATTGTGGAAAATACACAAGGTAAGAACCAGAAGGGATTTAGAGACACCCTGGTCCATCCTCTATGTATTCAGTGATGCAGGGGTGAGGGGAAAAATATATTCTAGATAAGGTCAAGGAAGGTGTCCCTGAAGAGATGACATTAAGTGGAGACTTGAAGGAAAAGGAGCTGGGCATGCAGAAAGCCAAAGAGTAGAACATTCCAGGCAGAAGGAATAACATGAACTAAGGGTCTGAGAAAATAATAATTCCTAACATTTATTTAACACTTACTATGTGCCTGGCGCTATTCTAAACACATTACATATATTACCTCACATATTCCTTTTTTTTTTTTTTTTTTTTCAGAGACTGGGTCTCACTCTGTCACCCAGACTGGAGTGCAGTGGCATGATCATACATAGCTCACTGCAGTCTCAAACTCCTGGGTTCAAGCGATCCTCTCGTCTTGGCCTCTCAAAGCACTGGGATTACAGGTGTGAGCCACGGAGCCCAGCCTACCTCATGTATTCTTCACATCAGCTCTACGAGGCAGAGAATGTCATTGTCTCCATTCAATAGGTGGGGAAATGAAGCACACTACGGTTAGGTAACCTCCCCAAGGCTGAACAGCTAGTAAGTGCGAGAGCTGGGATTCTAACCCAGCAGTACAATTCCAGAGTCCACATGCTTAACCATTTTGCCATGCTGACAAAGTTGGGGCTGAACCCCTAGTCTCCTGACTTCTACTTCAATGCCTATTCCAGTCATATACATATATGTAGGCACTTATACACACTCCCAACTTTCCCTCTCAGGAGTCTATATTAACGAGGGACATCTGAAGGTGCCTTCTTTAATCAAGTTGCTAGAATTGAGATGCCCATGGGGAATCTGTGTTGGCACTCAATCCTGAGGGGCGCTGTCACCCTGAAGAAATAAGCTTCACGTCTCATGTGGAAATTTCCTAGGTGTATCCCCCAGTTCAGGCAGCCCTGGAAAACTGGTTGAAGATGGTGGCAAGGACAGAATTGATGGCTCATTGACAGTCTATTTGGGGCCTGAGATGAAAGCCCAGGGCTATGGTAGATTCAGCTCAGCGATAAGTGGTCAGAGTCCAGGCCATCCCAAGGAGGCAGGTCATGGACGATGGTAGTCGTGGAAAACATCTAGAACAGGCCAGAACTCCACAAGGAAGGACTTGAGCTAAATTGGCAAGTTGTTAAGAGCTCCAGGTTGCTTGAGACCCATACTGCTTCCTACCTGCCTTTCACTTCATTCATTCATTTGTGCATTTAATTATTATTTTATCTGGCCATTTATTCATTCAACAAATGTTTACCCTGTGTCTGCCACATGCCATTCCTCTGCCAGGCAGTGAGATACAAAGATGTAGTCCCTACTCTAGAGGAGCTCAAAGTCTAGAGAGATGGGAGAGGACATGGTTCAGAGAAGAATTCCTGGGGAAGGCAACACTGAATAGAGTCTCTCTGGAAAAAGTAGAGAGAGAAGACCAATGAAGACAAAGGAAACAGCAAGTGCAAAGCTACACTGACATGAGGGAGGCTGGCTCAGTTGGGTACATGCAAATCTTGCTCATATACCATGAAAACTGAATATGGAGGGTGTGTGTATCAAGGGATATAGAGCAAAGCCAGAAAGAGAAATACACTACCCTACCTTTGTTACAAGGCAGTGGTTAAGCAATACAGGAGAAAGTGGAGAGGATGCAGGCCTGGGGATCTGGAGACTGGGGTCCAACCTGAGCTCTGTGGTAATTCAGTAGGTGACCTTGGGCAGGTCTTTTCTGCTCTCTGGACTTCAGTTTGACCCTTTGTAAGATGACAGGGTAGGATTATGATGATGTCTTAGGGGCTCTCTTCCAGCTCTATCATTCTGTGATTCTAAATCCCTTTATAACAAACTCTAGGAGAGGAGCTTTTCTCTTGCAAATGGAGTGTAAAGTTAATCCTGCCTGTGCTGATGCTAACTAATGTGTGTGTGTGGTTTATCCTACTTCATTAAACCCTGGTTCCCCATAGAGCAATGCATGAGGCAGCCTAGGCAGGTAATACTGAAGTGTTGCTGAACTGGGTCTCCTAGTGGAAAATGATTTCCCCTAACTCTTTCTCAGGTTTATCAACACAAAGCATATAACCCCCATTTTCCACACTGTTACCTTGCCACATGTGCAGATTTAGACCCAATCATAGAGTATGGTAAGTCGTGTCCTCATACTTCATTTATGTCGGCATCCTCCACACCCCCCACCATGCTGCCAGTGACATCATCGTTTTCCATATGAAGAAACTAAAGCTCAGACAGATTAGGCCACTTAGTAGGAGACACACAGCCCCATGTGATGTGTGACTCATAAAGTGAGCGCAATGCTTCTGTTGACTGAATACTCGCCAAGGGGTGAAAAAAAGGCAAGCTTTCAGGTAAAGTTCCCAGGTGAAAAACTGCCCCAAGGTTGTTACCTTTTATAAAGATCTTGCAGGTTCCAAGTCACTTTTTTCTTTTTTTTTGAGACAGGCTCTCACTCTGGAGTGCAGTGACGTGATCTTGGCTGACTGCAGCCAGGTGATCCTCCTGCCTCAGCCTCCTGAGTCGCTGGGACTACAGGCATTATCTTGCCCAGCTAATTTTTTATTTTTTGTAGAGATGAGGATTTGCCATGTTGTCCAGGCTAGTCTTGAATTCTTGGTCTCAAGTGATCCTCCTGCCTCCACCTCCCAAAGTTCTGGGATTACAGATGTGAGCCACTACACCCAACCACTTTTTTCTAAGACTAAAAGAGAACACTCATTCTAGGTTGTCAGTTGAAAACAAATGGTAATTGTCTTGGGTTCCCTGAATTCTTCTTCTTTTATTGTGAAGTATAGTGCAGATACTGAAAATGCATAAAGCATATGTATATAGTTTAATGAATAATTAAAGGTGATCCCTGATAATCCCCATCCTAGTAAGGATATAGAATATAATGCTGGGTGAAAAAAGCAAGACACAGAGAATACATCCAGTATCATCCCATTTATATGAAGTTAGTAAAACTGACAGGCTCGACATTTGGCTGAAGCGGCCCACTCTTTGCATGGTCCTATGCGGTATGTAGACCTGACAAGACTTTGTCCTCTTTCACCTCACTGAGGATGAACCCTCTGAGGACAGAGAGAGATAGAGGCATTGAATATTAAAGCTGGAAGCCAGGTACGGTGGCTCATGCCTGTAATCCCAGCACTTTGGGAGGCCGAGGCGGGCGGATCACGAGGTCAGGAGTTCGAGAACATCCTGACCAACATGGTGAAAACCTGTCTCTACTAAAAATACAAAAATTAGCTGGGCATGGTCGCGGGCATCTGTAATCCCAGCTACTCGGGAGGCTGAGGCAGGAGAATTGCTTGAACCCGGGAGGCAGAGGTTGCAGTGAGCCAAGATCATGCCACTGCACTCTAGCCTGGGCAACAGAGCGAGACTCTGTCTCAAAAAAAAAAAAAAAAAAGCTGGAAGGACTATCCTATGACATTCATTCACTCAATCATTCTCATTTTTCAGATACTTTTGGGGATTTACTATTAGGGGATCTCTGAGGGATAAGGTATCAGTGGATCTTTTGTAGATCTTGTCTTGGAGGAACAGAAAAAGCTGAAATGAGTTGAGTCCTACATTGAGGAAAGGAGTGAGGGTTGAGAAGCTGCCTGGCTCTGGGCCAGAACACACCCTCAGCCCCTCTGAAAAAGCTGGAGGGGTGGGACCCACTGTAGAAGGCAGAATAGACTCCCTGGGCCTCAGGAAGAATGGATAGGCTACCACAGATGAACCCAACCAGCCTCCCTGACCAGTCTCTGTATTCAGTCACCTAAGGGTGGTTTATGTGCAAACAATGAATCCCAAAGGAATCAGAATTAGGCTGCAGAATGTGAGAGGAAGGGCCCTGAGACTGCCTGCTGTAGTGCCTTTACTTTGTGGATGAAGAGACTGTCCAGAGTCAAGTGGCTTTTTTTTTTTTTTTTTTTGAGATGGGAGTCTTGCTCAACCGCCCAGGCTAGAGTGCAGTGGCGCGATCTCGGCTCACTGCAACCACCGTCTCTCGGGTTCAAGTGATTCTCCCATCTCAGCCTCCCGAGTACCTGGGATTATAGGCACCTGTCATTATGCCCGACTAATTTTTATATTGTTGTATAGATGGGGTTTCACCATGTTGGCCAGGCTGGTCTTGAACTCCTGACATCAGGTGATCCACACGCCTCAGCCTCCCAAAGTTCTAGGATTACAGGCGTGAGCCACTGCTCCTGGCATGGCTTTTCCAGTGTCCCCTGGATAGCTTGAGGGGAGCCCTAGGACTCGAATCCAGAATCCTGCCTCCCTTACCAGTGTTCTTCTTCTGCCCAGACACACAACAGTATTTTCCAAGATGAGTTTTTAGAATCATCAGTTTTGAGGGTCATGAAATCTGGAAAAGATCTTAGTGGTAATCTGTCTAGTCCAGAGGGTCCCAAGCCTGCCTGATCATCAAATCACATGAAAAATTTGTTTTTAAAAATGTAGGTCCTGGGACCCCAGCCCCCAGAGATTAGGGTTTTGGGGTCTGATAGAACTGGAATTTAGTAGACCGGCTTGGCCATGTGTATATTTTAAAGCTCCCACTTCCTACCCTCCACTTCCAGCTGATACTGATGATTAGCAGGTGGATTCTATCCAGTTAACAGAGGAAGAAACTGAGGCCCAGATTAGGCGAGGTAGAGTGACTGTGCAAGATCACATGTCATTCCATCACAAATTCTTCTGTTGTTCAGAATAGAATTGAGCCAGGCTGCATGTCTAAGAGCCTTGACATATTAATAGTGTTTTCTCTCAATATTGTTTTTTTGGTGAACACGTTTCATTTTTTGAAGCAGCTTAAAAGATTCCCAGCCATGCTGCCAGGCACTCAGATTTGTGCAATGTTTACAATGACTTTGTTGTTCATTGAACAAATTTACCTAGACTAACCTAACATGAAAGAAATCATCTTGTTTACAGTGAGCTCTTGACAAAAATACATGTAGCAAAGACAGATAAACACACATAAACCTGGGTTGCCGGGTGGGACATGATTTGCTGCCGCATTCAATTTTTCTCATTAGAACTTGTTTTATTTGAGCATGACTCAGTACCCCGTGTAAATGGGAGGTTGTTAATCTTATTACTATATGGAAAACAAATTAATTAGTATGCATGCTTTTGGAGATGAGTTGTTAGGTTGGTTTTGGAAAGATTAGGAAAATACACTCATTACCCCAAATGATATCTGATAATACACGTCTGACTTCCACTTTAAGATCTGTTCCAATATATGGGCAACAAATAGCTAATAAAAATCAAGCTTTTGTGCTCAGCAGCTAAATGTTCATGTTGGCCAGATCTATACACATGTTGGCCTTCTTTGTTTTAAAACAAAAGACAGTTTATCACTGTCCATCAGCCAGAGACTCACCTGCAACAGGCAGTTTCTCAGGTCCCAGCTCCCATCCAATATCCAAACTCAACTGAGAGTGACCTCTTTCCTCTGCTTGCCTACCACACTTTCTATCTCTTCCCAGTGCACCTGCTCCCTTTTTTCAGCAGTCATAATGAACACATCTCATTTTTGCAGGAAACTGTATGCTCTCCGAGGGTAGAGACTATTTTCCAATTGGAGATTTAAATGCATATTGATCAGAATACCCCGCTGCAGGAAAAATATACGAAGAAGAACAAGGAAGCCCTTAAAGTACCAGTGTGGAACAATCACCAAGATATATCATTAAGCGGAAACATAACTCTGCAAGACTATGGTGACACTGATTACAAGGTTACCAGGGAGGTATACCGGGTGGTTGAGGGGCAGAGGTAGGAAGAGACTTTCCATCAGGTTCTCTCTGTACCTTTTAAATTTGAGCTATATGTGTGTACTCCCTAGTCCAAAAAGAAGAGCAAATTATAATTTAAAAGTAAAATCTAGTAAAAAGAAAGTATTTGCTCAACATAAAACAACAATGACCAAAACACACACACACACACAAAAACCCCACCAAAACAAAATAAAACAGATAAAAATAAACAAATGTCATTTGGGGTATTACACTTTGGGAAGTCCTTTAATAAATAAATCTGTTTCACATTAGCTTAGTGTTACCAAGACTTATTTCACCAGGGAATTCCAAAAGAAGCATAAGGTATCTAGTGTTTCTCAGATAGTTCTCACTGCTCTTTTTTTTTTTTTTTTTTTTTTTTGAGACGGAGTCTCGCTCTGTCGCCCAGGCTGGAGTGCAGTGGCGCAATCTCGGCTCACTGCAAGCTCCGCCTCCCGGGTTCACGCCATTCTCCTGCCTCAGCCTCTCCGAGTAGCTGGGACTACAGGCGCCCGCCACCATGCCCGGCTAATTTTTTGTATTTTTAGTAGAGACGGGGTTTCACCGTGGTCTCGATCTCCTGACCTCGTGATCCGCCCGCCTCAGCCTCTCAAAGTGCTGGGATTACAAGCGTGAGCCACCGCGCCCGGCCGTTCTCACTGCTTTTAAAAAATATTCACTTATGGGCCAGGTGCAGTGACTCAGGCCTGAAATCCTAACCGTTTGGCAGGCTGAGGCAAGAGGATCACTTGAGCCTAGGAGTTTGAGATCAGCCTGGATAACATAGTGAAACCTCATTTCTACAGAAAATTAAAAAAAAAAAAAAGTCAGGAGGATCACTTGAGCCTGGGAGGTTGAGGCTGCAATGAGATGTGACTGTGCCACTGCACTCTTGCCCGGGCAACAGGAGTGAGAAAAAAGAAACTATACTTATGAATATCTCACAAAACACAAGTGACCCACTGATGTGCTCTAGGCAACATTTTAAACCAGGGCGTAGATCCTAACTCTGCTGCCAGCTCTGTGAATGAACCCGGGCAAGTCCTTTCTCTTCTTTGGGGCTCAGTTTCTCCATCTTTACAATAAGCCAGTGGTATGAGATTCTCTCTGACATTCCTTCCAGCTTTGAAGGTGAGAGATTCTCTAGCAAAAAAAATATATCAAAAGTCTCCTCCAAACTAAGCACATGCTTTAAGTAGCAATTGGAGGCTGTCAGAGGACGATGATACTTGTTAAAGAGAAGTTACAAACATACCTGATGTAAACACGTTTCCCAGCTTCTCCAAAAACCTGGGGGATTACAAAACAAAACAAACCCCAGAAGACATTCCAGGAGGTTATAAGAAACCAGTGCATCATCTTTGGTTCACAACAGCTGATGATATTACCAAAGTCTCAGCACTTCCACTTACTCACTGTCCAGCCTATTGGGCAAAACCCTGAGTTGAGACTCAGTTTCCTCAGCTACAAAATGGATATAATAATTGCTTTGGCGCTTTCCCAAATTCTTGGTATAGGCACTTAATTTATGACAGCAACAGAGATAAGAGAATAGAGAGCCTGCGACAGGCTTGTCAAGCCATTTGTAAAAATGAAGTAAAAACATTGCTTATCAAGTTACATTTCATTTGTTGGTAGATTTCCCTTGGTTGTGGCAAGAGCATGGTATGAGACTATCCTACTCATCCATTACTAGAGGCAAAGTAAATGTATAAAAGCCTTTGGCAAAGCGATTTGCCATGTATATCGAGAGCCATGCAAGCATTCAGGCCCTTTGACCCAGCAAATCTAGATCTGGGGATTTTAAAGAAATGACAAAAACAGGAGAATGTGATATGTATGAAGACATGCACTTTGGGATTATCTGTGATAGTGAAAAACTGGAGTCCTTCTAAATATATAATACTAGGGAATGATATATCCACTTAAAAGTATTAAGCAGCCATTAAAATAATTATTAAAACATTTATTTTTAAATGATAATTATGAAGACCTGTGGCATTATAATGATCAACTGTCAAGTGAGAAAGCCGAATGAATGAGGCTCTAACTACACTCATAAATCACCTATGTAAATTTTGCCTGAAGTAAGAGGAACACTGAACAGTTCATTTGTTAGGGTGGTAGGATTATGGATAATTTTCTTTCCTTTTAATTTCCCTTATTGTTGTAACATTACAAACTAAATAAAAATCTGGGAAAAAATACAATGACAGCAACAGATAGGTACATTGTGTTGTATCCTTCGTAAATCCTTTCACTGAAGAAAGGGATTAAATGTGGCTTACCATAGCAAATCATAAAATAAGACTCACATTTTGCATTTAGACCCTCCTACCCTTCTGAGAATAAATTAAAATAGAAACACCAGAGGTGAGTTTTTAAAATCCAGGATTATCCCATTATTCTATTTAAAACATATAAGAAGAGAAAATACACTTTTTTCTTCTGGATTAAAAGTTTCCCTGGCCAAGTTCTGTATGTCTGTTCTTCCCTATTGGCAGGTCATGGGTCCCCATTCCTACCACAGGAGTTTCTCAACCTGTTGACTTTGCTCAGCTATAGCACAGATGGTGGTGAAATCATTAGATTGAAGGAAACCCAACAGTTCTTGCTTTGTGAAATGAGCAAGCTATTTCTGCCCAGGCTACAACCTGGGTCTTGTATCAGGATCTCCTGAGATGATGTGCAGGAAGGCACAGAAGTGCTTTGCAAATCCTCCAGAGCTGTGACCATTTGGATCTTTTTTCTTTAGGAGTCAATGTGACATAATGGAGGACTACAGGGATAGAGTGGACTTAGGGGAGTGGGGAGACGGGGCCTGGGTTTTAAGGCAACCCTAAACTGTTAGTGGTCAAATGATTTGTGTGGAAAATCAGACTGGCTTTCAAATTCCAGCTCTGCCGTCTCCTAACTGTGTGATCCTGGGCAACTTCCCGGTGTCTGAGCCTCAGAGTTGAGGCTTCATCTGTGAAACCGGAGTACTAACAAAACCTGCTGCACAGGTTTGTTCTGAGGATGGAATATGATCATGTATGCAAAGCACAGTGCCCAGTGAGTGTCCAAGAGATGTCCGTTTTCTCATTAGTCTTGCCCCTCCCATGAACTCACTGTAGAACCTTTGGCAATTCTATTTCCTTCTCTGGGCCTTAGTGTCTCCATCTGCAAAATGGGAGAAGGGATGGACTCAGCTGTCTCCCAGGGCTGTTTTAGCATATGGGCCTATGATTTCACAGTGGTTCTTGTAGCAATGTCCTTTTCTTTTCTTTTTCTTTTCCTTTTTTTTTTTTTTTGCAATTTTTATTTAAACAGAAATAAAATGGGCACATGGGCTGTCTATTCATTTTCTTTGCTGCACAGCCTTGCTTTGTGACTGGTGACTCTGATGGCCAGCTGGGCTGCGCTTTCCACAATGGCTTTGTGGTTCTTGGAGGAAACATTGGAAGCGATCTCAGCACAGTAAGACTTGTCACACCTCAGCAGCACTTCCAGCTCCTTGATGTTGTGGACCAGGAACTTCTGTAAGCTACTGGGCAGCATGTGCTTTGTTTTTTTGTTGCTCCCATAACCAATTTTGGACATCAAGAGCTGGCTCTTGAACCTTCTCTGAATCCTGTTGTCAATACCTCTAGGTGTCTGCCAGTTACACTTAATTTTGACATATCAGTCTGACTGCTGCCGGATGAATGTCTTCTTCCTCTTTTTGAAAATCTTGGGCTTCATGAGGGGTCTGAGGGCAGCCATGATGTGAGTAGGAGATGGGTGCCACCTCCATAGGCAGCACCCAGGAAGAAAGGGCAATGTCCTTTTATTTTTTGAGACAGAATCTCACTCTGCTGCCCAAACTGGAGTGCAATGGTGCGATCGCGGTTCACCATAACTTCTGCCTCCCAGATTCAAGCTATTCTCCTGCCTCAGCCTCCCAGGTAGCTGGGATCACAGGCACAGGCCGCCATGCCCGGCTAATTTTTGTATTTTTAATAGAGATGGGGTTTCACCATGTTGGCCAAGCTGGTCTCAAACTCCTGACCTCAAATGATCTGCCCACCTCAGCCTCCCAAAGTGCTGGGATTACAGGCATAAGCCACCGTGCCCGGCAGGGAATGTCCTTTTAAAAATAGATTGTATGCGAATCTGTATCTCAATGGGACACAGCCATGGGAATGGGGTTGCAGAAGTTTTCTATAAGATTAGGCTCTCAGCTCCATAATCCTGCCCTTGCTTTACTCCTGAATGTGCTTCCTCTAGTTAACATTCCAAAATCACCCATCCCTTCCAGCTGGGATTATTCCAAAGACATCCAAAGACATAGAGGAGATGCTGTAATGCCCCTCAAAGTGGCACAGTGAGGGTTCCCGTGAAAAGATCTGTCTGAGCAGATCTCTTCCTCTGGAATTTCAGAGCAGATATTTTTCACAGGATCCTTTGCTGCGCCACCTTGTTTGTTCTTTCCTGAGGGTGATGTCTCCCAAAGAGCAGAACTTAGACCAGTGGCAAGAAACTGTATGGAAGCTAATTTGTGCTCAGTGAGGGAAAGGACTGCCTAGAAGGCAAGGGGTTTGTGAGCTCACTGTCCCTGGAGGTATTCAACCTTAGAATGGACCACTGTTCACTGGGATGCTGTAGAGAGGCCAGCCTGGATACAGTTCATACAATTAAATGAGGCCCACTGCCTCAAGTCCCTATGCTACTAATGAACTATTTACCAATTGGTTATCACTTAATTAGCAACGTAGATGATCCCAAACTTACAATGGTTTTACTTAGGACTTTTCCACTTCACAATGGTGTGAAAGCAGTATGTGTTGAGTAGAAATCATACTAAATTCTGAACTGTGCTCTTTTCCCTGGGTATCATACCAGAATATGCAGTCAGACACTCTCTCAATGCTGGGCAGCAGCAGTGAGCCTCAGCTCTCAGTCAGCCCCGCGATCACGAGGCTAAACTATTGATACTCTGCAATGTGTTGTGTGTCCAGATGATTTGCCCTACTGTAGGCTAATGTAAGTAAGCTGAGTATGTTTAAGGTAGGCTAGACTAAGCTATGGTGTTCAGTAGATGTATTAACAACATTTGTGACTTAAGGTATCTTCAATTTATGGTGGGTTTATCAGGATGCAACCCCATTGTAAGTTGGGGCACGTTTGTACATTAATTTTTTTTTTGAGATAATGTCTCACTCTGTCACTGAGGCTGGAGTGCAGTGGTGCCATCACAGCTCACTGCAGCCCCAACCTCCCAGTCTCAAGTGATCCTGCCATCTTAGCCACCTGAGTAGCTGGGGCTACCGGCACGCATCACCACCCCTGGCTAATTTTTGTAATTTTTTCTAGAGACAGGGTTTTGCCATGTTATCCAGGCTGATCTCGAACTCAAGCGACCCACCCACCTTAGCCTCTCAACTGCTGGGATTACAGGAGTGAGCCATTGTGCCCTGCCCGTACATTAATGAATAAACTACTGGTTGCACCATCTTAAATGCTCTGGCCTATTCTAGTTTCTCTCTCAGGAGAATGCCCACTGGAAGACTCCTGAGGGTGGGGGTTGGTGGAGAATCAGACTGAACACTTAGGACTCATCTTTCTGAGCCTTCTTTTCTACAGAGTGAAATTCTTTCTGCAATTTATAGGGTGTGTGTCTGTGTGTGTGTATATACACTAGAGTTCACCTCATTAATGCATTATTGACTGCAATTTTGTCTTTTCATTTTTCCTTTAGGATCTGAGGGTATTTTTCCCCCTTTCAGCTCTGCCCAGCTGTGTTTTATCCCAACAAGTCTAGATCTGACATTGTCTTTTCAGAATTTTAGCAGCAGTATCATGACAGCTGTTAACCTTATGCCTCTCAGATGTGCTTGAGTTGAATTTTTTGTTCTTCGCGTTCTCTCTTTCAGTGCTGGAAAAGGATACTTTAAAAAGAAACACAATTTTTCAACCCATGAGTACTGTCGGCCTCTTCCTATACAAACCTGCATTCATACCTCCTGTCAAATGCTGGGCCATTGGCTCCTCTACCAAAGGAGAAATGCATTTAGGTTAACAAAAAAGGTTTTCTGCCAGGCACGGTGGCTCACACCTGTAATCCCAGCACTTTGGGAGGCTGAGACAGGTGGATCACAGGGTCAGGGGTTCGAGACTAGCCTGGCCAACGAGGTAAACCCATCTCTGCTAAAAATACAAAAATTAGCCAGGCATAGTGGCAGGCGCCTGTAATCCCAGCTACTCGGGAGGCTGAGGCAGGAGAATCGCTTGAACTTGGGAGGCAGAGGTTGCAGTGAGCCGAGATTATGGCATTGCACTCCAGCCTGGGTGACAGAGCGAGACTCCATCTCAAAAAAAAAAAAAAAAAAAAAGATTATCTGTAAGCAGCACTGGGGAATCCAAACCCATCCTAACAATATTTTGTGAAGCAAATCCCAGCTGTTATATCATTTGGTCCTTACAACTGCCATGAGAAATAGATTGAGTAGGTGGCACTTATTCTCCCCATTTTACAGGTTAGCAAACTGAGGGGCACAGAGGTGATGTCATGCTTCTAGGATGTGGTGAAGTGAGAGCTAGAGTCATGGGCTGCAGAGGACCAGTTCAGGGAGGATTTTACCTTCACCACATTTATTCATTCATCAGACTCTCAAATGAGCATTTTTATGTGCAAGTCCTGTGCTCTTTTGGGGTTGCAGAGAGGGCTCAGACACTGTCTCAGTGCTTTCATGAGAGGAAGGGAAGAGGACAAGGAGCCATGACAGTGTGACAAAGGCATTCGCGTAAGTGTGGCACCCAGGGGGAGTCTGATACGCTCACTAGTGGAATAACCCTAGACACAGTGCAGACGCAAAAGCCCACAAAAGCAGGCATAGTGACTCCTGCTCAGCCAGGGAGGCCAGCAAGAGAGTCTTGCAAATCTCCAAAGGAAGTTTGGATGTTCCCGTGAGTGTTACCTGGGAGTAGCAAACCCTGAGGTGTGTAAGTGGATCAGACCTTAAGATTGCTCTAGGCTGGGCGTGTTGGCTCCCGCTTGTAATCCCAACACTTTGGGACACCAAGGCAGGTGGATAGCTTGAACCCAGGAGTTTGAGACCAGCCTGGACAACCTGGTGAAACTCTGTCTCTACAAAAAATACAAACATTAGCCGGGCATGGTGGCACGTGCCTGTAGTCCCAGGTATTCAGGAAGTTGAGGCAGGACAATCACTTGAGCATGGGAGATCAAGACTGCAGTAAGCCATGGTGGGACCACTGCACTCCAGCCTGGGTGACAGAGTGAGACCTTGTCAAAAAAAAAAAAAGATTAATGCAGTCTTTGAGGACTCTGTTTCCTCAACTGGTCTCAGTTTCATCACCAGGGAATTCTCTCTATTCTCCTGCCTTGCCAGTTCTTAAATAAGCCAAGCATTTTCTCCCTCCAAGCCATTGCTCATCATATTGAACTGTTGGTCTGTAGCATCCTTCTCCCCTTCTTTTCCAACTCACTCTTCCAGATCAAATGCTGCCTCCTTTAAGAAATCTTCATAGATTTCCTTAGCAGGAAGGGAGGACTCCACTTTTGTTTTCCTAATTGTATATAATTAAAAGCCTGGGCCAGGTGTGGTGGGTCACGCCTATAATCCCAGCACTTTGGGAGGCCAAGGTGGGCGGATCACTTGAGGCCAGGAGTTGGAGACCAGCTTGGCCAACATGGCGAAACACTTTCTCTACTAAAAATGCAAAAATTAGCCAAGTGTGGTGGTGTGTGCCTATAATCCCAGCTACTTGGGAGGCTGAGGCACGAGAATCACTTGAACCTGGGAGTCGGAGGTTTCAGTGAGCTGAGATCGTGCCACTGCACTCGAGCCCAGGCGACGAAACAAGACTGTCTCAAAAAAAAAAAAGCCGGATCAAGTTCTTCCGTGGATTCATGGATTAAAGGCTTATTTCTTTTTCTTTTTTTTTTTTTTTTGAGACGGAGTCTCGCTCTGTCACCCAGGCTGGAGTGCGGTGGCGCGATCTCAGCTCACTGAAAGCTCCGCCTCCCGGGTTCACGCCATTCTCCTGCCTCAGCCTCTCCAAGTAGCTGAGACTACAGGCGCCTGCCACCACGCCCAGCTAATTTTTTGTATTTTTAGTAGAGACGGGGTTTCACCGTGGTCTTGATCTCCTGACCTCGTGATCTGCCCGCCTCGGCCTCCCAAAGTGCTGAGATTACAAGCGTGAGCCACCGCGCCCGGCCTAAAGGCTTATTTCTTCAGCGTGACTTCGAGCAACTTGAGGCAAGAGGCTCTCATCTCCCTCCAGGACTAAGCACAAGGCTGTCTTTGCTGAATAGAAGTGAATTAAAATGAGAGGAAGGGGGCACATCCATTGCCAAAGTCAGACGGTTTTTTGGTCCTTTTGGGGCAAATCAGGAATGGTTTGTCAATATGGCTGCTGATACTTTGGGGATCTGGATGTTGCCAGCCTCACAAGTTCTAGTTCAGGGTGTTTAGACAGGTGTAGACCTGGTGAGTGGGGCAGGGGTCAGTGAATCACAGTGGCTTAGTCCTTGCTCTGAAAAAGCTTTTAAGCCAGTGTTTCTCAATGGATGGTCCAGGTACTTCCTGCATCCTACTCACCTGGGGAAGTTACTAGACATTCAGCTTCCAACCTGGGTCCCATAGCACTAAACCAAGCTCTCTGGAGCTGGGGCCCAGGGACCTGCATGTGGTTCTTCTCACACTGAAGTGTAGAAGCTACTGTTATAAGGGAACAGAATGACACTTCCAGAAGAGCTGGTGCCCAGAGGAGAAGTCCTGCCCATGGGAGCCAGGAGACTAGGAGGAGTGGTGAGAACTGGACACAGACACTTCATCTCCAACCCATAAGGTAACAGGAAGGGTGAGCTCAGGGCTATGTGGCCTGAGCAGAGAATGGTGGCCAGTAGCTGTGGCTCTGGGGGAGTCTTTACAGCCTGAGAGGATTTGGTAAGGTTCATGAGGAGCATTCCAGGCTGAGGTGGTTGGTTGGTTTTTCCAGACTGAGGCTGTTGAGGGAAGGTTGTGCAAACTTCCCAGGGGAGAAGATTAAAAAAAAAAATTCCAAAAAACTGATGGAGAGTAAGCTTCCCTATGTTTCTTTCCTTTGGTCCTGGGCCTTTCTCTTATCTCTTCCCTTTGGTCTGTGGGTCCATTTACTCCATATGGTAAGGAGAGAATATGTCTTAGCTGCCACTCTGATAATCTTCATGAGGTACAGCAGGGGCCTGCCCACCCTAGCCATCTTCCTTCCTTTGTCCCATTCCTCAAACCACTGTGAATTCCTTCCCTCAGAAGCATTTGCCATTCCTACATTGCTCCCAAACCCTTGGGCAGCTCTTTTTTCAGTATTTTGCTTGTATGTTGATATCCAGTAGCCTCTTCTGCAAAGTGCAGATCTTAATTATGCCATCTGTTCCTTATTTATCTAGCAAAGTCCTACTTACCCTTCAACACTCATCTCAGGTCACCCTCTAGAGATGTCGCCTCCAGCCTCCCCCTGTCCAGAGTCTGGCTTGAGTACCTTGCTCAGTTCTCCCAGATCTCACTTTGCTTACACACATCCTCACTCTCCTACCATCTAAGTCAAGGCCTGTTTCCCTTCTGGACAGGGCCTGGGGCTCAAGTGGCATTGTACTGTGGCTCCTAACTCAGGGCTGTGCACCCCTTTCCAGGGTGGCTTCGAGGATCAAAGGATGTTGTGTGAGGCTTGCTGAAGGCGTCTCTGCAAATGTTCTTGCCCTCCTCCCTGGCTCTCATGACAGGGGAGGGTACTGAGCTGACTCCTTAGGCCAAGGGGGCAGGGAACTCCAGTGACTCAGGCTTTCTGACTGGGTCTGGAGAAAGAGTAGAGGTCTATTCACTTGAGGTATGTGGTCCTCCAGGACCAAGGAGCATGACCCGCCCCTCGCCACCCTCTCCCCTCCATGCCAGCTGGGATTCAGCTTCAGCCTGGGTGGCCAGAAGGGGCAGAGTTTTCCTTTGGGTCTTGGAAGCTGCCCCAGGTGGTACACTCAGGCACCCAGCCTACACAGAAGACCTCAGAGGAAATGGAGGAGCCAAACGCTCACTAAACAGGCTTTGGTGAAAGGAGCCAAGACAAAACCCAGCTCTGAGCTTAATTAAAAAGAGTGCTTAGTCCCTCCTCCAACAAATGCAGATTGCCCACAAAGAAGAACAGGAACCCAGTGGCCAGGAAGACCCGCAGCCTTATAAACAAGCACTTTGGGCTGTGTAGGGCAGCTCCACTATGATCTGATACAATGACTATTGTCAAGGAGGGCTGTTTTTCCATGTTTTTGTATCCTTTTCTTCACATTTTCTTTTGCTACCTAATTTCATGCATCAGAGGTCAAAAGACAAAAGGTCAGGCCTGGTTTAGAGGCAGCAAACTCCCCACCACCAAGAACGTGTGTCCAAAAGAGCGCTTTGAGGCACCGCCTGCAGACACTGGCAGGTTTTCATCCCTGACTCTCTTTTGTCACTTCATGGGGTACATGAGTCTCCGTGCAAGTTGCATGAGAAATGAGATACCAACTGCTGTACCAAATTAGGAAAAAATTCACTAAACTGTTTCCATCTCATACTTTGTTTATAAGAATTTGTACCTAACAAGGAAAAGCCCATCTTTGAACTCTCAGCCTGCCTATGGTAGAGAACTTTACACACACACATATGTGTGTAAATATATACATACATAAAATATATATACATATACACACATATCCTGTAAAAATAAAATCTGAGTACATATTTCTTAATTGTTTTGCTGGGAAGATTTATAAAGATCTGTCCAGAAAATTACCAATACTTGTTCTAAAAATTGTTTTAGTTGAAAGGATAGCAGCATTTCAGTATGAATAATTTAGCATGATTATTTTGATATGTATTTAGTGTGACTATTTTGTCCTCAGACTGCAAATCTTTCCAATGTCTCATTTTGGATTCTTAGGTAATAGTAGATTGCTGGAGTTTTCTTATGTGATAGGTCCACACTATGTGTTTATAATGAGGATACAATGTCATGATTTCCCATTAGAAATATTGTCATGATTTAGGGAGATAATGACTTTCTGATTCTATGTTCATAAGCTCCTCATATTAGATATTTCAAATGGTTTTCATCCGACCAAAAATAAATTAGGGGATATCTTTATTTTTTCTTTGTGTAGAGGATTTTTTTTTTTTTTTTTGGTAGATTTGCATTCAGTGCCAGAAGGCCCCCACCTCCAGTACAAAGTGAAGGAAAAGTTAAGGCTTTGGTAAGTGTCTCTGGTGATGGCTAAACACTGAGACTGGCTTCAGGGCTCATCTCAAAGTCACTTTGGCCCAAGTGTAGCTCATCTTTTCCATCTTACTCTGGGCTGGGTTGCTAAAGATAGCTAATCAGCAGCAAATCTGAAAGATTTTTAGAGCACAATTTTATTTCCAGCAAGTTCTCAAATCCAGACTTCATATCCTGTAGTCCCCTGACCTTCCCAAAAGACTTCCCTCCCAAAAGAAAAAATAAAAATCAGCCCACAACCTGCCCTGAGGCTGAGGTGTTCACTTGGCTATTTGCAGGTTCACATGGCAGGCTCCAGGGAAAGCACCCCAATACTGGGGTGATCCTCTGCCACAGCTCTAAAGTTATTACAGAAAAATGAAGAACGAAGAAACGAGAATATTAAAGGGCCTACTTAAAGGCGCGCTTCACTTCCGTTTAACACTCTGATCTGCGTCCAAAACTAAAAGAATCGTTTAGCTTGTGCACTCAACCTCACTCAAAATCGCTTGTGAAGTAGGCTCTTTTATGTTCCAGTACTTCATGGAATCAAATTATATCACATTAAAATGTTATTAGTTTAAAACACATTAAATAAATGTAAGTCTGGGCCGACGCATGAATATTTAAAGCTCACATTACACGGTGAAATAGAAGAAAAGGGGGTGAGGAGAGCCAACAGAACATCGTATAAATGCTGATAGAAATAAAACATCCTATGTGCAAGCTTTCTTTAGCAAAATATGGTTTTATTACTTACACTTATTATGGTATTGTTAAATTTGAAAAGAAATGTAAAGAGAAATGAACTGATTCACGCTTGTTTTCAATGTTAAACAACCAGAATGCCAGTAAATCTTTTCAATGCCCCATTTTGGATTCTTAGGTGCGAGTGGATTGCTGGGACGTGTTGGCAAATTTTAAATACAACTGATTGCCTGTTTTCCATATTCATATATTGCGAATGTAACTCCAGGAGAGTGAATTTTATTTCAAAATTCTCCAAGAGTTGCCTTCAAATAGCGTCTCTGTGCATATGCATACGGTATACACTTGACGTCTGCCATGTGTACCTGTGCGCTGGAAACCAGTCGTGGAACTGAATTGAATTAGTGGATTTGAGTTGAAATGAACCCATCCAAACGACCCAGGTCAGCGCTCTTTGAGGCTTCTCTCAATAACATTTCTAATGAAAGCAAGAAAAGCAGTAAAGTAAAACAACAATAGTAACAACCCACCACGAGCACCAGGTTACCCGAACACAGACCCATCGTTTATTCTAGCGCAACCCAAGTATTTCCGGGTGGCGAGTCGCTGGCACATGGTGCCCCAGTGAGCCAGCACCCGGAGCTCGAAGCCCTGTAGGCGCAGAGGACCCCACTGCCAACTGAAATGGGTGTTTTGACCCAAACCAATCCTTAGCTCCTTTCTGCCGCAGGCGCCGCCTGAAACCCCGAGGCGACTGCTGGCCCTCGATGTGCGCTTTTTGCGCTCTGCGCTGGGGGAGTTGCAGGTGGAGAGGCGCCCCCATCCATTCCGGCACCGCCCCTAGGCAAGCCCCAAGTTTATACCGCAAGGGACCAACTCGCCGCGACTCGGCGTCCACCCTCAATGCTGACACCGTTCATGCCGGGCAAACGAAGCGGGGCGGGGCTGGGCATTAGGGGCGCCGCCTGCCGAAGATGCGGTACCACGTGCGCGCTATACGGACCCCGAATCCTGTGAGTCCAGCTCCGGCCACAGGCTCTCGAAGAACTGGGCCCTCGGCTTTAGGGCGGGCCCTCTTCTTTGCCTCCTGCCTGGATGTCGGCCCCCACCCACGCTCTGCGCGAGCTCCGGAGCCGAGCCCCAGTGCCAGAGTCGTTCCCTGCGGCTTCTCCCAGGGCTCGCACAGAGGGAGGCCCAGCGGCGGACAGCGATGGCCCAGCCTTTGCTAGATTCCGGGCTAGGGGTCTGGGGAAGAGGGGCACCGGGCTGGAACTGAGCCCCAGTTCGGTCTCCACGAGCCCTGGAGCCCCCAACGTTGTTTCCTGGCTGAGTTAAAGAGCCCGACCTTGGCCCCTCGCCTGGCGACGTCGGCCTCCCCCTCCCTTGCCCGCAGCGTCTTAGCTGGAGGGCAGCTCGCAGCGTGCCTAGGCCAACCCCTTCTGCGTCTCTTTTCTTTTCCTGTCACTCTCTGTTCTCGGTTTCTGCTTTCTCCTTCTCACAGAATGCCAGAGCGCGCAGGGGCCTGGAGGAGCTTCCGCTCCAGCCCCTTTCCTGGGCCTCCAATCCGCCTTCCCCACAGTCTAGTCTCCCCCGTTCCATATTTCTTTCTGTACAGACTCTGCTCGTATTTCCTCGCCGATTGAGCCAGCATGTGTCTCTGCCTCTAAATTTGCCTCTCCTCTTCTCCCTCGTGTAACATTAAACAAACCAAGGTGTGTTGAGCTGGAGAAGTCCTGGCAACGTGGACAGAAGGAATGGCTTATTCTGTCCTGGGGACATTTCCGGTCACTACAGTTCGGTTTTCCCTTGAGGCGGCGCCAGCGCCGGTTCCGCCCCGCAGGCCGCTGCTACGGAGGCGCCCGCTCGCTTTCTCGCTGTCTGGCGGTGTCTGCGTGTGTTCGGGTGTGGGCACATGTATCTGTGCTTGCAAACCAGGGCGGGCTCTCCAAACCGAAAGCTGCGCGGAGTTGGGTTTCTGGGATTCTAGGGCTGCGGGCAAGGGAGATGGGGGATTTTCCTGAGATCCCGACGCCCATCTGAGCCTAGACTTCCCGCGTTCTGGCCCCTTGTCCCGTATCTCTAGGGTCGCAGTGTCAATTCCGTGTCCTCCGAAGTGGTTCGTCACCTGTTCCGCCCCGGGAAGCCGCCCCTTGGGTAACGCTGCGGGAGTCCGGACGGTCCGAAGCATGCTGGCCAGGCGCAAGGGGAGACCGACTCACAGGGGACAGGGTGGGCAAGGGGACGACGGCTGGGCGTCGGTACCCCGCGAGGGGGGCTCTGTGATTCTGACCCAGCACCGGCGCCTCCGGGCCCGCGAGGTTTTGACGACCGGCGGGCGCCCCCTCGGGAACCACATTTGTTTCCCGCTGGTGTCGAGCGTCCAGAGCGCGAAGCGGCGCAGCACGGCGAACCTACGATTCGTGATGCTTGGCCTAATCCTCTGCCCTTCATGGGTGCGGGCAGGAACGGAGTAGTGGCTGATGTCCCCTCCCTAATCCCAAAGCCCCACAAAAGCCAAAATACACATGCAAACTCTCACCAAAGCATCTCACAAACACAAAAACTAAAGCCAACACATGAAAACATAACCCCAGCCCCCATCAAAACGTACAGCTCAAAAAAATAAAATCCAAATCGAGAGAAACAAAACACACACAACAAGAAATTCCCCAAGGCAACACACACACAGACGACACCCACTCACACCAAATCAAAACACATCTAAACACCGCGGAGAAGGAAAAGCCTTACAAACGACACACAAAAAGACAGCCTACAAGGACAAAGTACAAAATCACACAAAATCAAAACTCACCCCAAAGACCGGGACTTACAGAGCAAAACCAGCTAAAATCAATCCCACGAAAAAACAACACGCAAAACACCCGAAACAAAAGAAAATCCCGTGGATAAATGAAAACTCACAGGAGACAAACAAAAACAAAACAAACCCTCTAAAAGGAAACAACAACAACAACAAAACACCAACACCCCCCCCGCCCCCAGCCCGGGGTGAAATGTCAATTCCGGGAGGGCTTTTGATCTCCAGGCGCGGGCAGGCCGCTCCTCCCAGGCGCTGCCTCTCCGCGCGGGCGAGGCGGGAGGGCGGGAAGCCTGGGCAGGGGCTGGGCTGCGGAGGGAATGAGTCGAGCGCTCGGAGATGGCCAAAAATCAAATCGCGGGGTAGGGACACGGGCCCGCAGGCTGCAGGGAGGAGGCGGCGCTGGGGAACTGCGCAGACCACTTGGTGGGGGGGCCGCCCGGGAATCCACAGCCACATTTCCGATTGTGGCGAAATCTGCTCAGTGGATATGTGATGTCCAGTTGCCGCCCAGGGCCCCCCTTTCCTTGAGCTCTAGGCTCTTCCCCGTAGGTTGCGACCCAGCCTCGTGACCACCCCCTCCAAAAAACAAACAACACTCTTGCTGAGGACGAGTCACTCTCCAAAACTGCCATTGTCCGGCGGGCCAGGAGTCCTCCTACAGAGCGCTCCCCCGCCCTGGAGAACCTTTCCCCTGCGACCACCCCGCTGCAGGGCCCCACAGGCTTCCAGGGGCCAGGCCCAGCAGCTGAACTAACTCGAGGCTGGGGAAGGGAACAGGGAGGGGAGGCGTGAGCCTGGGCCGAAGAGAGAGGGCTGGACATGCCACACCTCGGCTCGGTCTCTCTGGATCTGATTTCCTATCTGGAATCAAGTCCTGGGACTCTGGGACTCCACAACGTCTCAGGGCTCGAGGGCAATGCGATTCCATTTATGGGCCGGGGTAAGGTGTCTGGAACTCCCGCCAATCTCCAGGAACTACTGAGATGTTCCGCTCTGCCCGGGTGCTCCAAAGCGGAAGCCCAGATTTCATCTCCAGTATTTCACAGCTTAACCTCCATGCTCTGGGCCAGAATGGAACTTGATGTGGGGAGGGGTTCTGGGACTAGGAGACTGGATGGGACCTGGGGGCTTTAGGGATCTGGCACTGCCCTAGGGTCAGGGGCCCAGCAATAGTCAGGGCCCCAGTAAATTGGGGTGGGGGTTGGATGGCCGGGTACTTTGGGGTCGGGCGCCGCCCTAGGGGTGAATCAGAGTAAACCGGAACGTCCACTCTGTGCCTGGTAACACTGCCAGCCTTTGCAATCCCTTTCAAAAGCACCTGCTTGGCCGAGCAGTTAATTACTTTAAAAACAAAAACCCGGCCTGTGCCCGTCTAAGCAGCGGGGTTTGCACATGGAGATGTCACAGGCCCCGCGCACAGCGCAGAGGACCGCGACCCCCAAGCGCAGGGCTTAACAGAGGGTGCGGCTGCGAGGCCCGGGCTCCCGGGCTCGGCTTCGGTCTGCCCCTTCCCGTAGGTGCGCTGGCTAGCGCCCGGCGCAGTCTGAAGCCTTCCTTCCCTCCCCCCCAACCCCTATAAAAGTCTGGGGCGGCGCGGCAGCAGCACTGCTGCTCTCCCGGCTTCCCGCTCTACTCCGGCCCGGCCAGGTCCGCCACGTCTGGCGCGCTGAGCAGGCCCGGCCGCGCAGCGCCTACCCTTTCCTCGCTCCGGGCCGGCAGTGCGGGGCGGCGCGCTGGGGGCGCGGCGTGTCTGGGGACATCTTGTGATGTTGGCGAGAACAGGACATGATCTCACATGGCGAGAAGCTCTTTAGTTCCTTAATCATTTCACGGTGGCTTCGGACGCTTTTTTTCCACCTAAAACGTTTAGTTTCAGCTCAGTGATCAGCTACCCCAGCTCGGCGGGGGAGCGGAAGGCTTGAATTATTCCGACCTGTGAGCGGCCCCTGGCACCAAAAAAAAAAAAAAAAAAAAAAAAAAGAAAGAAAAAAAAAGGCACAAAAAAGTGGAAACTTTTTTCCCTGTCCATTCCATCAAGTCCTGAAAAATCAAAATGGATTTAGAGAAAAATTATCCTACTCCTCGGACCAGCAGGACAGGTAGGACCGCGATACGGGCTCCAGACGTGCAAACTCCGGGACACAGCCAGGCCCTGGTCCCTACGCAGGGTGACCCTGGAGGAGGAGGGGGTGCGCCGCATTTTCGTAGAGACTGTCTAACTGGGGCGTGTTTGTTACGTTTTTTCACCTATCTGTTCACACACTTCTGCATCAGTCCAAGGATCTGTGAGTTTGTGTTTTTCTGTTTCTGAATGTTCATGCTGGTGTCCTTCTGGGGGTCTGCAAGTTAGGGCCTGTGTGTTTATATAAGGGACTCAGTGTGTGCATTACAGTATATGTATTTTTAAAAGATATAAAAATATATGAGTTTGTGTCCAAAAGTTTGTTTGCCTCTGTGTGTGTGTGTGTGTATCTTTATACTCATGAGGTATTTGTGTGTGTTTATAAGTTAGTATTTGTGTGTATATTATTTTGGGTATCCAAAATGTGTGTCTACTATGAGTGCTATTTATGTAATTGGGAAATATCTGAGTGTACATCCACTATTTTAAGGGTCTGCATTCACCTGTTATAGCCCAAGTGATTTTGGAAGTGAGAAAGAGGTGGCTACACTGACCTTTCCATTTTTGGATGTCAACAGCTGTCCAATGCATACATGCCAATGTTCACATTGTGTCTCTAGGCAAACTCCTAGACATGGGTCTGGGGCCTATGGAGATCCGTGGTGTTTAGCATGTGCATTGTAAGGCCCAGTTTCCATTCTGTTGGGAGATAGGACCAGGAATGAAGGTGTGAGTTCAGGGCATGTAGTCTCTTGGTGTGCAGTGGGCACTGTTGAGGCTACCATTTGTACAAACAGGTCTCCTGTGGCAGGCGCAACCTTGCAGATGAGAGCGGACACCTGTAGGGTTAGTTGTGACATTTCTAGGGACCCCCAGCCTATATTCACTTTCACCTAGACAAGCCTCTGACACTGGCGTGTATATTTGTGTGTACACACACACACACACACACACACACACACACACACACTGTATCCTCAGGTTTTATCCTGTGGGTGCCGCTCCAGTGGAGGAGAGCACAGTGGGTGGATGCATGTGCCTAGTCTGGGCTTTCAGCTCTAGTGCCTGTATGCACACAGGCCTCCCTGGCTTAGGTCTCCATGTGCCTCCCACAGGCCTGAGAAGTAGGTAGCAGGATGTGTTTATGTCTGAGAGGAGATAGCAGGGACAGTAGGCCTCCATCTGCCCTGAGGCATGAATCAGGTATGGGGGGCCTCTTTCACTCAATAGGCCACTGTGTAACTCCCACACACTCTCCTGGCCCTGGCAAGAAGCCCTCTTCCCCCATCTCTGTGCCCTCTGAGAACCCCCATCTCTACTCCAGCCTCAAATACAAGCCTAAGAGCAAAAAGGATAAACTCAGACGCCAAGCCCAGGACAACTCCTGGGGCATAACTGTGTTTCCAAAATTGTGGCTGAAGAGAAGTGAGGGCAGAGATCTGAGGCAGAAGAGTGTTCCCAGGATAAGGGCTCAGGAAAAGGTACCTGGAAACTCCTCTTCTCCATCCTCAATTCTCAGAAGGCTCTTCTCCCTGGCAGTGGGCTTCTCAGCAGATGGACTTTCAGAGAGACCTGAGCCTGGAAGTGGGCGATGTGTATGTGTGGGGAATGAGGCGGGGATGTATGAGTGTCGTGGAGAGGTTCTGTGCAGTCCTCGGGCTGGCTCTCCTGACAAGCTGTCTAGAAGAATGTAATTCATGGCGGTCGATGGGCTCTTTCATTAGTTCAATCGCCTGAATAATCATTTAATCAATAAAGCAGTTCATTCCTCTGCACAGCTGTACTGGGTGGGGCTTGGGGTGGGATGAAATAGGGGAGCCCTAGGCTGGCCAGGGCTTAAAATCTAGAGAGCCACGCCCCCTCCTCACTGATGGGTTGGGGAAGAGCTGCCTGCCTGGAAAAGGGTGACAGTTCAAGTGAGACTGCACTTGCATTTGTCCACTCCAGCCTGGGTCAAGGCTGGAGAAGAGAGGGAAGCTGAGAAGCTGTCCAAGCTGGTGCTCAAAGGGGTGTCCACGTCTGGTTCCTATGAGAGCTTCTTCCTTCTCCCAACTTCTAGGTATTTCATGGGCCGATAGACTTCCTTTTTCTTCCTTCAGAACTATATTCCATTTCTTACCCCAACCTCAGTTTCCCTGTCTGCTCAGTGGGGAGGGAGTGTGTCATTCTGGCTCTAAGCCCAAGATAAGATCAGGTCAACACTAAGCAGGGAGCCACTTAAGGACCTTCTCCTCTAATGTCTTCCTTGCTGTAGGGAAAGGAAACACAGAGGTTCAGAGAGGGGCAGGGACTTGTAGGCGATCATAAAGCATGCGTAATGGAGGGAATAGGAATGGAAGGTGACCTCTCTGCCCTTAGACCTCCTGTTCCTGCTGGAAGAAGAGACAGATTCCCCCCCTCTCTCCATGGACCCCCTTGGAGAAAAACTACTACTTGGGCAAGTAGTAGTCTCTCCTTGCCATGGGAGCCCTTGAGTCCTTAGATCCAGGCAGACTTGGATGGGTTGAATACTTTCCCACTGGGCATTGGCATCCAGTCTCACAGTTCTGGAATGAGCCTGGGATGGAGTGATAGATATTAATAAACCCCTATCCATGAAGCTTCATCTCACAGAGCCTAAGAAGTCACATCTCAGGGTTTGTTCTCTGTATTAAACAAACCGGGAAGCAGAGGCTTTAGAAGGGGCTGCCTGTCTCAAGTCTTTGGGAGAGAGAATAGTCCCAGCGCCCCTGGCCTGCAGGACATGCTGGTAATGATAACACACCCCGACTAAGGCGGTTTTACACGATTCTTGAAAAACCTGGTTAAATTCTCATTGTTTCTCCATCCTCTTCAAGAACTCCTGAAAACAGAGACGGGTCAAGTAGAGCAGACTCCTGATCTAGGGGCAGGAATCATGCAGGAATCTGCTGTGCCTCGACTTGCTGTATAATTTCAGGTCAATTTCTTTCTCTCTGATACTTTTTATTTTTATTTTTTAAAAATGAAGTTTAGAGAGAACTCAATGGGTTGAGACAGCCATGCTGGCAGCATCCCTGATCTTTCCAGAACTGAGCAACCAGTCTGTGCCCTATTGGGCCTCACTTTGTCAGAAGCAAGAACAGGGAAATGGGCTGGACTTGGGTTGAGGGAGTCGATGTCAGGCTAATAGAGCACTGTAGCAGCCCCCACCTCCTGAAGCCGCAGTAATGCAGTGCGCTGGGAGGCGTGGAAGGGGAAGCCGGGAGGGGGTGTGTCCCCAGTGAAGCGAGGTCTCTGGCTTCTCAAACATTATTCTCAATGGGCTGTCTTTCAGTACTAAAACTTTCAGAGGCAATTTGGTTCACATAAATGGAGTTTCTTCCTGGACAGTTTCCTTTCGCGGTCTCCTGCCCCCAGCGCCTAGCACAGTGCCCGGCCCAAAGCCCTGTTACTGGGAGAAAGAAAGCGCATCACTGTAGATCACAGCGAGGCCCGACTGCGTTGAGAGCCGCAGTGAGACCAGCCCCTGCTAGTCTCGCTCTCCTGGACCCAGGCTGCGGCTCCTGGGCGTTCAGAGACAGGACTGAGGCGCAGTAGCCTGGCTCCAGCATGGACTTGCTGTGCAGCCTCGAGCTAGTCACGTAACCTCTCTGGGCTGTCGTTTGGTGACCTGTAAGGCTGGGCTAGGTGGCCACGGTATCAGGTCGCGCCTTTTGGGGTTGGAACTTCCCAGAGGCCGCCCGCTCGGGCGGTGATGAATCACCCCCATCCAGAGGGAAACTCCTTCCCCCAAGAACGCCGCGAGTTGCGGGAAGGGGCTGCTCTGGGTGCACAGGTAAGACGAGTCCTGTGTGTGCCACGCAGCAGAACACTGTCCCGCAGCCGAACACCTACTGTGTGAAACGGGGGATCGGCGCTACTCCTGCTCGGACCGTGCCCCGGGGATTCTATACAAGCCTCACGGGTATCCGAAGGAAAACCTGCGTGTGAGGGCATATTCCAGCCGAGTTCTTCGATTTGGCAGCATCGCCCCTCCCCCACCATCCCGACAGCGGCTCTGGAGAGGCGCTTTTGAGAAAGGTTTCCAGCCCGCAGCCTTTCTTCTACCCCAGACTTGCTGTGTGACTTTGGACAAGTCGTATCCTGCCTCTGGGCCTCGGCTTCTGCACCCGTGAAATGGAGAAAGCATAGCTTCGAGGCCCTTTTAGCTTTAAGATTCTAGAGAACCTGGGTTTGTAGGCCTGAGCTCAGCAAGAGGGTCTGGGGGTGGGGGTGTCACTGGCTCCATCCCTCAGGGCGTCCCTCACTCCCGCCTCTCCAGTAGGTGTGCAAGCCGCCATGTTGAGTCTGGGCCGAGGATCTGAATTCTGGTCATTTCCGACCCACTGGGCGCCATCGGGTGAAGCCAGTGCGGGAACTCTATTCCATCCCGGTCCCTCTCTGCTGTTGCGATCTTCCTGCTCCAAGGCCGGGGGTGAAAGGGGAAGATCCGGACAGGCGGGTTCCAGACAAAGAAGAGATAACGCCGCCACTCCACCCCGGCGCGCACTGCAGCCTCCTGGGTCCCCAGAGGCCCGCCTGGGGCCGTTTTCCGCAGCTGTGCGCTGGTGGGGGTTGGGGACGGGTGTCAGCGCCGGAAACTTGTCTACTGGTCAGGGATAGCTGGGTGTGGAACAGGGACAGAAGGTGGGCCCAAGGGTCGACCCCAGTGTAGGAGTTTGAGTAGAGCATGAGTAGAGAGAAGGCAGAGGAAGGGAAACCGAGGCAGAGAATAAAACAAGAGGTTAACCCAGGAATCCTCCCATGATCAGCCTGTACTCTGTCTTCCTTACAAGCCCAGTGCTGGAGCAGGCATCTCAAAGCCCTTGTTTTGGTGGATTTATGTTTAATATTAGCGGATCATCACTCATGAAATAGAAAGTGAGTCTTCGGACCACTCCCATGAGTTGCTGGAGCAAGGGAATCCTCAGCGTCTTTCTTGTGCCAGGGCCCAGATGGCTCACAGAACTATAGCTTTCTGGGTGAAGAATGACTGTCACACGCTTCCTTTTCAAGGTCCAGTTTCTTTGATTGTTGTCTCGGAGCCTTAAAACCCACAAAGAAACTGACTGGCTAGTCAAAGATCCCTTCTGTAGCAAGAGAGTTCTGCCATAAATCCATCCATTTTGTCTACACAGGGACAGGAACTTCCCCTGTAGAGGGAAGGTCGGGTTTTCCCGTCAGCTGGAAGCTGCCGCATTGCAGCGCGCCTGGCCGCTTTGCTTGACCCTTGCAGATAGAATGCTCCCGCCCACCCGCCCGCTTCAGAGACCCTTATTAGCCATGGACGCGACTCGGCTCATTCGGCTCTCAAGAAGCCTTGAGCCGGATGCGGAATTACTCCGGTGGACAGAAGCGCAACACAGCTCCCAAAGCGTCTGGCAGTTCCTGAACTGAGGCAGGAAAGAGGGCCAGCCACTCCGCTTGGGCAACTTGGCCCAAAGCCTTAGCCTCTCCACCCAGGTGCGCCGTGGTGCGCCCCAGTTACTAACTTTAAAGGAGTGTGAGATATTCTCCCCCTTCCCCCAACGTCTCTGCCTTTGGTTAATGCAGCATTGAGGGCCCTGCAGGTGGAGTGAGGGAGGAGGGTGCACGAGGAGGAGCCAGTGGTGGTTTAGTAGGTACTTGATAAAATTAGGAAATATTTCCGTGGAAGGAGCCTTCAGTAAAATCCAGTTAACTCCACTCTGCCCATTTTACAGATGAGGAAAGTGAGGTCAGAACTGGCAGATATGCACACAATCCGATGCACACACTCCGATCCCATCACGAGCCTGATGGTGCAGGATCTCTACTGCGCTCCTTGTCTTCCTCCAACATACATTTTTTGTTTTCTGTTTTTTTCTGGAGACTTCCCCCATTCTCACCCTTCACTCGGCTGCTCTCAAGCCTTAAGAGCGTCCCAGGATCCCAACGTCGCGGTGGGGAGGTCCAGCCCGCGTGGGACCCGCAGCGGGACTCTCCAGGCACTGCGTGGGCCCCTTTCCCCCTCCCCACAGCCGCGATCCACTAGGCCTTAGTCCAGCGCGTTTGTCAATGAACGTGGCGCCGCCGCCTGGGCCCCGCCCCCCATTCTCTCCCATTGCCCAGGTATCCGCTAATCAGGCGGAGCCTGTGGGCTGCTTAGCCAATGGGGCGGTGTTTCGGGCCAGGGCCGGCTGACGCCACTCTGATTGGCTTGGTGGAGCGTGATTGGCAGGTTAGCCCCCGCCCCGCCCCCGCCCGGAGGGAGCTGAGCCCCGGGCGGCGCTGTCCACACGCAGCGGGTCCTGAAAGCGGCTCCGGGGCGGCGCGGTGGCGCACTGTGCGCGCCGAGCAGGCGGAGGGCTAGCGACGGCGGCGGCGGCGGCAACGCAGGCAGTCAGAGCCGGCTGCAGCTCCATCTGAGCCCCGGCAGCCCCGGCGGCCTTGGTGGCAGGGACCCTCTGCTCTCTCCTCTGTTCCTCACTCCACGCCTGGGGCAGGCACGGCGGCCGTCCCGGAAGAGGCAGCGGAAAGACAGTGGAACCAGACCCACGAGGGAGGGCGGCGGGGCTCGAAGAGTTGGTTGGCACGAGGTAGACACCCCGGCGAGGAAGAGTCCGTCGCTGGTGTCCCCGTTCCTGGTCCCGGCGATGGGCGAGCAGCGGGGGCCGCGGGAACTTTGAAGGCAGCGGGTCGCAGTGTTGGAGGGCTGCACGCTCCCGGGCACTCCGGAGTCGCGGCCCCAGCGTCAGGGGCGGAAGCATCTTCAAACCCGCCAGGACCCCGCGCTGCCGGAGAGGAAGTTCTTTGCAACTTCGTCCGAGACGTCGGAGAGCCAGTTGGAGAGAGGCTGAGGGGGCAGGTCCGAGCCCCAGAGACTCAGAGAAGCAGAGAAAGAAAGGATTTGGAGGAGACCGAGGGGTCGAGGAGGGACCTCAGAGGCATCGAGGCCGCGGAACCAGCCTGGCAGCCCCCGGGTCTCGCTGCCCCCTGAGTGAAGTCAAGGGCCGAGTGTTCCGGTGGCCTCCTCAAAGCTGCTCCTACCTGGGGCCCGGGGCTGCAGGCTGTCCCGGAGGCGGGCCCCTACGCTATGCCCCCGAAGCCGCGGGTGCCTTGGCCGCAGCTATCCCGGGCTGGGCCCGGAGCTGCCGCTTGAGCCAGCCAGGGAGGGAAGCCAGCCGGAGTTGGGCACCTGCTCCTAGCCGAGCTGCGCTAGCACCATTTCCCGCCTCTCCGCGCAGCTCCGGGCGGTCTCCAGCAGGGAGGCTCTGAGAGAGACCCCGAAGCTCCAGCAGGGTTTTCTGAGCCCAGCTCGCACAGTGCCTGGCCTGGTGGCGCGGCTCCCTATCCGCCCTGGGCAGCCCCTTGGCGCCGGGAGGCGGCGGCGTGGGCCGGCCTGCAGTCTGGAGCGCCCCGATGGAAATACACTGTAAGCACGACCCGTTTGCATCCATGCATAGTAAGTAGGCGGCGAGCTCGCTTCTCTCACTCTCCCGCCGGGACCGGGTTGGGGGTGCCGAACCGTGGGTCAGGTACTAAGGCCGGAAGGATCTCGGACCTCTGCAGTCGCGCAGCGAACTTTGCAAAGTGCAGGGATCCCAGGCAGGGGACCTGAAACAACGCGCTTGGCCGCCGGGGCTGGAGCACCTGGTCCGGGAATCCCGCCTCCGGCAACGCGTAGCGTGGGCAGCTAGCTGCAGCCTTTCAAGGCTCCGGCGGCGACATTTCAGCTCTTTCGGAGAACCCTGGCTTGGACCCGTAGAGGGCTCCGGGCCAGGCCAGTTGGAGGGCAGTAAGTTGTAGGGAGAGGTCAGTCTGAGTCTCAGACAGCGCCCCACACCCCTACTCCGATGGCGCCTTTTTCAGCCATGGGGCTGATCCAGACTGGCGCTTGGAGGGAAAGTGGGGCCCTGACCCGTGTCTGTATGTGTGGAGAAAGAGGTTGAGAGCTAAGCGAGGACACCGGGGCTAGGGCTCCAAAGGCGTCGTGGAGTTGAGGAGGGGGCTTTGAAAAATCAACGAAGTGGCGGTTTCTGAGTTCAGCTTCTGCTTAGGAGCCGGCCAGTTCATATAGAGACCCTTAAAGACCCCACTGGGTCCTTCTCTGCAGGACGCCTTTTCTCACGGCTTCTCCCCTTTAAAAAAAGAGGATAAGAAAGGAAAAAGAAAGAAAGAGGAAGCCAATTAGTCACCACGCAGGCACCCCCGCCTCTGAAAGCAGCGTGTGTAGGAGACGGGAAGGGTCATTTCGGGCGAGGGCAAGGCCGGCCTGGCTGCCTGGCCCGCAGGGATCCTGCCAATTCACCCATTAGCACAGCCTCCTGTGAGATGAGCGCTCCTCTCACGGTGAGTTAACGCCGGATTAGATTCGGAGATTTCAAGGAAATTCCAAGTGGAACGAATCGCGTTTCCTTTCTGTTTGCTGCAGAGCCAGGCTGGAGGAAGGTGCCAGGCTTTGGCAGCCTCGGCTTGGGTGCCGCTCGGGGTCTCTGCGGGCTGCAGGTCAGGGAGTTGCTCCCGGGCTAGGAGCCATCCCCATGCCTGGTCCCCCCACCCCGCTCCCCACCAACCCAACAGCCTGGGATCCAGCTTTCCTAGCCGCAGGTCCCCTATTTAACAAAGGCAGCAGAGACCCGGCTGGAGAGAAGGCGAGCTTCCCGGGGCGAGCATGTCCTGTCTGCCACGGAGTGCTGAGTGGCCTGGCAAGCAGGCGAAAGCTTGTGTAGGCAGCCAGGGCTGGCTGCGGGCAGGTCAGTTTCTCTTTGTGTCAATTTTCTGAGTCTGAAGTAATCCACCAAAGCGGCGGGGAGCTCTGTGCAGAGGAGCCACCTGTTCTGGTCCCAGCCCAAATGATTCCTCAAGGTTTGGGGCCTGCGCCCAACCGGTTTCCAGTCTGTGGTGACCCCAGTGCCCTCCACAGCATTTTCCGCCTCGGACTCCAGCCTGGCTCTGGGGAGGCTCTGATCTCGCAATGTAAGCCCAAAACAAACCAGTTGGGGCAATGCTCTGAGAGGTGAGCAAGCCCTTGGCTCAGCCAAGGAGGAACTGTGGGGACAGATGGGGAGCACCAGCCCCTGCGCTTCTCTCCTCACCGGTGGAAATCCACAGGCCCTCACTGTGTCCTTCTGCCCAGCGCTCCGTGGCCCAGAGGTTGTGCCCTAGCCCTTGGGGAGATAGCATCAGACCTGGTGGTCTCTCGGCTGAGCATCAGTGTGGAGAAGGCAGCTGCTTTCAGGTGCAGGTTAGCCAGCCACTAATGTCTGCGCCTCCTTGTCCGGCCTTCAATCTGCCCCCTCCGTGGGAAGTGCTCCCTCCCATTTTCAATCTCCCTGGCAGCACAGTGGGGGCTGGGCGCCAGCCAGCCTAGCTGCCAGAGCTGGTGCAAGACCTTGGCTTCTCTGGAAGCACTCTTGGTTCTGAGGCCCAAAGCTGTTTTCTTGCACAATGTAGGCCTGCTCTGGGGCCCCAACTTGCTAGCAATGGGGAGTGGGAGGCACAGTAGATCCCGGAAGGTGGCTGAGGTAGTAGAGGCTCAGATCAAGTCCCACCTCCTCACCTTCCTCCCGGGCCCGTCAGTTTCTTCTTTCTGTTACCTCTCCCTGCCTCCATCCCCCACCACTGCTTCCCCCCACCACTGCTTCAGAGTCGGATAGCTTCTCTGGAGAGGGGCAGGGACTTCCAGGAAATGGACTTCTGAGTTTGGAGGAGTCCCCACCCACTATTCCAGGCTCGTCATTTTCATCAGCACAATAACCTCCTGCTCTCTTCCTGAGCGGTTTCCCTAGGTATCTTTACCAGTTATAAAACACTCATAGCCAGGGTCCTACCTGAGGGTGGCCTAAACCTTCAGCTTCACCCATTTTACAGAATATGATATTGAGGTCAGAGAGACAAAAGGACTGACTCAAGAAGTTCACACTGGCACAGCTGGAGCTGGTTCTTGGGTCTCCCTGACCATCTGAAAAAGGCATAAAAATGAGGCTTCAGAGGGTTCACAGAAGGGGAGAGGGAGGGACTCAGATTCCAGAGAGAGGGCAGTGGGTATACACATTTGCAAAACTCTCTCTTTGTCTAGTCTAACCATATATATGCCTACTGCCTGACTCTCCACATGTATCAGTACCATTAGGGAGACTTCTTCCCTGCCTTTTCCCCGTGCCCCTGTTTGCCTGTCTGTGTACCCCTTCATTCTTTCTGGTGCATCTAGGAAAAATTTTAATGATCCCGTGGGGGTCCTGCCGCTCAACCTGTGGCTGAGTCAGCAAAGACCCTTTCCCCAAAATCCTATGCTCAGCCATGGTCTTTGGGGGTATTGGGAGGGCCTGTGGTGGGTAGTATGACCTTATCAGGGCCTGAGGAGCATCTGTGGAGGCCAGCCCTTTCCACACCAGAGCCACAAAGGCCTCAGGGGCCTCTGCAATTCAGTCTTTCTCTCCTCACTCCCCTCCAAACACTGCCCAGTCTGCCCTGTCCTGTGGTCTGTCTTTTTCTTGTATCTGTGGGTCTGTTTCCTGGTCTCACCTGATTTCTTTGCCTCTGTCTCTGTGTCAGTCCCCCTTTCACGGGATGAGTCCTCACCTAATTGGAGTCCATAGGAAGTACAGGCTGGGACTTGGGTTCTCCAAGAAGATGCAGGGCCAGAGCTGGGACCCCAGAAAACAAAGGTCCTCTGTCTAGAGAAGTCCCCTGTCCTCCAGAAGCCCCTTCCTGGGCTTCCTCCATTTTCTCTTCTTGTTGCCTCCCGTTGTGTGCCACCTTCATCTTTCTTTTCTTGGCCTATTCTAGCTTCTCCATTCCTTTTCCCTCTCCTCTGCCTGTCTAACCTGCTGCTTCCTTTCCAGGCTCTCTCTCTCCTGGTTGTCTGTCTCATTCAGTTCCCACTCTTTACACTTCTCTTAACACAACTCTTTTTTCCTCTTTTCTTTCCCTGTCCTGCCTCGCCTCATTCAGACTTTGGACTTCACTTCTTACCAATTCCAGAGTAAGTGGCCTTCCTCACACCATAGTTGTAACCCTTCTCACCACTACCCCCTAAAAGCTCCATTGAGTAGGGTTGTGATGGTGGAGAAGGCCAAGGGGTCTTGGGGACCTTTCAAGGAAGTTGAGGAAGGTAAGAGGCTCCCAGGTCATCCCAAGTCTATTGTCAGCTGTGGACCTATAGATGAGACTGTGGAAGAGCATTACTAACTCACCCTATGTGGTCAAGGGTAGAGGGTTTGGGGACCTGCCCTCACCTTGAGAGACCCGGCTCTAGGAGACCTTTAGGGTTTTTCCCATGATACAAAACAGCCCCCGGTGCTCATAAATGTCCTGCATGACTGCTTTTGGAATTTAAGTCCTCTGAAGGTTGCCACTGTGTTTTGGGCAGAAAGTCTCAATTGTCAGTGACATAGAGAACAGGCTATTGCTGATGGACCATAATACCTGGACTCCCAGGTCACATCAAAAGTGTGCTGGGTGTTTAAGCTTCCTTTGCCTGCCCTTTGTGTTCCCAGATGAGCTTATACCAATTTTGAATTTATTTTCTTTTACTTAAATCCAGCCTGCTCTTGAAAGATCTGTACAACCTTTTTAAATAGGTGTTCCCAGCCCCAGAACAAAGCCTTCTGAAGGCTCTTGGCCAGGGTGACTGCAGTCTTTCTGTTTTAGAAAAACTATGCAATTATGTTTCTAACTGCAAAATCCTATTTGGAATGGTTTTCCTTTTTCTTATGTCTTTTAGAATAATCAAAACTGAATAAAGATCATTTTGAAAATCAGAAATCCTGCTTAGAACTGGAACTAAGTACCTCAGTTATCTATAAAATTGTGTTTTTCCTTGAAATAAGCCTGAGCCTGGACATTTTTGGGAAATATTCATGGGAAACTTGAGTGGATTGCTTGGACAGTTTTCAGGAAATATGTTATATTACGGGGGTTTTTGCTCCCTTTATTTCAGGTGTGGTTCATGAACCTTGGTAGTAGTTTAGTACTGGGGAGAAATAGCTGAGATGAGGTGGCTATTTCATGTTTTAGAGTTGGAGTGTATGTATGTGTGAGACCTTTGAGGTCTTTCCCTTGTACCGTCCAGTCCTAGTCCAGTCTTGGTTCAGGAGGAGTTTCCCCTTCCTTTGCCTCTGAGCTGCCAGCAGCATCAATAAACGCTTTGACTTGGCTTTGGGCTCCAGTCTTCAGCAACGTCAGTGAGTGACTAATTAACAGCTATAAGGTCAATGATGTTGCTGCATTGGATCACTCTGTGTTTACTGGTTTGGCTCTTCATTTACTTGGGTCCTTGTGTCCTTCCAGATGGATCTTGATGTAAGAGAATGGTGTCGGGCTCCTTTGACTTAAAATCTATCCCAGGATCCTTGTAAAACCTGGGACCCAGAGGCTTTTGTAGGTTTCTTTATTTTCCCTGGACCAAAATAAAGCTATTTGTCAACTGCAAAACATCGTAAAAATTCCAAGGAAACTCCTTTATAACAAATCCCCGTGCAGTGGAGTGGAATGTGCTGTGTGTAGAAGATGCTATGACCCATTTCTTTTGTGTGCTTTGAGAAGGTACAGTGGTCAAGTCTGCATGTCAGCCTTACCTTCTTAAAGGGAGGGTTTTAAACAAGGCAATGGTTGGTTTTTTTTCTCAGTACTCTGCAGATGCTGTTAAATTTTTTAAAAATTCCTTAGCCCTTGAATAGATTGCTGATTTAAAAAAAAATTTCCCTGAGATACACGTTTATTGGAGTTGTTCTTTTCACTTTTAAAGACATTTGTTAAAAGGAAACAAGTTTTATTTTTTCCCTCTTTAAATGTGAGGTATTTTAAAGCACATTTTCTCCCCAGGATCTTCCTTAGACCTCAGCATCACATAATAAGTTGTGCCCATTTGGTTTACATTGAGATCTTCACACATTTCATTGTTTAGAAAAATTACGGGGAAAATGCTAATAATAGTATGGGGATGTTTGCTGTCAATAGCTCAACAGACTGGCTGCAGATGGACAAAGGCTAAGATTAATTTTAAAAGGCAATCTGGGGACTTCGTGTAGTTTGCACGATTGGACTCCAGGCGCAAGACATCCAGCCTGCCGGCCATTTGTGATCAGAGGAGCTCGGCGTCCTCACAGCGGTGCTTCTCCTATGTGACTGGTTCTAACCACCCTTTCCCTTTCCTTTTGTTTCTGATCTGTTTCAGGACATGGAGGAGTGAATCAGCTTGGGGGGGTTTTTGTGAATGGACGGCCACTCCCGGATGTAGTCCGCCAGAGGATAGTGGAACTTGCTCATCAAGGTGTCAGGCCCTGCGACATCTCCAGGCAGCTTCGGGTCAGCCATGGTTGTGTCAGCAAAATTCTTGGCAGGTAAAGGCAGGAGCTCCTGGCTTCCCTTGATCTTTCAAATAAAGACCTAAAACATGACCCAGCAGCTGTCCAACATGACAGTATCATAGCAAGAATCATGGTGGCATTTTGTTTCACACGCAGAGCACTTTAAAGTTTGCAAAGCCCCAATTCCAAGTAGCCCTGGGAAACCCCTGTCTCTAGTGACATGTGGAATAGGGTGACTTAGTCAGGAGGGATGACATGTTTTCTGAAAGCCTGGTGAATTGTTCTAAAGAACTCAAGAGTAAGACGATCTTGGGAATTTCCCTTATATATCCTAGGTGAGCCTGGGTCCCCGCGTAGGACTTAATATCACATAACCAGAGTTCAATGTTTCATTTTAATGTTTTTGAAAGCATATTCCACTTTTAAAAGTCAGCTGTTATTTTCAGTTTTGAGTTATTATCAACCTTGTTATGTTGGGCTGCAGTATTTTCCTTCTCTGTGTTTTTATTTCCATCGCAGTGACAAGCATCCAAAGTATATATTAAATTAGAGGGGAGGAAAAAAAAAACCCAAACACCAACTTTCATATATGACATTTGAAAGTTGCCACTTGACCTGGCGATTTGCTGCGAACAAAACACTAACAATGAGGCTTCTCCCACAGGGCCGTGCAGCCTTTTAGCATTCCCGTTTATTTTCTCAGTAGCCTCTGCATGATCCAATGAAGCACGTTTTAAGATGAGAAAACAAACCTAGAGAGGGACTGACACAGGTTTATCTAGCCAGGCAGTACCTGGGTTGCGATGATGCCTGAAGGACCCCTAGACCATCTGGGTCTCACCATAGCCCCAAAACAAAGCCACAGGTTTGTTTCTGGGCATGTGATCTTGTTTTAGGTCTGCCTGGCAGGCGGGAGCTTTCTTGGGTTTAGCTGTTCAGTGCTTTCTCACTATTTCTTTCCCCGGGTCAGAAAACAACCTTTGTCCTGTAGCTTGCATTATGGTTTGAGCACAGACGCCTGAATAGGAAGTAAATATTTTGAAGTATGTCAGTGACATTGTGACTTTCTGCTGGCTCCTTCCCTTTCATCTGCTGGAATTCAAGAAATTCTCTCAGATGGAAGGAGCAACAGCTTCTAACAACCTTGGGGAGGCTGCTTGCTTGAGGCCAAGGGAAGAAGTTTTAGGACCAGGGATCTGGCAGCTCCTTTGGCGACCTTGATCCCATGGTTCATTCCACATCCTCCAGCCCAGTGCAGGTTACCTGACCTGTGGGGGCTGTGGGCTTCACTCCTGTTTAGCACTCAGAAAGCAAATGAACCCCAGAGACAGGGGGCGATTGCAGGACATTAGCACAGTTTTCTTGTTAGGTGGATGTTTTAGGCAGGCGATGGGAGCGAGAGAAGAAAAGTCGACAGAGAGATAGAGAAAAGAAAAAGAGAAAAAGAAGACAAAGAGAAAAGAGAGTGATTTTTAAAAGGCAGAGAAATAGAAAGAGATAGATAAATGACAAGACAGGAGAAAGAGAGAGAGAGCACAATATTTTAGACTGTCTCAGCATCAGACTTCTAGAACCAAAAGGCTCCTAGATATCTTTTTGTGGAGGCTCTTCATTGTACCGAGAGAGAGGGAGAGAGAAAGAAGGCCCTTCCTTTGTTTTTGCTGAGACATCTTTGCTGAGCCGACATTTTGCTCGCTGTTTGAAATCTCAGGGCAAGATACTGAGCCTTTTTCAGAGGGGATATCCAAACATGTGGTCCTCGTGTTATGGTGCTCTGGAGCCTCCAAATCTCCCATGGAGATTGAGGGGGACAGGGACGCTTCCAAGCCCAGCCGGCAGCCTCCTGCAGCCGGAATAGATTTGTCACTAGGTAGAGTGGCACTCGGAAGTTACGCGCCGCTCCGGTGCCTGGCCGTTTAAGTTGTCAACAATAAATTGGAATTTCATAGCTCATTATTTTCATAACTAAGAACCACAGTGGACAAAATGTCACTCTAATTAGAACTGCCTTTTAAGAAACAAGTTCAGCCCTAAAACAGTGTAACTGGGAATTTCTGAACTGGGGCCGTCCAATCCACAGATTTTTTTTTTTCGGTCACCGAAGAATTTGATGGGCACACGAGAGGTGACAGATTGTAGGGAGAGTGCGATGTGTGGTGGCTATGGTTTTCAGAGTGTGTGGCAAGGCAGGCAAAGTCCCTGGGGCACACCGGGACCCCTGTCATCTCAGGAAGGTGGGCGGTCTGCCAGGAGTGTGGGCATTCAGTCTACAGAGCTCAAGGCTTCGGAGGGGCTTGAGAGGCACAGCTCGGTGGCATCTGAGGCCAAGTTAAATCCACCCAGGGCCTGGCTGCTGTCTTTTTTCACTGGAGCCTGGTTGGGAGGTTCAGGTCATTGGAATTGAGTAGTATGTTACACAGTAATAAGAAACACTAGGGATTTTAATCCTCCGCACGTGCTCTGTATTTTATGTTTTGCAAAGCTTATTCTCAACCGTCTGTATTTCTGTCTTCAAAACAGCCCCACAAAGTAAGCAGGGAAAACATTCTTCCCCTGTTGTATAAATGGGAAAATTGAGGCCTAGAGAGGCTAAGTGAGTTGGCCAAGATCACACAGAGAGTTAGCATCAGAGCCACCTACACCTCTTGACTGCTAAACTAATGCTCTTTGCACCAAAGGACGTTGTGTGTTGGTGGCTGCCGTTTGTCTTTTGTCTGTGGGCCAAGGGGCTGCACGGCTGTTTTGCTGAGATGAAAGGATAGTTATTAAATCTGAATCCTCATTTGACACAGTTTCGAGTTGGGGTTTTGGGAGTGTCAGGGTTGCCTTCTAAGTGCCTGGCCCATGTGTCAGTCAAAAGGACGACAGAGATCTCTCATGTCAAGGCCGCAGTCTTCCACAGTTGGCACTTCTCAGGTGGGATGGGCAGGTAGCCCTGCGTGCTGCCGCCCACCAGCCATGTTAGTGGGGGCCGGGCTAGGGGGCGGACCTTCAGCCTGCCACCCTCTCAGAGTTACTATGTGAGTGTTGCAGTCCCATTCAACTAACATATTTTGAGTATCCAGGACAGGGTTGTCTAAATGTCTGTAACCCCTTCCCTGAGATTCTGCCTGTCCTAACAGACACTCGGTGACTGTTGATTGAGCGAGTGAATGAATGAAAAATGCATGTGAAAATGCCTGGCCTGGTAAATAGTAAAGTTCTCTGCAATTGCAAGGGATCATTGTTCTTATTATTATTTAAAATTTTATAAGCAAAGCAGCAGCTTGCTGTAGCGGGAAGAGCACTGAATTTAGAGTCAGGTTTGAAAGCTGGGGCTGTCCCTAACTACAGAAGGGAGTTAGGCAAGTCACTTAGTCTTCTGATCATTTATTTTTCCTTCTATAAATCCCTATGGCCTTGCAGGGTTAATGTGAGGATCAAGATAATTCGAGGAAGAGCTCTGTAAACTTTAGGGTGCTGTGGCTGAATTATAATGAGTTGTATTATAGTAAAAATTGACTTTACATTTTAAAATTGATAGGACAATTGGAGGCTGCAGAGATTGCTGTGTGCCTTGACTTAGGGTGCTTTTCTAGACATCTGGGTTTTTTTGGATATTGTTAAAAAGTTGTTTGTGAGTAATAATTTTTTGGCAATTACAGAAAAATTGCTGAAAGCAATTTTTTAGAAAGAGGGAAGATAGGTTGAGTTTTTACCTTATGGTCAAAATTTGTAAATGACTCACTCTTTTCAATGAAAAATAGACATTTCACTTTCACATCACTACTTCTAAATTATTTCATCTCTTTCAGGATATTCACTAACTTGGCCTTACCCAAACTTACCCAGGCTGAGAATTTCAGCATCTCTGTAAATGTGACCAGTCATCTTGGGTAACATTTTCTACCCATCTCAGAATCACCTCGTTCCCTTGCCTATCATCAACTCTTGTTAGGTTTAAAAATTACCAGTCATTTAAAAAATGTCTTTTTGGTTTTTTAAAAAAGATTCAACTGCAAGATAATTTCCTTGGAAAAGGAAATCAAGAATTCTTCTGTAAATATTGAGAGAGACATCTGGTGATGTCTCAGATTCAGAAAAGAAATTATGTCAATTTGTTCCCCCCTGAAATGATCTTTCATGACACTCTTCTTCTTGGTCTCGATTTTACTGTAAAACCCTGACATCCTATTTTCCTTTATGAGCAAATGCCGATAGCATGGAAATGCCCTTAGAAACAGCCATTTACCTCAGGGGAGGTCCCTGGAAGAGTTGCTGTGACTTGTGGTTGGTTTTTCCGATTGCTTGAGTTTTGACTTACAACAGATATTTTCAGATAATTCTGCAATTCAACATTCCTTTTAATTTTACACCAGGATTATTATTTTTCTCTTATGGAAAAATAAGTTGCATTTCAGGGGACAGTTTCATACAATGCTGGAGATTGTGCTAGGGCTTGGGGAGCTGGCAAATCAAAAGTGTAAGCTACCTTATTGGGGAAATTGTAGTTCAAGAGGCTGGGTGGGCCACAGCCCTAGCTTGCCCATTTGACCTTGTGTGACCCTAGGAAAACTGTTTAACCTTGATGAATCTCTGCTTTATACCTATAGATCAGGACCTATTCATTTATTTGTTCATTCACTCGTTCATTAATTTGAAGCAATTTATGTGCTTTAGGACTGTTGGAGATACAATGGGAAAACTGACTCGAAAGTTTTCTGTAAACTATAAAATGGTAGATAAATGTGAAAGAATTTTGTTAATGCTTAGCCAGTGCTGTCCAATATAAATAAAATGAGAGACTGGCCGGGCGTGGTGGCTCACGCCTGTAATTCCAGCACTTTGGGAGGCTGAGGCGGGCGGATCGCCTGAGGTCGGGAGTTCGAGACCAGCCTGACTAACATGGCAAAACCCCATCTCTACTAAAAATACAAAATTAGCTGGGCATGGTGGCACATGCCTGTAATCCCAGCTACTCGGGAGGCTGAGGCAGGAGAATCGCTTGAACCCAGGAGGCAGAGGTTGCGGTGAGCCAAGATCACGCCATTGCATTCCAGCCTGGGCAACAAGAACGAAACTCCATCTCAAAAAAAAAAAAAGAAATACTATGAGAGCTGTGTATGCAAATTAAAATTTTCTAGCAGCACATTAAGAAAAGTTAAAAAAAAACAGGTACTATATTTTAATTATATATTTTATTTGACTCAATATATAAAAATGGTTATTTCAACATATAACTAATATCAAAATTATTGAGATATTTTACTTTTTTTGGCACTAAGTTTTAAAAATTCGGTGTGTATTTATATTTACAGCACATTTTGATTCAGACTAGCCATATTTCAAATGATCAAAAGCCGCATCTGGCTGGTGGCTACTGTATTGGAACGTGCAGATCCGGACGTTTCTTGGACAGAGTAGCAAGTTATTTTGTTGCCAATATCCACTTTACTGGTTCCTCATGGCTAAGCTTCTTTCTCTTTGGGTCCTAGGTATTATGAGACAGGAAGCATCAAGCCTGGGGTAATTGGAGGATCCAAACCAAAGGTCGCCACACCCAAAGTGGTGGAAAAAATCGCTGAGTATAAACGCCAAAATCCCACCATGTTTGCCTGGGAGATCAGGGACCGGCTGCTGGCAGAGCGAGTGTGTGACAATGACACCGTGCCTAGCGTCAGTTCCATCAACAGGTGAGGGGCTCGTGCCTGTGGGGGTTGGGGATTTGGGGGGATGGCAGGGCATCCTGGAGGCTCTGCATGTGCCTTTCCTGAAGATCTGGTCTCTCTTTTCACCAAGGCCCCTTAGGGGTTACTGAACAGGAGGGATGCTAATGGGGCCCACTCGATCTCTGTTACCCTTCTCTTCTTTCCAAAGCAGGTAGGAGTCCTAGGCCCAGGGAGAGGGGAGTATGCCAACACCCTGGCTGCTCGAGTTTCTTCTGAGCCCAGAGTTATTTCCATCCCTCCCTTCACCACCCACCTATATGTGTGGAACACTTCGCAATGAATTGTCCTGACTAGGCCTTCACAAATGTTGCTGTCCCTGCAAATCTAGGCTCAAGGTCTTAGCACTGACCCATCTCAAAGGTTCCCAGGAAGAAAATCCTTCCTCCAGTTTGGGCAGAGCTTGAGCCAGTGAGTGAGAGGAACATAACCCTGACTTGGAGTTGGGAGACTTGGCTCCTTGTTCCAGCTCTGCCACAAACTCGAAGTGGGACCTTGACAAAGCTCTTCCTCTCTCTGAGAACCCAGAACCCCAGTGGTTCTGATGTGCATCTTCAACTCCAGGGCTGTTGTCCAGGAGGCTCTGGAGCAATGGAGTTGCCCTGTCTCCAACTCACACATGGAGAGAAAGAACCAGAGAAGCACCGTGGGAGTCATGCACAGGATCTTCCTGGCAGCCACACAGCTCCCTTTCCTTTCCAGTCTGATCCAAGACACATGGAAGGGCGCTCTCAGAGCTTTAAAAATAAATGTATGGAAGCAAGTTCCCTGTTGTAGATGATGCAATTTCAACTCCATTTAAACCCACAGAGGCAGGGATGATGTTCAGAGATGAACAGAAATGATGGTTCCCTAAACTCTGCAAAGAAAAGAGAAGGCAGCAGCCTGAAAACTTGGACAGTTTCCATTTCTCCAAATCACACCCTACCATCATCAGTGCAGAGCTTGTGTGGGCATAGGGGACCCTCACTCCTGGCAGAAAGCGGTGGTCGGTCAGACTAGAATGAGAGCCTTTTGTCCTGATAGTGGATCCTTCTGTGATTATTCAAGTGCACAGATAGCCGTGGGAGTGCATGTGTTCACATTTTGAGTCCTGCTATTTTGTAAATGGTTAGCCTGTTTTTCTTCTCTTGGCAAACCTTAACAGAGGCCCTGACATCATGCACGGTACAGGGGAGATAGAGGAGAATCAGGCACACAGTTTCTTGGTCTGTTCTAGAGGAGCTCTTTATCCAGGGCGGGGTTCTGACATGCACTTAGAAACCTGATGCACCTGGACAAAATTGCTGAGGAGGTAGCAATGATGATGGTAGGTTTTGGGGAGGAGGGGATAACTCCTGTTCTTTTTCTGCATTATAAGAGGCTCCGATGTGTTTTATGAGCCCCTTACTTCTGGCTCTTTGCAGGATTTCCATGACACAAAACAACATGACAGGCAGCTGGCCTGTTCTGCAGAGGAACATCAGCCAAACCCCTGGTCAGGCTTTGGGGACCCACAGGTTTCCCAACGTAGAGTACACATATAATCAGCGGTTTGCAAGATAACCTTAGGTAGTCCGTGGGGGTCACAAAATCTAATGCCTTACATGGGGCCAGGCAGTAAGGTAATGAGGGAAGCAGGCCAGGCATAAGACGATGGGGAGAGGTTGGGTCCCAGGCCAGCTAGGCAGCACAAGTCCTATTAAAGGGGCAGTGCTTCTTAGCTCCAGCCGAATGCTGCCAGGAACATGGGTCCGGTGTTTGCCAGATTTTTTGCATTCTTCAAGAGAAGGCAGACACTGGGGCTTGTGTAGATGTATGCATGGATATTTCTGTATGTGAAATCTCTATATTTAAATTAAATTTTTTTATGTAGAGATGGGGTCTCCCTATGTTGCCCAGGCTGGTATCGGACTCCTGGGCTTAAGCAATCCTCCTACCTCAGCCTCCCAAAGTGCTGGAATTACAGGTGTGAGCCATCGTACCTAGCTTAATCTATACATTTTTTTAACACAGGCAACTAATTTCAATTAAAAATGCCTTGCAGGATGAGCATAACTTATTTACAGAGCATCGGTTTACATCCTGTATAATGCAAAGATGCAAGGAGGCACATTGTTTTTTAATACATTTATTTTAATGTATTTTAGAAAAATATAAGTAACGCTCCAAACCAGTGAGTTTGTGAACTTTGTGAACTCCCCCTCAACACTCCCACCTACCCACTTACAGTAGGGAACTACGATTGCCTTATAAAATAAATTTATTTGAGTCAAAAATGAAGTGATGTGAAAGAAATGTATGAGGCAAATAGAGCAGTGGTTACAGATGTGGCAAAGGCTGTGAAGGGGCATGGGATGTGTGCTCAAGAGAGATCACGGACCCTCTGGTGCTTTCTGCCTGGACCTGTGCTGTGGGGAGGTTCTAACTGCTGGCTGTAGGGCCATGGCTAGCCTCAGGGGCGTCCTGAGTGTCCAGTCCAAAGCCATGGCCAGGCAGGCCGTGCCTCTAAGGTGCTTTCATGTCTGTGGTCTCCTATAGTCCTTAAGGCTTGACTCTATTCTGTGGCAGGTGTAGCAACAGAGGCCAAGAAGGAGAGTGCAGAGGAACAGTGACTTGGAGATAGACATGGGGGTAGAACCCAGGTTTCCCAATGGTGACAGGAGGGCTAGTTTCTTTCCACCACTCCCCTGTAGGACTCTGTGAGTGACAGAACTGAGGATCTGTGAGACGAGAGACAAGAGGGAGGACAAGTATTTTCTTCTCCATTTCAGATCCTCGCAGGCTGCCCGTTCTGCTGCCTGGCTGCCTGCCCTCTCTCATCCTTAGCCTTCTCCAGTGCTCCTCGCTGGGGGCTCCTTTTTGGGCGTATTCTCTGGCTCCTTCCTGCTCTCCTCAGTGACGGTTCACTAAGTGCAGGACAATCTCATGCGGTTGCCTTTCCCACCCCTAAACCCCCAAAGCCAGAGCCATCCCAGCATACGGTTTTATTTTTCAGATGAAGGCAAAGCTCCCACTGCATTCAGATGAATGCAGCTTCTAAATGCCTGCCTTGCAAATGACACTGTGTAAGAGGGTCCACAGCTCTCCCAGTCCTTGCCTCCCTTGGAGGCAACTTTTCACTCTTTCTGATTTCAAACAGCTGGGGAGGGAGTGATGGCTAGATTTGTGGCTATTCTCATAGCCACAGGGGCATCTCCACGGTTCACCCCTAGGAGTATGTGCCTTCCTGTTATCTTCCAGGGGACCAACCTAGGAAACCATGACTGACAAGGGGGTAAGCATCACTGAACTAGTTCTGTTAGGCTTGTGGGGGGATTTCCTGGGACACAGATCACCTTGTTCATTTGACTTCTTATGGACAAACATGTGCTGGGAGGCTGCACAACCTGCAGGGATCGCTGGAATCCAGTCTGAGTGTCCATTGGAGGTGGCCATCCCAAAGCTGACCTAGACGGTGGGTTGAATGGGGTCTTCCTTCTTCTATTCCAGCACCGTGGCCAAGGGGTGGGGACTACAAGTGGCACTCCCAGCTTAGAGGGGCAGCTCTATTTAGTACCAACTGGTTGGGTCGTGTGAGAACGTGGGGCCAGTATTGTTGGGTGTTCTGATTTTTCAAGAGAAGCTAGAAATCAGATATTTATGAGAAATCTCCCAACTTAAAAATACTAGCAACGAATTCAAATAAAAACAAATATACTGTGCAGGCTAAACAAAACTTGTCCCGGGCTGGAGGTGGCCCTGGGGAAGATGTCTTGTTAGTTCTGCTCTTAATTCTAATTTTGGTAGCAGGCCTTCTGAGATTGTTTATCCATTTCCTCTTTCTTTATTTTTTTGTTTTTTTGAGACAGGGTCTCACTCTGTCGCCTAGGCTGGAGTGCAGAGGCATAATCATGGTTCACTGCAGCCTTGATCTCCCAGGCTCGGGTGATCTTCCCACCTCAGCTTCCCAAGTAGCTAGAACTACAGGTGTCACCACCATGCCTGGCTAATTTTTTGCATTTTTTGTAGAGATAGGGTTTTGTCATGTTGCCCAGGGTGGTCTCGAACTCCTGGACTCAAGCGATCCACTCACATCGACTTCTATCTGTGTCCTCTTTCTTCTCCACAACAATCACAGGCCTGGGTGCCACCTGTGGGGCCCGTTGCTTGACACAGTTGGACCCCTAGGTTTTGAATTCTCGGCATAGCTGATGGCCCAAGCTTCTTACTGCACTGATGGCAGTTTGATCAGTGCCATAGATATGGGTGTTTCTTCAGCCTTATCTTCCTGTTTCCTTTTTCAAGGCACCATGATTTTCTCTTTCACTGTAATTTTGTGAGGACTGGTGGTGGGGCGGGGGGCGTGGGATGATGGTGAGAAGCCTAGCCTTTCAAAGAAGGAAGAGTGATGTTTCCATGGGATCCTTAAATGCCACAAAGTCCCTCAGAGTTTTAAACCTCAAATTCTAAGTGGGTTTGAAATCCAAATAGCCTTTATGCCTCACATAGGAAGTATTTAGCAGAGGGACCGTGCTTCCTTTGAATGTGGCTTAAAGTAAAGTGCTGGGGCATGGGAGCTGGGAGTCTGGGCTGACTGGCTATGCAATTCTGGGCAAGTCATTTGAGCATCTTGGGTTTTAGCTTCCTCATTCATAGGAAGCGTTTGATGCTGAGCTCTTTTCTCTGTTGGAACGTCTAGTGTGCTCTGCAGTACGGCAGCCAAGGTCCTGCTCATGCTCAGCAGGTAAAGGATGGGCAGTTTGGTGTGACTGCCAACTCAGCCCAACTGTCCCTGGCTTAGAAAATGTCCTGAGTGTGCTCTTATTGGATGAGTCTTGACAGCCTGTCATTTTAAAAATTTTAAATTTGTTTAGAGTTGCTATGATTCAATTACAGTCTTGTTCTCCCCACTACAGTTTCTACTCAGTGTAAGCTGATGCTCTTTGTTTTTACTTGGTGATGCTAAAGGCAGATGAGCAAAATCTCTCACCCCTGGGAGCGTCTTCAGAGGCTTCCCTGTAACTCTGAGATCTCCCGTTATAAAGGACAACCCTGATGCATTCTTAAAACGGAGTGTGAGAGTGGCTACCTTCCCCTCCCCAGCTTCCAAGGGGACCACTTGTGCTTTATTATTATTATTATTTTTAATTTTTATGGGTGCATAGTAGGTATATATATATATTTATGAGTACATGAGATATTTTTGTACAGGTATGCAATGAGTAATAACCCACCGTGAAAAATGGGGTATGCATCCCCTCAAACATTTATTCTTTGTGTTACAAACAACCCAATTACACTCTTTTGGTTATTTTTAAACGTACAGTTAAATTATTACTAACTATAGTCTCCTCGTTGTGCTATCAAATACTAGGTCTTTTTCATTCTTTCTATTTTTTTGCATCCATTGAGCATCTTCACTCCCCCACCGCCCTCACCTTGTGTTTTTTAAAGCAAATGTGAAAAATATGAACATTTTAAGACGGAAGCTAGTCATTAATCTTTACAAAGACACCACTGAAAATAACATCTTACATTTAAAGGGCACCTAGTATGTAGCAGCCACTGTTTTAAGTAATTAATTAATTTAATCCTAATAGTAATCCTATGAGATAGGAATGATTCTTAGTCCCATTTGCAGATGAACAGACTGAGGCATAGAGAGGTTAAGTAATTTACCCAAGGTCATGTAGCTGGTAAATTGTAAGAGGGATGGGATTCGAACTCTAGTGGTCTAGTTCCAGAGCTTGTACACTGTGCTACTGCTGCCTCTTAATGATTTATAACAATTGATAATGCTTTCCCAGTGATATTTGTAACTATTTTAAAAGAAAATGAGGAAAACATAATTTTCTTTGCTTTGTTTACATACAAATTTAATAGTCAGACAATGATGTGAAAAGTAAGGATTTTAAGCTGAACTACAGTGACTTTTTTGCCATATATTTATTTGTAACTATATTTATGTCTGGTATATCCATATATTGACATACCCAGCAATATCTCTGTAGACACATACACAAAGAGAGAGTGACATACACAAAATTATAAACATTAGATCAGATGCCAGCTTACTTCCAGGTGACCAAAAAGACAACCTCACTCCCAGAACTGGACATTTTATTATGACCCACTCTTCTCCCAAATGCCATGAGTTTTCTGGTTGTCCAATATGCTTCGAGTTTGCTTAGTTAAAATAAGTGGTTTGAATATTAGGGAAAACAAACAAACAATCTGAATGTATTTGAGGGAACACTTAAGCTGACTGATTAGAAAAGGGCAAGAGGCCCCTTGCTGAGCTCAAGTAGCCAGGCTCCAAATGGCCTGTGTGTGTGTGGTGAGACTATAGGGTGAACAGAAAAGACCATTCCAGGCTATCAGCTGAGGACACGGAGTGCCGTTGGTGCCGAGCACCAAGCTGTAAGATCAGAAAGGGCAGAGGCACTGCCCATTGAGTTTAAGCGGAGGCACCCACCTGCTACTTCTGTCCTTCTTCATTTGTACAAGCTGGAGACCCAGTGCAGCCTCAGAATAAACTTTCAGCTATTAATGGTCTGGAATGTGAAAAAGCTTCTCATAGAATGTTGCATGAAAAGAGCAGGATGCAGAACTGTATACATGGAGGCTGAGCATGGTGGCTCACGCCTGTAATCCCAGCACTTTGGGAGGCCAAGGAGGGCGGACCACTTGAGGTCGGGAGTTGGAGACCAGCCTGGCTAACATGGTGATACCCCTTCTCTACTAAAAATACAAAAATTAGGCAGTGGCATGCGCCTGTAGTCCCAGCTACTCGGGAGGCTGAGGCAGGAGAATCAGTTGAACCTGAGAGGCAGAGGTTGCAGTGAGCTGAGGTTATGCTACTACACTCCAGCCTGGGCAACAGAGAGAGACTTCGTCTCAAAAAACAAAAAAAAAAAACAAAAAAAAACTGGGCATGGTGGCGCATGCCTGTAATCCCAGCTACTTGGGAGGCTGAGGCAGGAGAACCACCCAAACCTGGGAGGCGGAGGTTGCAGTGAACTGAGATCGCACCACTGCACTCCAGCCTGGGCAACAGAGCAAGACTTTGTCTCAAAACAAACAACAACCACAACAACAACAAAAAACTGTATACATGGCAAAATCCTGATTTTGTTAAGAGAAAAATTGATATTTCTAAGTATGCCCAGGAATGTTGGTATGAAGGAAATACACCAAAATATGGTTTTTAGATGTCTTCTTTATACTTTCCCATGCTGTCCAAAGAGTCTACAATGAACACATATTACTTTTATAATGAGGAAAAACTCTAATAAATGTCCTTTCAAAAGGTAATAGTTTGAGACTGGAATATAACTTTTCCAAAGAAACTGGACATTTTATTATGACCCACTCTTCTCCCAAATGCCAAGGAAGGAGCTTTCTAGTAGATCTGAAGGAGGTTTTCGCGTGGCCCTGTTCTGCTGCTCTCAGATGCTCCGGGCTTGCGGTCTTGCGCATGCGTTGTCCTTGCTGGAAGTCTACAAACTCTCTAGAGCCCAAGGTTCTGCAGAAGGGTGTTAGAGCGGTCAGGTGGCCAAGGGAAGGCAGTACTGCTATTATCGCTTTTATGTACGGGGCTTTTCCATAAGATCTTTTTTCTTTTCCGAAAATGATTGATTACTTAAAATAAGCAGAGTGGTCTGTTCCAACTCTGTCATTGTATGGGAGGTCCACAATGGAATGGACTTGGTCAAGGTCACAGTGGAGTTTCTATGAGAATGTGAGCAAGGTCTCTGAAAAGACAGGCCAGGATATCACTGGCTCCAGCCCTGTGGATCTTTTCTGTGAGGTTTGGTGCAAGGTAGGCTTCCTCTTAAGAAAGCCAAACCGGATGTCTCCTGGCTGCACTTTGACTCTCCCTAGTATCAGAACAATATATACATCCCCTCCCTTGGCAACTTCCTAGGGAAAGGGGTGTTATCCCTCCTTATGCGTTCTCTAGGGCAGAGAAACCAGCACCTGAGCGCTGCCAGAGGACAGAGAGATTACCAAGTTCAGTTCCTTCATTCCACAGACAGGAGGCTGAGGTCTAGGAAAGGGAAGGACTCCCTAAAGTCACTCAATGAGTCTCTTAAGGAGCTAGAGCTATACTCGAGAAATGGATGCTTACTCGTAATGTTAACACATCATCCTCTTTCTTCAGAAGAGACACTTGAAGCCCAGAGAGGGGGTGCAAATTACATAAAGTCACCCAGGGAAACAGAAGCAAAGTTGGGACTATTCCATAAACCTTCCACCCTCCTGATTCCCAGCCTGGGTTTATAATCCCCCTCCACCTCGGCCCCTCTGCCTCAGCTCGATCCATGGCCCAGCTTGGGTATGAGTTTTCTGGTTGCCTGTGCATAGCTGGTTGAGGTCTCTTCTTCTTCCTGATGGTAAATAGCCATTTTTTTTTTTTCAACTGCCCACAGGATCATCCGGACAAAAGTACAGCAGCCACCCAACCAACCAGTCCCAGCTTCCAGTCACAGCATAGGTAAGAGGAACTTTTAAAAAAAATTTAAAAATCTAATGGGCTCCAAATATTCTAAAGAACTTTTAATCATTCTTATGGACAGATAATTCTGCATAAAACACTTCAGCACACGTACTAATGCGCCTTCTTTGTCATTCTCCAAGGGCTGAACCTGGTAAATGAATTTTATAAATACTGCTAAAAGGTTTTGAATTTTACTGATTATTATGATAAATAGCTTTCACCATGAGACAGAAAATTGAAATCTAAGCCAAAAAAAAAAAAATCCACTAATGGGGGTCTATAGAATGTCAGATAATTAAAGTAATAAATCAAGAAAGGGATACTTATTCATAACATTTTCTGCATCATTAGTCAGTAAGTAGTTTTGAATGTGTTTTTTTCTTCTATCAACCAGCCCTTCTACAATTCTTTGTGCACTTGCAGTCTTGAGTGAAGATGTGGCAAAAGTTCCCAAACTTACTTTCTCTCTCTCTCTTGCTTCGATCTCATGAACTCTGTCAACTGTCAAGGGCTGCCAGTGGGGTTTCCGGTGCTCACAGGTGATGTCTGAGAGTGGCCATGACCCAACAGAGTGGGAGTCATACTTCTTAGTGCTCAAGAGTTCAGAAATGTCCTTTGTCTTCCCTTCAAAGATTGTGAAATGACACGTGTCTATTTAAGGTGTATTATTTCTCCACCTGGGATACAGGAAACACTGCTGGTTAGCTGGGGGAAAAGTTATTGTGCTATATAAGAAAGTGGGCAATGATTCAGCAAGTCTCTGACACTTCTGGTTGCCACAGTCAATCCTGCAGAATCATACCTCAGATTGTGTAACATTTCCACACTTTTGTTACTCCTTCTTTAACTGAGAACTTGAACTCACACGGTGATGGGGAACGGGCAGAGGCCTGGCCTCTAGTTCCAACTCTGTCATTAACTCACCCAGTAAAATGTGAAAGTTCTCTCACCACCCTGAGCCTCACTTTCCTCATTTGTGGATGGAGGGGCACTAACCAGGTGCTCACTGAGGCCTCTGATCCTTCATGGTTGGCTCTTTGGATAAAGGTAAGACAGATTTCCTCCCTGCCATGAAATAATTCCTCATTTAGTAATCCCTTCAGAAAGTGTCTGCTAAGTCCCCGCGGTGCAGACCTTGGCATCAGAGGCCAAGCCTATAAGAAAGGGAAGACACAGTCCTCATTCTCAAGGTAAAGGGGGAATATAATGAAGAGAAGTTTGCAAGACAGAGATGAAGCTCAAGAACAAGGGATGGGTGCTGTGGGGGCAGAAGGGAAGGAACCACCAGCTCTGCTGGGCTAGAGTGAAGAGGGTGAAGGAAGGTTTCCTGGGGGAATGTTTGTGGCTGAGATTTCACTTGTAGCTGACCAACTATTTCAGGTCACATAGCACTGAAAATCAAATAGGTATAACTGCTAATATTCTTTCATTTGGTTTAGAAGAATAATTCTACTGTAGGTCAGCAGCATGTTTTGTTCTGTCCCAGAAATTTTTAAATTAAACTACATCTCACATACATATAGCCCGTTAGAGTTCACAAACTTACCGAGGAGTGAGATGGGCTCTGCCAGCAACATGGTGAGCCTTGGTTATATATGGTGGTTGTTGTTTAAAGTACCAAGTGACCTGGGATCTTCTTTCTTCCTCTGTTTTTTACATGTTAATACAGAAAAGGTTGTGGGATTTGCATAAGTCTATTTTAAGGCTCTTCTTCTGGTGAAGAAAAAGGGAAGTTAACGATTTCTGCTTCTGTGTCTCTTAAGGAAGATGTAAGATCAAACTGAAATGTGAGAAGAAAGGCATGGCTCCCTCTAGGTTTGTAGGAGCCAGGAGCTGGATCTGCTCCAAAGGGAAACCATGAAGGGCTTCTCAGGCAGTCACCACCATTTCTAGTGATTTCCTACTGTTAAGAGTCAAAGGTGGCTCCACCTGCCTCCAGCTGGTTATAGCCCAAGGAAATGTGTCTGAGATTGGTCTGTCAGTTTTAATGAACCAAGGAAGAATTCCCATAGCTCAGAAATGGCAATTCAGCTGTACAGCTGGAGAGGCCCCTGCTGATGGACTGGTCTCTCCCTAGGAATCTGGGGCCAGAAGTTAATGTGAAACTTGGACAAAAGTTGCCCCCCCCCCCATCCAATTCTTAGGAACTGTGAGACCTAGCCTCAGTCACAATAAGTCGCCAACCACTGCCCCTGTTTCTGGGCAGGGGAAATCTAGACTTTAAGTAAGCAAACCCAAGGCTAAGTTCTGCTGTCACTGTTTATTAGCTAGATGACTTTGAATCACTTTCCCTGTGGAGCCTCAGTTTCCTCATTTGATAAATGGGGATAAATAATAGCACTCTGGGCTGTTGCAATCATCAAATGAAAAGTACTGCATTCATGTGAAGTATATTATTGCTCTTCATTGTTTATTAGTGAGAAGCAGATTAGTTATAGGGGTTGAGGCTTTAGTCTCTGGGTTCAAATCACCACTCTGTCTCTTTTATTTTTTATTTTTATTTTTGAGATAGGGTCTTGCTCTGCTGCCCAGGCTGGAGTGCAGTGGCACAATCATAGCTCACTACAACCTCGACTTCCTGGACTCAAGTGATCCTCTTGCCTCAGCCTCCCAAGTAGCTGGGACTATAGGCTTGTGCCACCACACCTGGATAATTTTTTAAAAAAGTTTTTTGGTAGGTCTTTCTATGTTGGCCAGGCTGGTCTTGAACTCCTGAGCTCAAGTGATCCTCCCACGTCTGCCTTCCAAAGTGCTGGGATGACAGGCGTGAGCCCCGGCACCAGGCACTCTGCCTCTTACTAGCTGTATGATCCTGGGTGAGCCACTTATCTTTTCTGAGTTTTACCTTTCCAATAGGATCATCACATTTCCTAGCTTCTAAGATTGTTCTCAGAATTAAATGAGATAGTGCCTCAATGCCTGGCACAGAGCAAGTTCTCAGAAAATGTTAGTTATCATTACTGTCATAATTAATATTAAAAATCAAATCCGGGGAAACTGGAAGGAGAAAAGGTAGCGAGAAAACGAAAAAAAGAAGGAGCACTCTGCGGTTTGGAGTTTGTTAGCTGTGCGCGTGCGTTTGTGCTCAGGTAGTTGTGTTTGCACGCAAGGTTGGGTGTGCAGGCAGGTGGTGAAATGCCTAATGAGTGGTTCAGGGTTGTTTTTTTTTTTTTTTTTTTGCACTGGCTGTTGGTGGAACCCGGCTCCCCTCTTTCTCCTCTCCATCCCCTGCTTCCTGTATCCATGGATAGGCTGGAATTTGAGCGAATGCCCTTCCTGTCCCGTGTCCCCTTGTTCCTTTCTGCAGGGGTCAGTCCTCCTCAGTGCCCACCCCTCCCTTTCTCCCCCCATCGCAGAGAACTGTGGCACACGGCCCGCCCAAGGCCTGCGCTCGTGGCTCAGGTGTGGCCGCCTCCGTAGGGCGAGGGTCCTCTGCGCCCCCTGCCCACCCCGCACTCGCTCCCTCCCAGCCGCCCCCAGCCCCACATGCGGTGACAGCCGGCCCGCCGCCCTCAGCCCTGTGCGGCCCTGACTGCCCGTCTTTCTCCGCGCAGTGTCCACTGGCTCCGTGACGCAGGTGTCCTCGGTGAGCACGGATTCGGCCGGCTCGTCGTACTCCATCAGCGGCATCCTGGGCATCACGTCCCCCAGCGCCGACACCAACAAGCGCAAGAGAGACGAAGGTAAGAGAGGCCCGCGCAGCCCCGTCGGGGATGCGCTCCACGGGGTCTGTTTCCGGCGCTCGGTCGGTTGGTCGCGGGTGGCAGCAGAGGTGCCCGCGAGCACACCCCTTACCTGCAGAGGAGCAAGTCCCCCGGCCCGCACGCTGTCCCTTTCGTGAACACGGGAAAGGGCTGAGCCCTCCGCAAGGACAGACAGGCAGCAGGGTGAGACTGTGGCATTCTTGCTGGCCTCCCCCATGATCACCGCTTGGATAGAAGCAGCGGGCCTGGCAGAGCCCTTTTGCCCTGAGCTTTGGCCTTTAAGAAGACCCTGTGTGCGTGCAGATATGCGGCCCGAGGGCAGGGTGTGCTGGGCTCCACACCCAAGTCCATTTTGTGGAGGAGCTTTGGACCAGAAAGAGGGGGCTGGGCAAAGCCGTGAGAGGGGCACACGTGGGGAGGGCGGAGGGCTGGGTTCTCTGAAAGGCCCTGCACACGTCTCAGCAGACAGAGAAGGCCTTCAGCCCTGGTGATGGTGTTGGGGGGCGGTGCTGAGGAAATTAATAATCATCTCATCCTTGCCCTTGGGTCTGGAAGGAAGGAGTGCGGGGGTGTTGGGGGGATTACAAAGATGACAATCTTCCCGGTTGGTTTTTCTCAGCCCCTCCACGGGCCGGGCCGTGTGGTGCCTGGGTCTCCAGAGCCTGCCACCTCCGTCCTGGACACCGGACACCTTAACCGGGGCTCCTTTCCCCTGGATGGCCTGCCAGTACTGGCTGACATTAATGGGTTTGAGAGGAGAAAAGACCCCCGGGAGCCTGTAAAATCTTAGTCAGGAAAAGAAAAAAAGAGGAAAAAAAAAAAAAAAAAAAAAAAAACCCCAGAGCTCTGGTCTAGGGCCTGAGAGCAGCGTGACAGAAATCTTGATTCAATTATTCTGTTCCTCGGCACAATTCCCTTTCTCAGCTCCGTGTAAGGGATGTGTGTTCTCGTGAGCACATGCCTAAGTACTTAAGATCTGTAACTAGAAAATTGAGTCAGCCCAGCTGTGGATTGGCCTGTGGTCTGCGTGTTGCCAGCAGTGCAGAAGCAGAGCTGATGGCCTCGGTTTGGAACCGTGGGGGTGTGTGGGGAAGATTCGCGGCTTTTGGAACCTGCCTTGCCTCTCTCTTCTGCTCCTGCTGCTCCTAAGCAGATGTCAGAAGTCTTTAACTCAGTAGGCTGCGGTGCTGTGTTGCTGCAGGAGGCAGTGGGCCTGCCATCTCTGTTGTTTTATGAGGTTGATGGTGTCATCTTTTCTCCCATTGTCACCTGGACTCGCAGCAGATGTGCCTAAGCTGGGGCCTGGATGTATTTGTTCACGGTGGAGGGACAGATTGTGTGAGACTCCCCCAGAGGCTGAGGGATCCAGGAGGATATTTTTGGGGAAAGAAAAAAAAACTAGTTTGATGTTTACCACCAAACGGACAGGTTCTGGCCTGGGGGCATTATTTTACTTTGTTTTCGGAGTGCTATATTGGCTTGCAGTCTGACCAGTAGTCATGGTTTTGTTCCTCAAGCTCCTTTACAAGATATAGCATGGTCAGAACGTGGGTGGTGTTGGTCTTGACTACTCTGTACTACTCAGATCATTCCCAGAGGAGGACTGCAGCCCATTTGGGGGTATTGACCTTTAAGAGGGACAGAGACAAATGGGATTGTGTCCTGGGTGAAGAGGGATCTGATACAGCATCTGGGAACACCTCAAGGCTCTAGGTATATTTTGGCACAAAGAAGAGCAGAAGAAGCGAGACTGGATTGCTGCCTTCAAGTATTTGGAGGGCTGACATGGAAAGAGGAAGGAATGAGATCTCACTGGGTGGCCTTAAAGTGTCTGGCCGATGCAGAGGTGATTTCACCTCAGTTTAAAAAGAACCAGGTTGCACATATGAGAGTGGCCTAGGATAAAAGGAGATGCCTCGGGAGGCAGCGAGTGCCCTATCTCTGGGGATATGTAAGCAGAGACTAAGTGGCCACTTGTCGGGCTGCCGAACAGAGTATCAAGAATCAGATGTGGTATTGGATGATCTTTTTTATTTTTTAATTAAAATTTTTTTCTTAATAAATAGACATGGTGTTTTGCTATGTTGCCCAGGCTCGTCCTGGACTCCTGATCTCAAGTGATCTGCCTGCCTAGGCCTCCCAAAGTGTTGGGATTACAGGCATGAGCCACTGTTCCTGGCCTGGGTGATCTTTGAAATCTTTCCAGTTCTGATATATATGGTAGAGTCCTGATCCTCAGGAAGACTTGGTGCGCAGTCCAGTCGGTGGTCTGTGGTAGAAGGGAGAATGACCTGCTGGTCCTGGAAGCTTATAGGAGTGGAAAGAGTGGGGGACAAACCCAATCAACCAGAGCCTCCCCCTCACTCCTGCCCCACACCACTGAGAGTATATGCACGTGTGATCCCAGGGGTGGGCAGCAATGGCCGGGCTCACACCAGGGAAGTGTCTTTCAGGGGTATTGCATAAGTGCCCCCTTCTGATCTTTCCTATCCTCTCTCTGTATCTCTCTGGATTCCTGCAGTGGCCCTAGGGGGAGGTAAAGAGGCAGAGACTGTCACTTCCATTTTACTAGGGGAGGTGATGGAGGCTACACAGCCATACAGCTGGTATGGACTGGGGAGTCAGGAGGAGCTGGAGTGCCCCTGAGGCCTCAGTTCCCTGGTATTTTCCAGCTACCTGTTGCCCGTCAGCCCTTTCAGAGATGCGCTTTGGAGGCGGAGCAGTCTGGGGCTGGGCAGAGCCTGGGGCTGGTATGGGGAAGAGTTTCAATCAGAAGGGCATGATTAGCAGGTTGGATGCGGAGAGAGAAGTGAGACCTGAAGGCCAGAGGTTGGAGGAGAGCAGAGAAAGTAAGAAGCAGCCACTGGGGAAACAGGGATATTTCAGGCACACTGGCCGGCTGGCCCATGGAGGCTGCAAACCATGGATTTGGGAGGGTTCTGGCCTCCAGTGCGGTACCATCAGCAGCCTGAGAGAAGAATCATGGGGTAAGAGAGGCAATGGAGAGCTAAGAGGAAGACAGCTGAGGGTCTTTGCCCATTTTTCAGATGAGGTGACTGAGGCTTTGCAAGGTGGAGTTGCTTACCCTGCTGCCTGGTTCACAGTCATCCCCAGCTTAGACTTGAGTTTTGCCCTGAAGGCATTTCCTGGGGCCACCCTCCTGCCCAGATCTCGGCAGAGGTGAATGGGTGATAGGATCCAACCACAGAGGGTGAGCTGGAGAGCAAGACTGGCAAGGTGAAATTTCTCTGATGAGCAGGGCAGCGGGTGAGGTGACACTGGGGGAAAGAGTAAGGCAGGGAGGGCCAGTTTTGACCAAAAGGATCTTGGGGGCTCCTCATAGGAGGTGGCATTTGAGAGCTGGGTAGAGGGAGGAGAGGGCATTCCAATCAAAGGCAAGAGAGATCGTGCCAAGTCTGGGACTCTGGTGAGCATGTGCAGGGAGAGGAGCAGCACGGCAGGATTTGGAAAGGGAGAGAGGTAGAGAGATGTGGGTGGCTTAGACGTTGACGGAGGCTTTCGAACATTTAGTCTAGAAGCATTTAGGGAGATAGTTTTGAGCTATGTGTCTCAGATTCTCAAGAAACATTCACTCTGCTGAGTGTTTCAGATAAAAAGGTAACGTGAAAGTGACTAGCCCTGCACTATCCAACAGAAGTAGAATGCAAGCCACATGTGTAATTTTAAATGATCTAGTAACTACATTAAAAAGAGTAAAAAGAAACAAGTGGAATTAATTTTAATAATATATTTTATTTAATCCAGTATACCCCAAATATCATCATTTCAACATGTCATCATATAAAAAATTTGATGCTAAATTTTCTCTTATTTTTGCTGCCAAGTTTTTGAAATCTGGTGTGTATTTTACACATGTAGTACATCTCAATTTGGATGCTAAATGTTTGACAGTTAAAGTTAGATATAGTCCTACCAAAACAATAAAGCTGTGTTTAGTGGGACAAATATTTTACACTGCTTCTATTTTAAAATTAAAATTAAAATCAAATCAAATAAAAAAATTAGCTCTTCGATTGTACTGGCCACATTTCAAGCACACAGTAGCTACACAGGACTAGCGGCTGCTGTGTTGGACAACACAGCTCTGATACAAGTGCTTGACACATAGTAGGTGCTCAGTAAGTGCTCCTTGGTAGAGTGGATCAGTCACATTCCTCTAGAGGGTTCACAATTAGTAACAAGGGTAAGTGGAGGGACCTCTACTATCCTCAGTCAAGAGTGCTTTTGTTTGGTATTTTGGGCTTCCATAGAAAGCTCTGAGTAGAGTTCTGGAGCAAAGAAAAACAAACAAACTAGAATATTGTTAGGCCAGTGGATTGGCAAAGGGTCCTTTCAGTATAGAGATTCTCGAGTTCTTCCTAGGATGTCTGCCTCCAAGACCAGACTCAGGGATATGGCCACTATGTCCAAGTCTCAGATGAACTGTTCTGCAGCAACAGGTAAGATCTCTGTGGCCTCTGGAGGAAGAGCTGGGCTGGTTAAAGGAAGCTGCAGGAGGCAGATTATGGCTGAATGCAACATATGGCTTTCAGAAGCAGCCAGGCTGGGCCAAGAATGGAAGCTTTATCTTAGAAGGGTAATGAGCTCTCCATCATCAGAGGTGTGAGCAGGGGCTGGACAAATGAGGAGCGGAAGAGTCAAGGAGGACATTCTGGTTCGGACTCTGTGACTTTTGAGGCAGGCCTGTTCCAGCCTGGGTGGCCAATGCTTCTGTGCCAGTACTGTGTCTGCAAGTGCATCTACCCACTTGTCTTTCCCTTCTGCTGCCTGACCCTGAGGCTGCCACTCATGTGGACTTGACAGGGCAGGGGTCACAAATCATTTCTATCCCCAGCGTAGCCTCTCGGCATAGCCCCGGTTCACAGGGATGCCCGGGAGGCCTGCGGGATGGCTCCGAGGGTCAGGCTGGCGTGCCACCCAGTTATGCGATGTCGCTTTGTCTCTTGGTTGGTCTGAACTGAGAGTTTTCGTGGAGGAAGCTGTGGCATGGCTCAGGAATCCTGCAGGGCGAGGGGAATGGAGGCTGAGTCGGCACCTCCCTCTCCGGAAGGCCCAGAGGAGGTGGTGGCAGGGAGAGACTTGGCAAAGCAGGCAGGGTTGTGAATAGCGGCCATGGGTGAAAGGGCAGCCTCAGACCCTCGGTTCCTTCCTGGGCCTTTGATCTCTAGTGAGACCTCCTTCCGCCGCTCTCCCCGCTTAGGTCCCCTCCCTGTCCCCCTCACAATAACCCACAGGGCCGTGAGTTTGAAAGGCCCTGAACACACTGAGGTCAGTGGAGTGCGAATCCCTTTCACCAGTTCAGAAAGCTGACCTGTCCAGCCAGTGTGGACTATAGGGGCCAGAGGTTTCTTTTTGGGCAGTAGGAGTACGTTGCAAGTGAGTTTCCAGCCTTCTGGCTCTGGACTACCTTCTGAGGAGGGTGCAGGAAGGGCAGCCAGGGTCCAGAGGTGGCTTGTTCTTTCCAGAAGATGCCAAGTCTGATGAGACTCTCATCGGGAGGTTTGTTGGGGGGCACTTAGCTAGGTGCTCCCATTATGACTTCCTTTTTGGGGATGCCTGTCTCCTCTCTGTTTTGGTGTCTCTCCCCATGTCTTTGGGGGTGCATCTCATTCTGTGTTATTTGGCTTTATTTCCTGTTTATTGAACCTTCATCTGTGTCTGTTTCTGTCTCCCGGTCTAGCTCTCACTAGCTTTCTTTTTCGTACATACTCTCTCTCTCTCACACACACACACACACACACACACTCTCTCTCTCCCTCTCCTTCTTCTCTTTCTCTCACACTCATTCACTCATTCAATTTCCTTTCTGTCTTCTTGTATTCTCTCTTGCTATCTCTCTCTCTCTCCCCAAATCCCCTCTTCCCCTGTCTCTTTCAGGCTGAACGCCCCCTCAGCCCTGCCCAGCAGAACTCCACGGGAGCCATGGCCAGAAGGAAGGGGTTTCAGAAGCTCACAGACCGTGCTGGGCCCCTGGGCCCCTCTGACATGGGCAGGCCCTGGTCTTTTCTCTCCTGGGACCCTTTTCCTTCCCTGGATGCATAGATGCTGTCTGCCGCTCCCGGGATCAGGGCAGGAAACAGAAGCAGGAAGTGGGGAGAGCCCTCTCAGAGCTCCCAGAAGGGATGGGTGTGTGGAAAAGCTCAGGATTCCTGAGTCAGGAGTAATAGGCAGCCCCTGTGGGATTGAGAGTTCACAGATCTCTGATCCCTGGAGAGCCCCAAATACGGTGTTGAGTCAAGGGCACAGGCTCATGGGCAGGGATGAAATGGTTTGAGGACTTCTTGTAGCAAGTTACTTAATCTCTCTGCACCTCCATTTTGTTATCTGGTGAATAGAGTTGACGCAAGCCTTGTGGGTTACTGTGAGAATAAAATGAAGTGAAGTGACAGCTGCCAAGGGCGTGGCCCCAGGGCCTGGCTGTAGTCAGTGCTGAGTAGATGGCCATGGAGAGGCCTGTATTTGAGGACGTGAGGCCTGTCATGGCAGAGGGCAGCAGGCTTCAGCCACGGTCCTGTTGGCAGCTGGAACTGGCTCGTTGGCCCACCACCACCTTCCTGTTTGGAGCTGTGGAGCCATGGAGCGATTCCATGGTACTGAAGAAGCCGATTGCCTGCAGCCGGGAGCCCAGGGCATCCAGGCTGAACAACAGTGCCCCCAGGTGTCGGCTGCAGAACGAAGGGCCACTCACTTTCATCCTCCTTTGCCTTCAGGACGCTGAGTCTCCCAGCCTGCTTCATGGCAGAAGAAAAGGGTCAGGCCCCAGTTTTCCCTGAAGAGAGGCACAGGGAGCACAGAGGGATGGAGGCCTCCAGGGTGGGGGCAGAGGGTAGTACCCTGGGCCTGGGAGGGCTGGGTGTCTGAGGGGTTGTTGGGGCCACCAGCCTGGACCTCGAGACTCCCCCGTGGGAGCTGGAAGGGCCTTGGAGAGCACCTGAGACGCCCTGCTCCGTCATTCACATGGGAAAACAGGCTCAGAAGAGAGAGGCGGTCTGCCAAGATCACACAGCAAAACCCAAAAAACCTAGAGAGAGAGGACAGCTCCATGGAAAATCCTTGGCATCCCTTGCCTTTCGATGTGATAAATTCAGTTTTCCTCTCCCTCCTTTCCTCCATTCTCACAGGGCCGTCTGCCGTCCCCACTGTTGACAGCCGGCCCCATCAGTCTTATCTCCCCACGGGGTGCTGCCCACACGTCCCCCCGCACTGACCTCAGTTCTCGAGAGAACCCCTGCCCTTCCCTCGTGGGCCTCCCTTTCCTCCTGCTCATTCCTCTTGCGCCTCCAGTCCCTGTGGTCTCCAGGCCATTGCCCACTCAGGGCCTGCCTCCTGGAATGCCGTCCTTGAGCCTGGACCTGGCCTGGCTTTCTGGAACCAGCCCACTCTCCTGTGGGGATTTCCAGTGTTGGGTCATTGGTCCTTCACAGCTGGCTGAGACCCAAGGATTCTTTAGGGTCCAGCGTGGGGTATGGGTGCCCAGGCAGGCTCTCCATCTCCTTTTCCCAGTGTGGCTTTGGGGACAGGAAGGAGGTTACCACCACTTTGTCTTGGCCTCTGCTGGGGCTTTCCAAGGGCAGGTCCCCTCCCTGGCCCTCTGTGTGCTGTCCCCTGGATGTCCCCTCATGTAGAGGGGTGGATTGTTCCCTGAGTTCTCTTTTTGTCCAGGAAGGAGCCAGGACCAAGGTTCTGCTTGAGTGTGGTCGTGGTGGGGGCATCACGTAGAACCCAGGGGGGAATTGGCAGCCTGGCAGCCGTGCTCTCCTTGGCTTGCCCTGTATCGATGACGATTTTGAATTTGTTACCAACATTGCAAAATCAGGAAATTTCATGTATGGATGGATGCCTGGCTTCTTTGGGGAAGAAAAATCAGATCTGGCAACCCTGGGGCAGCTGGCAGCCTGGCAACCCACAAGGCAACAGTCATCTGGGGCTGCTGGGCCCGAGTTCTCACGCGCTCCCCGCTCAAGTTGCTCTCGGCACTTGTGCTCTGTTTTTCTCGGCCTGAAGGTCTTTGAGCTTCTGGAGTCTTAGCATGAACTCTAAAGAAACCAGTTTGGCTCAGTCTCTGCCTGTGGCAGCTAAAGCGAACGGGAGGCAGATCCTGGAACTGGCCGGTGGGGCCAAGTGCGCGTGCGTGTGTGTGTGTGGTCAGGGAAGTGGGTAGTCAGGCTCACAGGCCAGAGGTGGGTAGGGTAGCGGAGGCAAGAACTTAGGGCAGTGGCCAAGCAGCCACACTCCTTGGCAGGTCATGTGCTCTATACCCTGCAGGTAGGGTAGTCCAGGCACAGAGGGCGCAGGCTTGGCCCAAGGGTATGCAGGGGGCAGTTAGTGGCAGAGATGGTGAGGACCTGGTTTCCATCTCCCTGCCTGGCTGGCCACTCTCCCCTGTGATCCCTGTCCTGATCTTGTAGCCGTGGGCACCTCAGCTGAGACCCAGATAGACAACTGCTGGAGGCCTCTGTGGTAACGCAGGGCATCTGAGGCCAGGTGGCCAACTGGAGGGGCTCCTGGGGCCTTTCCCTAGTGCCCAGGGCCTGTCCCACGGGTGGGGGCTCAGGTTTCGGTTCCTCCTCGCTCCTGGGTCCCCAAGTTTCACTTTGATTCAGTGAGTGAGAGCCCCCGTGAGAGCCAACGCCACTGAACCCCCACCCTCTCTGCACACCTGGTTTGCCCCAGCCCCTCCCCCTCCTCTCACCCCCAGTTCCTTTTCCCATGGGGAGGTGTACTGGTGTTTGGGAGAGCCCTGGGGGTATGGGAGAGGGCAGGGTGCTGCCATGTGGGGATCTCAGTTCAGGGAATCAGTTTGGGGGCCAACCAGTACAAGAGTGGTGGGGACGATGGAGGGGGATATAGTCTCATCTGCTGTGGGCAGTCCCCTGCCCAGGCGGTCTGGAACTGCCAAATGGCCTTGGCTTTCTCCACCTTGCATGCCCTGCTGCCCCGTGGGGAAGAGAATCCCACAGTCCTTTCTCTTTGGCTTGGGAATATGGTTTAATCCCTGGCAGCAGAGCCTGTGGTTCAGATACTTTACAAGGCTTCAAACCCCTGCCCCTGCTGTGTCCCTTCTTCCTGTCCCTTTCTCTGTCTGGGCCTCAGTTTTTCCATCTAAAACAGGAGATCAAGGAATTGCTGAGGTTTTTTCTGGCACCAAAATTCTGAGTTTCTCCTGGTTCCATCTCAAGTCCTCTTGGCATTATTGTAGAGCAGCAGTTCTCAAATGTTTGGTCCTGGGTCCCTTTAAACTCTTAAAAATTATCAAGGACTTCAAGGAGCTCTAGTTTATGAGGGTTAATTAAAATGGATGAAAGTTTAAAATATTTATTCATTAAAAATAACAGTAACAAACAAGTAATATTTTTGAAATAAGAAAGAATGAAATCTTCCAAACCCCAAATTTAGTATGAATGGCATTGGCTTACAGTTCTGCAGATCTCTTTAGTGTCTGGCTTAATAGAAAATAGCTGGACTCTCATATCTGCTTCTGTATTTGCTCTGTTGTGATGGAGCACATCCTACAGCTTCTTAAAACCTCCACTGTAGACTCATGAGAGAATGAGAGTGAAGAAGGCAAATCACACCTTGGCATTAATAAGAAAATAACAGGTGCAGCAAACCACTATGGCACATGTATACCTATGTAACAAACCTGCATGTTCTGCATGTGTATCCCAGAACTTAAAGTAAATAAAAAAACAATGAAAATAATTTTGCCCTCACAGATCACCTGAAAGCATCTTGGGGACCCCTTCTTCCAACCCTGGCAGGGCTCCCTGGACTACACTTTGAAAATTTCTCCTTTAGGCTGCTGCAAAGTCTGAACTTGCCTACTTATCACTCATATAGATAAGGAGAGCAGTTAAGTGGTTTCAGTTAAAAGAAAGGTGTCATCAGTTATTTCTCCTGTTCTTAGCTCCTTAAGACAGTGGGAGCCATGGCAGGTCTTTGAGCTGAGGAGGGAGTGACAAGACACACTGGGCTTTGGAAATCCTCCACCAGCCGATTGGGATATGTAGTGCTTCTTGCTTCTATCCCGGGTTGAGCTCCCACAGAAAGACATAGCTACTGAGCCTTCTCCCCTTCCCAGCAGACTGTCAGTAGGGCTTGAGGTCTGATTTCCCTCCAGCAGGCTTTCTTCTGTGCCAGCAGTAGCCAGCTCGTGCCACCCGAGAGCCTAGGGAGTGAGTGTTTCAGAACCCTGCCTCGTCTCCCCATCCAGCTTAGCTCTGTGCTAGCCTGCAGCCTCCTGGAGACCCCATCTGGGGCATATTTTTGATGGGAAAAAAACCTAGCAATGCTATTGATTGGGAATGAAACAAAACAAAATAAGGAAGTGGGTTTGGTATTTATCTTGACTCCTGGCATTTGAGGAAAAACAGGTCTAAAAGATGGTTGAGAAAGGGGAGATTTTTGTTCTGATTCCACAGGGGCTTCTGGGTGTTTCTGGAATGTTTCTGGGTGACTCATGTGTGTGTGTGGGAAGGTTGGGGGATGGGGGCGAGGTGTGCGTGTGCCCGCATGTGTTTAATTTTACTTGGAAATTTCCAGTTTTCATTTTTATTAGTACAAATTAACATTTGTATTAGTCCTTCCTTGGGGCATTTTATCCGTGTGATAGAATAAACTATGGGAGAGGGAGAACAAGATAATGTCTTAAGGTAATTTGAGAAAAATTGAGAGAGGAAGAAAGATAAAAGGTGTGAGAGAAGGTATGTGTGAGAAACACATTGCTTGTAGCAAAATTAACTGATCTATGAGAGGAAACAGGCAGAAAGGCATAGCGTCTTGAGGGACTGAACAGTGGAGGATGAAAGTGACGAGGGGGTCAGACACTTCCCAGCACTAGCCACCAGGTGGCACCATCGACCCAGGACAGCTTAGTTGCTGTCCAGGGTTAGGGACAAGAGGGGTAGGGTAGCAGGGCAGTGTGTGCCGGCCATTTGTGAGCTTGGTATGCTTGTAACTGGGTCGGAGGTGGCAGTGCCCAGGTGGGCTGACCATTAGCTGAAGTCTCACTTCTTCTGCAGCAGTCAGGGAGGGGGAGGCTGGACCATTGCTACTGGGGATTAATCTACTCCTTTCTCACCTCCATGGTCCAAATGTCTTGATATAAACCTTTCTGGGAGTGGAGTCCTTGGTTCTACTCTAAGCCTTTTCTTGCTGTGTGACCTTGGCCAAGTCACTTCTCTCTGAGCCTTGTTTTCCTCATATTAAAATGTGGAAATTGGAGCAGATGATTTTTGAAGGTCTTTTGGGCTCTGACGCTCTGTGGTGTACCAGAGAGCACTAGAACTGGAGTTAGATTCTAGATCTTCCTCTGCCAGCCATGTGACCTTGGGTAGGTCACTTCTCACATCTGTGGAGATTATAGTCACATCATCCTCTTAGACTTATATAAAATAGAAGATGGAAAAATCCTTTCGAAATCTTTTTGGTGCTTTAGGAAAAGGAGAGTGTTGTGGTTTTATAATTTTTGCTGGATTTTTTTTTTTTTTTTTTTTTTGAGACAAGGTCTGGCTCTACTGCCCAGGCTGGAGTGCAGTGGTGTGATCTCAGCTCACTGCAACCTCTGCCTCCTGGGCTCAAGCCATCCTCCCAGCTCAGCCTCGGAGTAGCTGGGGCTACAGGCATGAACCACCATGCCTGGTTAATTTTTGTATTTTTTGTAGAGATGGGATTTCACCGTGTTGTCCAGGCTGGTCTCAAACTCATGAGCTCAAGCAATCCATCTGTCTTGGCCTCCCAAAGTGCTGGGATTACAGGCGTGAGCCACTGCGCCCAGCTTTCTCTGGAATTTAAATTAGCCAGAAGCAGGGGCTCCACCATCTTCACTGCTTAGAAAGTTTGTGCCTCTACACATTACCACAGAAAAAGGCCTGCCTTATGGCAAGCGTTTGCTCAAGGTCACTGCATCTGTCCTAAATATCCATTGAATCAGCTCATTTCTCTCCATCCCCATTGCTACTGCCTTGGTCCAAGCATTCTCTTCTCTCATTTGGAGTATTGCTGTAGCTTGCTGGCTGGTCCCCATCTCCAATGTCGTTGACTTGTCCAAATAATAGTCTGCCCTCCACATAGCAGCTGAAATAAAATTCTGATCAATGACTTGCCTGAAGGGTTTTAACCTTCAAATCTGCCGATTGTTCTCAGAAACTGTGCAAACTTCTTAACAAGGCTGCCAGGCCCTCTCCAATCTCCCCTTTTCATGCGCACTCCAGTCATACCAAACCTCTTTCCATTCCTTAAACACCACATGCTCTGTCCTGTTTGCAACCTCAGAGTCAGACAACCAGGGTTCTAGTGCTGACTCAACAATGACTACTCCTGGAAACTTGGACTAATCTCTGAGCCTCAGTTTCCCAATTGTGCTTGTGATTGGACTGTTATATGAATTGAATGAGATTATGCATGTGAAGTGCTCAGGATGACCCCATATATAATACGTGCTCAATAAAAAGTGCCTTTTATTATGCTCTTCCCACTGCTTGAGAAACTGTTTTCCTCCTTCACCCTACCATTTACCTGGCTGACATCCCAAACTTCAGGATCTAGCTTGTGTCACTTCCTAAGTGAGGGCTTCTCAGATGCTCCTCTGCAACCCAACTCCCCACCAGCACACAGAACCTGCCTGTTCATCAAAATATCACATTTGTCACTCGCCTGTTTTCCCAGCAAGACTGTGAGCTCCATGAAGACAGGAACTGTGTCTGGAGCAGTCACCAATGTCACCTTAGTGCCCAGCACAGGGCCTGGTTCACAACAGCAAATATGTACTGAATGGGGGCCAGGCCATGGATGTCACAGAAGCCATGGGCTCATCTGGGGAATGAGTGGAGGCTGCTGAGCAGAACACAGAGCCTTGCACATCAAACATCCCCCAAGTCCTGCCTGACCCCAGAGTCTCCATCCTCCAGGATCTTGTGACAGCCATTCTAGATGGGGAGGGAGCTCTCTCGTGATCTAAATACACACATGCATACATATGGATGCTGGTGCCTGTGGTCCTCTTTCTGCCTGCCATACCTAAGCATGTGCTCCAGATGTGTATAGATCACAGCCCCAAAGAGGAACTGCAATATGGGATAACAATAATGGCTAACATTTGCTGAGTGTTGACTCTGTGGATTTTAAATTATTAACTCATGTAATACTCACAACCACTGTACCAGGTGGATACTCTTATTACCCCCATTTTATAGAGATACAGAGAGTGAGACAATTTCCCAAGGTCACATAGCTCAACAGTGGCAGTGTTGGGACTAGTACCTGGGTGCTTACCGGCCATCCCAGTCTGCCTCTCACAGAGGGTGTCACAACAGGATGACATCAGTATGAGGCTGTGTTCTCCAGGGGAATGTCCTCAGCTCTCTCCAACATGGGGCTTTGATTCTACTTTTTCGTAGTTCTGCCTGTTCCCCCATTATCCTGTCTGGCTGAGCTCAGGGGGACCTTGGCTCAGAGTCTGTTGCATCACTCAGGGGTACGCCATTTCTGAAGCTTTCCTAACACTGCTGTGCACACTTCCCTGTCACATCTGCAAGTTGGTCACCTTCAAGTGCAGCCGGCTGGTCACATGTGGGTTTTAAGCCACAGCAGGTGGCACCGTGGGTAGACTGGGGTTTGAGCCTCGCCTTTCCTTTTACTAGCAGTGTGAGCTTTGACAGCAAAGGGCTTTAGCTTCTTTGAGCTTCGATTTTCTCACCTGTCAAAGGGGGATAATAATTCCTGCCTCTTCTGGTAATTAGAAAATTTTGCCTATAATATTTTGATTAGCACTGGCACATGGCAAGTTTCAAAAATATCACCTATTATTTTATTATTTCTATTATCAGAGCAGAGTGTTTTTACTCTGAATCTAGATCTCTCAGAAAGATCTTGTTGAGAACGTTCTAAATTCCCAGATTTTTTGTTTTCTCTCTCTCTCTCTTTTTTTTTTTTTTTTTGAGACAGGGTCTCACTCTGTTGCCCAGGCTGGAGTGCAACAGCTCATTGCAGCCTTGACCTCGTGGGCTCAAGTGATCCTTCCACTTCAGCCTCCTGAGTAGCTGGGACTGCAGGCATGCATCACCACACCCGGCTATATTTAAAACAATTTTTTTTGTCAAGACAAGATCTTGATTTGTTGCCTAGGCTGGTCTTGAACTCTTGGGCTCAAGCAATCCTCCTGCCTCAGCCTCCCAAAATGCCGAGATTACAGGCTTTCTCTCTTTTTTAATGGTCATTTTATTTATATTACTAAATTTCAAGATAGGATTGTTCAGCTTAGGGTCAGAAGAAAAGGAAAGAAATACCAACTGGAATTTATGCTGGCAGAATTTCAGCTCCATGTTTCAGAAACACACACAATTCAAGTTGTAGCTGAGGGCAGCTGTCAGAAGTAAGGTGAGCCTGACACAACACTGGAGAAGCCTGGGTTTCTCATCCTGACTCAGCTGTGGCCTTGGGGTGTGGTCTGAGTCAGGTCCTGCCCTTCGGAGCCTCGGTTGGGATGCACTGAGCCTGGACAACCCTTCCAGCTCCTGATCCTTTCTCCTCCCCTGCTCCCCGCCGCTCCCCCTCCCTCCTTCTTCATCTTCTCGCTCTTCGTTTCCTTTCTGTCTCAGACACAAACGCCATCCAGCACTTCTGAATAGTACTTTTGTTCCGTGAACATCTCTTTTCTGAAAAGGACGATTGGTCAGGTTTGTATCTTTTAACTGCTGGCACATTTTATCAGTTAAGAACCTGCGTACCTCCCTCTCGGAAGACAACCTTAAGGAAGCAGGCAGGCAGGCAGGCAGAGAGGCAGAGACAATGGGCAAAAAACAACTGTTTGGGGGCCTCATCCCTCCAGCAAATGCCTTCCTTCGGGGGAGCCCCCTTTCCTGCTCTTCCCCATGGCCCCGAGCATCTTCCAGCAGACCCCAGTGTATGACTCCTTCCTAGCTCCCCAAAGAATGGGGAGAGGGAACGAGCAGAGCCTGTGCCGGAGCCATCTCGTTCAAGGCCTTCAAGGCGGGGCTTGGACTTCTGGCTTGGCACTCCCTTGCTGGTGATCTTGGGCAACCTATTCTGGGCCTCGATTTTCCTGCTGGCACCAGAGAGAGCAGGACGCCTTCTTCAAATTCTTGTGCAAATTCAGCGAGAAGCAATGCATGAGAAAGTGCTTTGTAAGCTGTAAAGCTCTCTTGCCTATGAGAGTATCATTGCAGTTCATCTCACATACCCGCTCTGTGGCAAGGGACACATTTCTGAACATCTCCAAGGGTCAGTTTCCCCATCTGTAAAATGGGGACTATATACTTAGGTCATACAATTACTGTGAGAATTCCGTAACAGAGGTAAAACACCTGGTACAGTTCTTGGCAGTGGGAGGTGCCCAGGTCTAGGTTGGGCCGTTTTCCGTTTCCCTTTTTTATTCCCTCACAGCGCCTTTCCCTGAATACAGTGTATAGGCACGCAGCCGCAGGCGTTTGAAACCCAACTGACCACTCTCAGGCCTGCACCCCACTTCGCTCCTCTGTAGAAGAGGGATAGTAACAGTATCTGCTTCCGAGCGCTGTGGGGGAAGATTCGACTGTGCCCATCCGTGGCTCGGCACAGAGTCATCACCAGGTGAACGTTGGTGATGCTGCCAGGCCTTCCGCCCTCTGGACATCCAGGCACTGGGCGTGGGCTGGACGGGACCCCGGCCACCATCTCCTTCGAGCCTACTCGTGGCCGGTGAAGAAAGCCAGGCATGAGAGGAGCAGGAGGCGAGTCGCTCAAGGGCACACCGAGTCATATCCCAAGATCTTTGAAGGAGGTCCAGGGATCCGCGGTGCCACCGTGCGAATACAGCTCGGCAGAGAGGCCGAGGTCCCTGCGGGGAGGCCGGTCCCTTCCTCCTCGGCCCCGCGGTCCGGGCGCCCCGTGGGCCTAGCTCCCGCCCACCGGCCGGGGGTCCTCGGGACTCGGGCTCCGACGGAGGAGCCCCCAGGGCCGGGGGCGGAGGGCAGACGCCTTCCAGGAGGTCACCTGGATTTCCTGCGCGACGTGGAAGGAGAAATGAATTCAGCTGCGGCAGAACGTGGCGCAAAGAGAAGGCAGCGCGCGGCGCCCCCGGGAAGGAGGCCGCCCGCTCGCGCCGGCCTCCGCCAAGCATTTGCAATTTAATTGACATTGGCGGCAGGAAGCCAATCAGTCTAAGTCAATTGACGTTCCGAGATAAAACTAATCGGCGGCCGGCGCTGCCCCCGCCGGCGCGGCCGCGGCGGGGCCCGGGGCGCAGCGTGGAGGCGGCGGCGCGCCCTGCAGGTCCCGGCGCTGGCGCGTGGCTCGGCCCGCTGATTGCCGCGCGGCCCGCGGCGGCCAGGAGAGGCCCGTAATGAATGACTTTATTTGCCGGGGCCCCGCTGAGAACAATTGAGTTTGTTATGCTAACAACGGATGCCAGCTTTCCGGGGCCCCGGGGGGCGCGGGCGCGGCGGCAGCCGGGAGCTGGGCAGCGGAGCAGATGATGCGCGCCGGGGCAGGGCGCCGGGCGGGGGCCGGACGGAGCTGGAGTCTGGACCCGGCCTGGAGGGGCGAGGCCGGTTCGGATGGCGGACGCGCAGCGTGGAACCGGGATGGGAGTTCTTGATCATTCCTTAATGCTGGACAGGCAGGTCCTCCTGGGTGCGACTGCCACTCTTTCTTCCCTCTGTCCCCGAGTCTGAGTGGGTTCTGATCTTGCTGGATGATGCCCTGACATAAACTTTTTGTCTCTTGCACCGGTGGAAAATTAGAAAAAGGCACAAACACAAAGGCATCCCTCTTTCCAGTGACCTGCAGTGGCTAGGGAAGTTCGGGACTGGATTTTGACCCTGCCACGTGTGCTTTGCGCCCTGGAGGGAAGGCCTTCCTTTCATCTCTGTCCCCTGTGTGTATCCCCATGCTCTGTGGCCGGCGCCCGCCTCAGAAAGCTCTTCTTGCCCCACACAGAAGGCTGCCTCATGGAGATGGCTGGCTCTGAGGCCCCACAGCCTTCTCCTGCCTCCCCCTTCGGACCTTGAGTTCCAAGGGCAGAAGTCATCTCCCATTCGTCCCAGACGCCCTCAGTGCCCAGCATAGGGCCTGGCACACACGTGGAAGTAGTATGTGAGGGAACAGACTTCTCTCTTCTTTGTGATCTCTTGCTTTCCCTCTGGTTACAGACACCAGAGTCCCCTTTTCCAGTTCTGTATTCAGGCATGCTGGCATTCACTCACTCACTCACTCACTCACTCACTCACTCACTCACTCACTCACCACTCACTCACTCACTCACTCACTCACTCACTCACTCACTCACTCACCAAACAACTGAGAACCAACCTTTCATCCAAAAAGGCCCTGGCCAGGGAGAGAGAATGTAACCCGTGTGATGAGTGTGTGGCAGGCACCTGCTATGTGCTCAGAGTTGGCAAAGGTGTAATAAGTGCTTGCTGAGGGCTTTTCCCTTTGTCATGGCACTCAGAGATTCCTGGTGCCACCCCGTGACAATCACCACCCCACCCCGCATTTGCAGATGGACAAACTGATGCCCAGCGTGTTTGAGAGGCAGCATGATGCAGTGGAATGGGTCTAGGCTGGGAATCTAACACTAGTTTGCTGTGTGAGCTTTGTCCATTTTCCTCACCTCTCTGAACCTTATCTATAAAGTCGGGGAGTTGGAGATGATGGCCTCTGAGGGCCAGTTGAGTGTGAGTTGTCTACAGGGAAGAGGGACTCAGGTCCCTACTCCCAGCCCAGCTCTCTTTGGCCTTACAGTGTGACCACTGGGAAAATATTGCCCTCCACCCTCAGCTGTACAAGGCTAATGGTGAGAGTGAAGCACTCACTTTTTCTTAGGAGAGTGTGGTGAGTGTGTATGTACCAATACTGTTTTCCTTTGGCTGTTGGAAAAAATGAGGCTGGGCACGGTGTCTCATGCCTGTAATCCCAGCACCTTGGGAGGCTGAGGTGGGCAGATCACCTGAGGTCAGGAGTTCCACACTAGCCTGGCCAACATGATGAAACCCCGGCTCTACTAAAAATACAAAAAATTAGCCTGGCGGTTGTGTGCACCTGTAATCCCAGCTACTCAGGAGGCTGAGACAGGAGAATCGCTTGAACCTGGGAGGTGGAGGTTGCAGTGAGCTGAGATTGTGCCGCTGCACTCCAGCCTGGGTGACAAGATCGAAACTCCATCTAAAAAAAAAAAAAAAAAAAAAAAAAAAAAGAGAGGTTCAATAACCAGTCCAAGGCCACAGAGCCAGTAAGTCACAAGGCTGGGATTCAAACCCAAGCACTCTGTTTTCAGAGCCTGTGCATATAACCACTCTACTAGTTGGCAGAGTCAGCATATAACCCCCATAACAGCCCTCCCTTGCCCTACACCTCACCCCAGTCTTAGTCCCACCTGCCTTGCTCTTGGAGCTCCAACGTGCATTCTGCATGTTTTCAGGGCAGCAGGAGCACTGATTTTTCAAGGTGATTTTTCTCTCCCTGGCTTTTCCCTCTTGACCTAGGTACAGACAGCTGAGAGAAGGCTCCAGCAGGGAGGAGAAGCTGCTGTAGGAAGCTGGGACTCTTCTTGGCTCAGTCCTAGCTGGAATCTTATATTTGGGAAATGGTTTTCTAAAAAGGGCAGAGGGAATCCAGGTCTTGTCTTTTAGGAACAAGCTTTTACTATTCATGATCAAAGAAGTACATTTATTTCACAGTTGTTTTTGGTACCTGTCTTTCTATCCCTCAAAAGGGGTCTGGAGAACTCTTTCACTCTAGAGCTATACCCTTTTCAGCAAGACAAATTACGAAGATAGTCCCTAATATGGGATAGTCTTGAAGGGTAGAACTGGAGGCGCCTTGGAATCATATATAGTGATTTTAAATCATATAAACCCAGCCGGGCGAGGTGGCTCATGCCTGTAATCCTAGCACTTTGGGAGGCCAAGAGGGGTGGATCCCTTGAGCTGAGGAGTTCAAGACCAGCCTGGGCAACATGGTGAAACCCCATCTCTACAAAAAATACAAAAATTAGCTGAATGTGGTGAAAAAAAATCATATCAACCCAATGTTTCCTCTTTAAAACAAGTATTTTGTAGCGCTTCCTTTGCTATCCTAAAATGAAATTTAGAGGAAATATAATCCACCCATACACATAATTTAAAAAATAGATTTAATGCCCCAATTGTAACAAAAAGGGGAAAGAAAAGTAAAATAATAATAAAATGATATATTTTCATTATGTAAATACTCAGACATGACTACACCAGAAGACATAATAAAGTAGTTAGTTGTTTGCACTTAGGCGTAGAATCTCCATGAATGCAGCAGCTACAAATGTGGACAGCTGTGTTTTTTGGCAATATAAATATCTCTGGCAGTGTTGCCATCAGCGAACTGATTTTCTGAAATTATGAACATGTCCTGATAAAATTCCACCCAAAGCAAAGCATAATCTTCCCTCAATGTATATGTTGGTTGTATTCTTGGAAAAGTCAGTGTAAATGAAAACACCAAGTCTCTGTGTATATGAGAAACATAGAGTTACGTTCATGGCTCACATATCTATAAAGAGTTTTCACCAACTTCAGTGTGTGATGGGTCATTCCAAAGATGTGTGAGATGCAGGCCAATTATTTACTGTGCTGGACTGTGCTGGGTAGCATCCCTGGCCCCATCCATTAAATGCCATACTTCCTCCCCCATAACAATATTAGTAATAATTCATAGATTTCCCACATCTCCTCTGATCTGATCATGCTTATGGACAACCACTGGAATGAATGGGTTTCTCTCTAGGGTCTCTTTCTTTTGGGAAGTTCTGTGGAGTCTGTGAAAAAGCAAAATCTGCATGTATTGTGCACCCATTGTGTGCAAGACCTGACCCGGAGACACAGAAGCATAGCCTGATTTAGATGTGGAGCTGTGAAAGCTACGTGACCCCGCTCCATGGGTGCTAAGCTCCCAGGAGCCTCAGTCAGTGAGCATAGCCCCACCCACATCTTATCCTTGTCTGGGATGCCCCTTGCCTCTTCTTTCATGCCCTCAAATCCAAATCCTGGCTCAGATGCCACCTTCTCCTTCCAGGAAGGCTTCCCTGACACCCCATCCTCCTGCACTGGACAGGTTCTTTCTGTCTCTAGACTCTCATTGCCTGCGGTTGAGGGTTCTCTTAGGATACTTTCACAAGCTTGGACTGCAAGTCCATCTCCAGGCCTTCTCTCCTTGACAGAGAGTGGGCTCCCTGAGGGCTGAGACTGGGTTCCCTGGCAGGGCTATGCTTGGAACCAGAGCACCAGCAACAGATCAATGAATGCTGGAACCAAGGGATTCACCTTAGCCAGGTACCCCTCTCTGTACACATCTTGTTCTATTTATTTATTTATTTATTTATTTAAGATGAAATCTCGCTCTGTGGCCCAGGCTGGAGGGCAGTGGCGTGATCTTGGCTCACTGCAACCTCTGCTTCCCGGGTTCAAGCGATTCTCCTGCCTCAGCCACTCAGTAGCTGGGCCTACAGGAGTGCGCCACCACACATAGCTAATTTTTGTATTTTTACTAGAGGTGGGGTTTTGCCATGTTGGCCAGGCTGTTCTCGAACTCCTGACCTCAGGTGATCCGTCTGCCTCGGCTTCCCAAAGTGCTGGGATTACAGCGGGGAGCCACAGAGCCCATCCCTTTTTCTTGTTAATTTAGCAAATGGCTTCTGTTTTCTTGTCCTCACTCTCAGTCCTTATTGACTCTCGGGAGGTGCTCGCTGTGCAGACAGCACTCTCTCACTTGGAGTCCAGCAGCTTGTTTGCTCTGACCAGTGCTGTAGGCCTGGCATGATTTATTGACCCCATTGCACAGATGTGTTGAGAGAAGTGTAAGATCACACAGCTGGCAAGTGGCAGAGCCAGAGCTCGCTCTCTGTGCTCCACCACTTTTGTCACTTAAACACTTCCAAGGCAGAGTCTCTTCCCTGGGGTGTCATTCATCCATTTACTGGCTCCTGATGTGGTATTGGGCACTGTGGTCTCAGAGGTAGGTAAGGCCTGGGAGACCCCATTGTTTTCCCTCAGGGATTTTCCCTAGGGACCCCTTTGTTTTCCCTTAGGCAAGGCATAGAAGGGGAGCATCAGATGTCCCCTGGGAGGGTGTGGCCACTATTTCCCAGTAGGAGGTCACACAGGAGCAGCTGTCTCCCTTCTCCTTTGGATCTTTTTTTTTTTTTTTTTTTTTGCCAGTTTCAGTGAAATTCACTCTACAAGTATTTATTTTGCACCTGCTATGTGTGCTAGGCATTGTCCTAGTTGCTGGGGACACAGCAATGAACAAGACAGACAAAAATGTTTGCCTACATGAGTGACATTCTAGGGAAGAAAGACAACAACTAAATAAGGAAAATAAGCAGCATGCTGTTCAATGCTCTGGAGGAAAACAAAGCTAGGTGAGGAGACAGGGGATGAAGCAGGGCTGAGGGGGGGCCTTTGCTGTTTTTGGAGGGTGGTCCTAATGATGAGCTGACCTTTGAGCAGAGGCCTTAATGGAGGGAGGAGTGAGTGAGGCAGATATCTGGGGGAGGAAGTTTCCAGAGAGAGGGAAGAGCAAGTGCAAAGACCCCATGGCCGGTGAGCTTAGCATGACTGTGGAACCCTAAGGAGGCGAGTGTGGCGGGAGCAGAATAAGCGGGGAAAGAGTGGGAGGAAACGAGGTCAGAAAGGTGGGATTGCAGGGGGATACCCAGATTGGTACCAGTAAGGCCTGGTAAGCTGTGAGGGGCTGTGGATTTTGCTCAGAGTGGGAGTAGACGGCAGCCTAGAACCTCCAACAGGGAACTTCAGAGGTGCATTTTCTCCCCTACCTCCAGTGAGTCACTCACTCCAGCATACCTTCCCTCCTAATCACCTTCTGAACCTGCCCCCTTCTCTGGGTAGCCATTCCCACTGTTAGCTCTGTCCTGGCTGAGGGCTCCCACTCGACCCTGGGCCTCAGTCTCATTTCCCTCCAACAGAATCTTTACACTGCGGCCAGATTAGACCATATGACCCTCCTCCCCCAACCCTTCTGGGTCTGGAATTGTGAATGTATTGATATCATCAGACAAGGGACTGACTGGAACAGAGACTGGGGAATCTGGGATGTGGGATTGGGGCTGCTGGTAAGTGGGTTGTCATTTTGTCTGGGAGGCAGTGCAATGCAGTGCAGTGGGTGGCCCAAAGCCCCTCCCCCAACCCTCAACCAGCTCCCAATCCCCAGCCTCGTCTCTGGCTTCGGCAATGGCTCCCCCCAGAGGCACCTGCTTTATTTATGGCTTCTCCCCAACTCCCCGCAGTCAGAGGAAAGTCCATTAGTGTGTTTGCAGACTCTGCCAGCTCTGAGCAGATGCAAAGCTTATTTGCAAACTGTCATTGCCCTGGCCTCCTCCAGAGACTGTCATGCTGGGCTCAGCCTTGTGCCTCCAAGAGCCACCTCCCTCAGGCAGCCACCGGGGCAAGCCACTTTCCTGATTTCCCTAAGCATAGTCTTGGCTCGGAGTTGGGAAAATTAAATTAAATGCCACGAAGGAACCATAGCAGTGCATTGGGCCATGTTGACAGTAGAGAATGAAGTCCTCTCTGTCGATAGGAGCTCATTGTTTTGACATAAATTGGGGAGGCACTGAGAGAAAGTGGAAAAAGTCTTGACCTGAGAACCTGGGACCCAAGTTCAAGTCTCTGTTAGGCTGCTGAGTATCTTGGTGATTTGGGGCAACAGTTTATTGCCTTCTGGGCCTCAGTTTCCAAGCTGCACAAGGAGCTACAGACAGGCTTGGAATCCACTCCAAGCTCCAGAATTCTCTGATTTGAATTTTGGGGATGTTTCTTTCATCCAATGAGCTGGGGACAAAGTGATTTGTCCAAAATGTCTTGGTAATTCTGAAATTGCCTGGAGATTGGCCTCACTGGGGTACAAGGCACTGAGGAGTTGAGACACCAGGGCTCTCAGTCTCACCTGGCCTGATAACTCTGCTGTGTGACCCTGGGCAGGCCACTTTCCGTCTCTGAATCCATTTTCTCATCTGCAAAATGGGAATCATACTCTCCTGCCCATCTCCTGAGATTATCATGAGAATCAGATACGCTGATGTATGTTTCATGTTCCACAGGAATATGTATTTGAGGGGTGCGATTGTTATTATTTTGTTGCTGTTATCCTTTTCAGATGTCTAGGCATGCACACTTGCCAGTGTAATACAAGAATATGCCCCTATAGGGTACAGAGCCCAAACACATCAATTTAACTACATAAAAGGGAAATAATGGTGCTTCCATGAATAATGAACAGCCCTTCTTATAATTTGTGCTTGTTCAGTTCCACGCCCTCATAAATCCACCATTCCTGTGTGTGTGTGCTTGGTGGAAAACACACCACAGACATACACAAAAGCCTCTTGAGTTCTTTTCAACTGGAACAGGAGATGACACACGTTGGCAGACAGAGGCTGATCTCTGTGTATCCAAGAGGAGTCGAGCCAGTCCAAGTACATCTAACAGGTCAAGCTCTGAAATGAAGAAGCAATAAGCCAGTGAAATGGTACTATCACCGAAACATGATTGATCAATTGAATTCTATCAGAGACAGTGGACAGTGAGATTAACTCAGGCCTGATAGGTTCAATGAGTTAAAGCATGATGTTCATTTCAGCTTCATTTCACCAGTCTTTGCTTGTGAAATTGGTCAATCAATAGAGGTTGAAGATCATATATATATATATATAGATATCGGGGACCATCTTATGGGGAATATAATCTTGGTAGTTGGCTCCTGGCTGGGGCTGCCTGCTGCAGGTAATGGAGACAGAACAGGGACTCCATCAGCCCCATCAAAATGGCCTGATATCTTCTCCAAATGAAAAGTATTTTTGGATCTCTGATGATTTATCTTTTTTTTTCCTCCCTCTCACTTTGATCTATGACAAAACCCATACCCATCTTGGAGAAATATAGTGATTGCTCCTGAAAACATTTGTGCAATGATCAGATAGATACACTTCAAATACGAACCTTCTTTTTAGTTATATCGTCCTTGGGAAAAAAATACAGACAGTAATTTAAAAACTCAAATACGGGTAACGCAAAGATATCAGAGTAAATATGATTTTTAAACGCTTTTATTTATTTATTTATTTATTTCTGTGCAGTGGGGGCTGGGAGAGAGACTGCTGTGTGCATGAAGGCCATAAAAGGGATGTATGCAGGAGAAGTCCTTCCAGGTATAATTAAAACGAAGCCTTTCGCATTCTTTGATCTCATTTGAAAGCACAATTCACAGAAACAAATCACCCTTTTGCTCCTAGTAATATTTCATTTGCTTCAGAATATTTTCACTATGGCGGTTAACATCCTTTCTAATTAGTGTGCATATCCCTCTGTAAGGTGGAGTAATTAGGGACTACTGTACGAGGTAATGGACTTGGACAGTATGGATTAGAGAGAACAGACTTGCCCTGTGGCAATGCACCAGGTATTACTTCCTTTCTGCCTCTTGTTTGAGGTCATCTTGATTCATTTTAGCACAAAGAAATCCCATCTCTTCATACCAACACCATGAGAGTTTCAATAATGTATTTGCACTGTTTGTGTATCAGAGTGTATATTAGGTTCTGGATAATGGATAGTGATGCTGAACAGCTCGACAGAGAGGGAAGAGCCTCTCACACTTCGCCTCCTTCCCCCTCCTCCAACTCCTGAATTCTAATCATGCTGAATTATAGCCGTTCCCCTGCACGATGCTTTCTGTGCCTCCAGGCTGTTGCAGATGCTGTTCCCTCTGGTTGGAATGCAGTTCCTCTTCCCTGGGCATTTCTTTGGCTAACTCCATCCTTAAGACTCAGGGTAAGGCTGGACATGGTGGTTCATGCCTGTAATCCCAGCACTTTGGGAGGCCAGCCTGGCCAACATGGTGAAACCCCTTCTCAACTTAAAATACAAAAAATTAGCCAGGTGTGGTGGTGCATACCTGTAGTCCCAGCTACTTGAGAGGCTGAGGCAGGAGAATCGCTTGAACCTGGGAGGTGGAGGTTGCAGTGAGCCAAGATGGTGCCATTGCACACTCCAGCCTGTAGGACAGGGTGAGACTCTGTCTCACACACACACAAAAAAAACCCAAAAAAAACAAACAAAAAAAGACTCGGGCTACATCTTTTCCAGGGGGCCTTTCTTGGGCTACACTTGCCCCTAGTCTGGATTAAGTGGAGTGAGTTAGTGTAGGGCTAGGAGCAGACTCTGGAAGCAGACTGCTTGAGTTCAGACCCTAGCTTCTCCACTTCTTAGCTGTGTGAACTTGGGCAACTTACTCTTTTTTTTCTTACTTCCCCCCACCCCCCGAATCTTTAGATCTCGTGACTAGGCAAGTTATTTAACCCCCTGCCTCAGTTTCCTCATCTGTAAAATGGGAAGAAGCAATAACAGACTCGACATCTTAGGGTTTTTGTGAGGATCCAATGGGGAAGGTGTTTAGAACAGTGTCTCACAGAGTGAGCTCTGAATAGGGTCTGGCCGCTTGCATTAGGCTCCCAGGGCTGCGTCTGCTTCTCAGGCTCCTAGCATTTATCGCACTACATTGCAATTATTCACTTGTCTTCGTCCTCCAGGAGGGGACAGGGGCTAAGACTTGAAGCTCTCTCTAGCTCTGGTGGGAAGGGCAGGGCCAGATACCCAGTATGTAGCTCAGGGATCAACGGATCCAGGAGGCTTGAGGCAGGAGTCAGAGGCCTCATGTCCAAGCTCACCTTGAATCTGCTGTCTGGCCCCTGACAGATCCCTTTGCCATCTGGCCTCTCATTTGCCATCCTCGAATGTGGAATCACCAGCCCTTGGGGCCTTTCCCACACTGACAGCCTGTGACTCATTGGGTAACACCCGGCACAATCAGATTCACTCTGGTCGAATCTGAACGTATTTGGCAATTTTACAATTTCGCGTTTTCCTTCTCTGAGAAGAAAGATTGAGTGAAACTAATGGCTGAATAATGGTAGTTTCAGTGGAATTTTTCTCCACGCCACCTTGATTTTTCTTATTCTGCAGCCCCAGTTTAGGACAGGATTTAGAAAATGACTCAGAACATTGATTTTTGTTCTGGGCTACCAAGGGACATTTCCAGCCCGGCCACCCTCGTCCCTAGCATGGGGCCTGGCTCATAGTAGATGTCCTAGAAGCATTTGCCAACTTAACCTGGTTGCCTGTACCCGGAATCCCATCTCTTACCTTGGCATCTTGTTTCCCAGGCCTGGCTCTGATCGTCCCTCCTCCAGGACCCCCCTCCCTGTTGTTAGTCATCTCTGGATCACTCTAAGCACCCCAAACAGCACCATGCAGAGAATAGAAGCTCTGTAATGAGTTTGAGCTTGAGTCTGTGAACAGCATTTTGTTGTTGTTGTTGGACTCTGAGCAATATATGACTTGCTGCATTTTCCTTTTGGTATATGCTGCCAGGGAGCTTAGAGCTCAACTGAGTTTAGTAGTTTATCATCCACTCTAGTTCAAAATTTTATGAACAGCTTCAAATCTGTCTTAGAAGTAGGCGAGACATAAACTCTTAGTTGTTTCACTTTTTCCTCCTCTGAGATCACTGATATAATAGAGGTCACTCCTGAGTTCTCCGATGATGCCAGCGACTGTCCTAGTGCTGAATTCTTCTGAGCCATACAGCCCTGCAAGCCCTCAAGCCTTCCTAGCTTAATAATTCAGTCAACAAACATTCATTAGCATCTCCTATGCTTGAAGTAAATGGAACATGGGCTCTGCCCTCAGCTCATACTTTAGCAGGGGAAAAAAATACTAATTCTAGAAACAGCTCATGTTTATTGAGCACTTACTATGTGTCAGGAGTTATGCTAAGTATTTTACATGTATTCTCATTAAATTATTTCATCAACTCCAGATACTATTATTATCCCATTCTACAGATAAGAAAATTGAGGATTAGAGCAGTTAAAGAAGTTGCTCAAGGCTGGGCGTGGTGGCTCACGCCTGTAATCCCAGCACTTTGGGAGGCCAAGGCAGATGAATCACGAGGTCAGGAGATCAAGACCATCCTGGCTAACATGGTGGAACCCCGTCTGTACTAAAAATGCAAAAAATTAGCCAGGAATAGTGGCAGGTGCCTGTAGTCCCAGCTACAGGGTAGGCTGAGGCAGGAGAATGGCGTGAAACCGGGAGGCGGAGCTTGCAGTGAGCCAAGATCGCACCACTGCACTCCAGCCTGGGCAACAGAGCGAGACTCCGTCTCAAAAAAAAAAAAAAAAAAGAAGTTGCTCAAATATCATGGGCTTGTGAGAGACAGAGTTCTGGGATTTGAACCTGGGCCCGCATGAGTTCAGAGTGCCCAGGCTTCCCCACTGTTCTGTACCGGGTCTGCCACAGTGCCCAACTTCACTTTAGCACATGTAGGAGCTGTGCGGGCACTCTGCTGTGTTATCTTGAGCAAATTACTTCATCTCTCTGTGCCAGCTTCCTTAACTGTGAAGTGGAGATTCCAAGAGGACTGAGTTCACAGAATGGTTTGTGAATAGTAAAATCCAGGCCATAGTGGTGGCCCATGCAACATGCTGAGGACACCCAGAAGAAAGGGTGGTGAATTCGGCCTTTGGATTTGGAGGCAGGCTTCAGAGAGGAGGCAGCTTTTAGACTGAGTCTTGCCGGGCAGGAGGGAAGGGCATGTCAGCAGAGGGAGCAGAATGTCCGGGGGCACTGGGGAGCAGTGGTGAAGAGCTACATGAGGGCTGACAAACGGCCTGCTGGGATGGCATTGTGGGGTGAAGCGGGGGGTGACCCTGACTAGAGGGGCAGGTCGTCGAGGCCTCGGGGGCTCAGGCTTTGTCCCCGGGGAGCCTTGGAAGGGTTTTCTTGATAAAAATGGGGATGACAGCAGCTAGCATTATTTGGACACTAAACTCTGTGCCAGGCGCCGTGTTAAAGCGTCATGGAGATTATCTCATTTAATCCTTACAAAAGCCCCACGAATTGTCCTGCATACTGTTGTTTTCAGTTTACAGATGAGGAAACTGAGGGCTTTCATCTTAGCAGCTGACAGGAAGAGTAAAGGGAGGTGTCCCGAGTGCTAGATCTGCAGATAAGAGACCTAGGTACAAATCCCAGCATTGCCACTTTGAGCTGAGGGACCTCAGTGACTCAAGCTCTCTGAGCCTCTGTTTTCTCATCTGTAAAATGGAATAAGAATACATACTTCATAGAGATGTTCTGAGGGTCAAAGAAACTGAAGGATGCACAAATAACTTGGCTCAGTGCCTGACACTGAACAGCGCTCTATCCGGGGTGAGAACAGGGGATGTGGGGAGCTTTGCAGCCCTGTTATCTCTGTCAGCCCCACTTCATTCTTTGCTAGGGACAGACAATGCTCTCTCAATCTTGCACAAAGAGTTTTGTTAACATAGTCCCAGAACAAATCCCTTGGCTTCCTATCCTTTTAAAAAATTATTTGGTTTTATTTTTTAGAGACAGAGTCTTGTTCTGTCACACAGGCTAACGTGCAGTGGCTCCAATGTAGCTCACTGAAGCCTTGAACTCCTGGGCTCAAGCAGTCCTCTTGCCTCAGCCTCTTAAGTAGCTGGGACTACAGGCCTGCACCACCACAGCCAAGCTAACTTTTTAATTTTATTATTATTATTATTTTTGAGACAGAGTCTAACTCTGTTGCCCAAACTGGAGTGCAATAGCATGATCTTGGCTCACCACAACCTCCGCCTCCTAGGTTCCAGTGATTCTCTTGCTTCAGCCTCCTGAGTTGCTGCAGGCGTGCGCCACCGCACCTGGCTAATTTTTGTATTTTTAGTAGAGACGGGGTTTTACCATGTTGGCAGGCTGGTCTCGAACTCCTGACCTCAAATGATTTGCCTGCCTCAGCCTCCCAAAGTGCTGAGATTATAGGCATGAGCCACCGTGCCCAGCCTATTTTCATAGTTTCAAACAGCTTAAGAGTAAATATATCCCCGTGAAGAAAAAAGGGATTTATTCCTGTCTCTGACTTTCCCCCAGCACTCCCACCACCCCTAGCCAACAGGCCTCTCATCACAGGAGTGCTCATTCAAGAGGATGGGATCCCCTTGGCTGGCTCAGGCAGTCTCTTAGGGGTAGGATGGATCATAGCCAGGGAGTCCCCTATAAAGACTGCACAACCACCAAAATGGGAAAATAAGTCAATGCTCATTTAATACTACTTAGCACACAAAATCCAGGTGGATTTTGGTGGAGAAAGGGGTTAGAAATGACCAACTCAGCTACCTTAGCTTACTCCTGGGGCCTCTGAGGCTCAGAGAGGGAGAGGAACTTGCCTGGGCCCACACAGCAAGTCAGAGCAGAGCTGGGGCTAGAACCCGGGACTGCTGGCTCCCAACCCTTTTCCCACTGGGCCCTGCCACTGCCCTGCCATGCTAAGGAGCAGCTGTGAGGATGAAGGAAGCTGTATAAGGGCTGTGGCTTTGGCCTGGGCTCTGCAGAGAAACTGGACTCTGAGAAAGGCTGGAGGCTGACCTGGTGGTTCTAGCCTGTTTTCCTGGGGCTCTTCAGCCTCCGGATGGGATTACATCTCAAAAGCCATGATGCTAGAAGGGATTTCAGAGATTCCTGTTTGTTTTTATATTTTTCCTCCCAGTGAGCATCTGCAGACATAAAGTGCATGATGATTTTTAAAGAAACAAACCAGAACCCTCCAAGAAAAATGCAAAACCCCTGAATCTGCTGTGCTCCGAAGAAAATGCAATGGGTTTATGATCTTTTAAGACACACAAGAGACAGCTTTCTCTTGACAGATGGGAATCTGAGGCTATTTTGCTTCTTCCCTTTTTGCGTGACCAGACCCGATTGTGTAAAGCTTTTAGCTTCAAAGCTGGGTTGTGAATAACATTGGTTTAACCTGAAATTTAAAGCCAGCATTTCTTTGCTCCCCGAGACGGGGCTTCCTGCCCCTTGCTCCCCTGAAGCTAGCTTCCAGAATGTTAATTCTATGAGCCATGGTTGACTAAGCCCAGCACTGGGTCTATTACATATTATTTGATTTGGAGTAGAAAAAAAAGATTTAAAGATACCATGCCCCCTGTATACCTTTGTACTTTTGCCCGTGTCTGTCCATATATTTAAGCATACCATTCACATTGTGAGTTCAGACTTTTCTCCCTGGAATGAAATGGGTCTGAGCATTTCTGTAGCCTGCCTCCAAGACCACATTCTCCAATTAAGTCAGACAGCAGCTTCACAGTGCAGATGCGAAATGCTGGGGAAGCTTACACCGGAGGCCTGGAGGTTCAGACCTGCCCTTGTGCAGGGGCTGATTTTTGGTATTAATTTTTGTAGCTGTCTCTGAGCATATAATCTGTTTGTTGGTTCATTCTCACTGAGTACCCACTGTGTGCGACAGCAGAGGCAGGACAGAGGGACCCTCTTAAGACCATGCGCCTTTTCAGTCAGAGTACTTATCTTGGTTGATACTTGTACCTTTACCGGTCTGATTATTTTTCAGATACTGTTTGCCACCTCCTCTGGACATAACTCCATGAGGACGATGGCTGGGTCAGCTTTTGCCCGTCACGGTGTCCCTGGCATTAGCACTCACTAAGCTTGGTGGAGGGAAGAATGATGAATGAGTGAAGTCAGATGGAGGGATCCTGACATTTTCAGACAGACATGCAGAGTGATGGTGCTTGTCACACTTGTCACAGGTAGTACCAATTCGTTCATTTATTCCACAGATATTCGCTTTGGAAGAGAGAGAGATGAATTACCTCCCTCCTTTCCCCCGAAGTTGGCTCATAGCACAGTGTGGGAGTGAAGGGCCCAGGGGATGTGGTTCCTAAAATAAGGGAGAAAGAGGTCAGAGCCCTAAGAACGGGAGCTGGAGGACCAGCTGGGGCATGAAGGAAGGCATCCTGGAGGAGGAGACATGTGTGCTTCTGGCTGTGTCTGTCTGGAAAACAATGCCTGTGTCCATGGGAGATGGTTTCCATTCCATATGGGCACAGTGAATCACCTGCGGCTGAACAGGTCAATCAGCAGATCACCCTCAAACACCCACAAATGCAAGCTCCTACCTCCGCCGGCCCCTAGTTTCTACCAAAAGAGGAGGCTTGGGAGCAGAGTTTAGAACGCATGGCCTGACCTGAAGGAATGAGCGATTCAGGCCCTGGGACTGAGAAATGTGGAGGGCACATGTTTCCCCAGCCCTTCCCGTGTCTCCTCAAGACTCCTGCAGCAAGGCTCAGATCCTCTCTCTGGCCTCTGGGGCTGTCTGGCTCAATCCCTCCCAGCCTCTCCAGATTCTCCTGGTGCCTCTTCCCTCTCTCCCTCTGTTCCTTTCACCCCCTTCTCTCAGGGCCTTTGTACAAGCATCTCCTTGGTCTGGCACCCTCTCTGCCCCACCCCCTCTCGCTGGTCACTCCTCACAGTTCCATGCAGTTCCTCTTGGAGACTTCCCTGCTTCCTCCCACAGGCGGCCACTCCCCTCCCCATTGCGCATGGTCACATGGATATATTTTTATGCTCTCTTTTCACCCTAGCATCAGTCACAGTTGTTTGTAATCCTATGTTTATTCCTGTGATCACTTGACTAAAGTGGGCTGCCCTCTCTAGACTGGAGAGAGAGAGGCTTGTCTTGCTCATCACTGTATCCCCTGTTTTTGTTTATTTTTTAAATGTATTTACTTAGAAAATATTACCTGATACAGAGTAAATATTTTATCAATATTTGTTAAGCCAATGGATAACTGATTATGTGTTTTGGAGTGTCCAAAGCCTTCTTAAGGAAATGACAGACACTATTGCCTTTATTTCCCTAGTAAAGAAAGCAAGCGAGGTGCTGGTGGGGCGAGAGCGGTGAGGGCAATTGCGGGACAGGGTGAATGCCTGGAGAGGCGGGCTCTGCCCAGCTTGCAGCCCTTCAAGGGCAGTCCACTCGCCTCGGCCTCCCAGGTGCTGGAATTACAGGCATGAGCCACTGTGCCTGGCAGCCTAGATATCCTTACAGGCTCAGCTGACGGGGGCTATGGCTGACTCTCAAAGAACCAGGCAGGACGCAGCCAGTCCGCTTCTGGGGGGACTGCAGAGAGGGGCGGGTGTCCATCGAGGCTGCCTGTGCTGAGTCTGTGTGGTGTCCTCAGGAGGAGGGTCTCCTAACACCCCCTGTGTGTACACTTGAGGGCCTGTGTGCCCTGAGCCTTTACTGCGTGCTGGGCTCTACCGGGTGACCAGACAGTGACCTTGCCCCCAGGGGCCCTCAGTGGAGCCACCCTCTCTGAGCTTTGGGCTCCGAGCTGTGGAAAGAGCCTGGCCCATGAGTCCCGTGGGAGAGGGATCAAGCCTGAGGACTCCTCCAGGAGGGTGGCCTGGCTGGCTGGGAGAGGCCCCCTAGAGGGGCAGAGTTGAGGGGGTCTGATGGAGCAGGCTGGGTGGGCTGGAGGAGCTGGGCACTGCCCTGCTGGGGACAGAGCCAGGCTTCGGCAGGAGTCATTAGGAGATGGCTGACAGGAAGGAGGCTTCACTGAGTTTCGGGCCTGGCTGGCAGGGTCAGGGCTGGGAAGTATGACTGAAGCTGGTGGAGGGAGAAGCTCCTGAAAGTGGATGTGCCCCTTCTGACAAGGAGGAACTTGGTGGTGTCCGGGGGACCAAGGCCCACATCATGCTTTCGCAGGAGTGACTGGGACCAGGATGACTGGGCAGAGCCACAGCTGAGTAGGAAAACCTGAGCCGTCTTTCCTGGTGTGCGTGTGCGCGTGCATGTGTGTGTGCATGTGTGTGTGTGTATAGAACTTTGAGAAAAGGATCATTTGGTGGGTGCTGACCAATGGAAGAACACTGCTGGGCAGACAGACTGGGCCGTGAGCTCCCATACCTGCTAGTCTTGGTGACCTTGTGGGAATGGTCCCCGTGGGGATGGGCCATGATGGGAGAAGGGTCTCTGAGGATGATGTCCTGTGGGCAGGAGCAGGCACCTGTCTTGTGGAAGGCCAGGGTCACAGGCTGCCAGAGGAGGGGCCTATGCTTCAGGCTGGGGAACGTTGGTCAGAGAGACCAACTTCTGCCTTGGCCCACATGTGGGGTATCTGGTCACTCAGGTTGTGGCCCAGCCTACAGTATCCTCTTGGGTCAAAATTGGTGGGGAATCCATTTTCTTAGAGGGCTCATGAGCTACCTCTGAAGGCCCTTCCTATAGAGGATGCTGGGTCCTCTGAGCCTGTTGGCTTCTACAGGGGATCTGAAAGGCCAAAACTCAAAGCTGCTATCTTTGTTCAAATGTCAGCCCTGCATTGCAGTTGTCCCCAGATAAGTATAGTTGAGGAAGCATTGACTTTTGACTGAGTCTCGGTGACACCACATCTCACTGCTTCATGGGCTTTAGTCTGGCCTCATTCCTCACATGGGTGGGAGCTTGACATGACAGATGAAGTCTAGTCTAGGGCAGCAGTGCGCTGGTGGGGGGTGAGGGTCAGACAAGGCCTTCAGTAAGGGCACGTTTTAGCATGAGAGCAGACCCACTCTGGTTTTCCCCAGGGCTTCCTGACTGCAAAGGCAGATGCCTCACCTCTGGGCCTGGGTTTCAAGAAGCCTCTGGTCAGCCTTGCGTAAGCAATGTGGTCCCAGAGAGCCCTGGGGAATGATGTACCCCCGAGGCCATTTCCTCGAGGGAAGCATTTGCCCTCTGTGCTTGATTTTATTTTGAGCAGTTCAAGCTTGAGACTCAACAGAAGATATTTCATCCCATTTGTTTCTTTACTGATAATTCATAATATTTCTTTTGACATGTAAGCATCATCACCAGAGACTGTTACAGTGTGAATAGCTAACAATACAGAACACAGAGGGAATTTAATGTTGTACTTAGTTAATTTACATTTTGTAATAAGCAGTACATTTAAACTTCTGAAAGCAAACCAAACCAAAGAAAAACATGCCATGAAAAGTCTCTCCCCCTCACCTCCACTCACTCACTTCCTACCTCCCTGAATGAGCAACCCCTGTAAATGTTTCTCATATATCCTTTGGAGAGATCTATGTTGTACATCGTCTTATTTTCTTCCTTTTTTACACAAAAGGTTGTACATTATACATGCTGTGCTGTACCTTGTTTTTTATTTTTTAACATAACAATGTATCTTGAAGATCTTTTCATATCAATTCTCAGAAGGAAGCCTCATTCCTTTCAGCTGCTGCACAGTTTTCCATCATGCAAGTATGCCTGGCTGAGTTAACCAACCCCCCACAAATAAACTCTTGGGTTGTTTCCAGTCTTTTGCTACAAGAACCTTGTACATACATCACTTCTCACATGTGTAGGTTGAGCTGTAAAATAAACTCCCAGAAGTGCAATCGCTATATCAAAGGAAATGTGCATTTGTGGTTTTGATAGATTTGTCGACTTGTCTAGCACAGGTGTTGTTACCACTTCCACCAGAATTGTATGAGAGTCCCATTTTCCTACAGTCTTCCTAGCACAGTGTTTCACTGACCGGTCACATGATGTGGTAGCAAATGTCCGGGGTAAGGACCTCAACTCTGGGCAAATCTGTACCTCCCAGGAGGGTCTTTAGGACATGAGGGGCAGGAGCACCTGATGACTAAGCCTGTGGGTCAGCCCAAGCTCGAATCCTCAGGCAAACCAATAAATCTCTCTAGGTCTCAATCTTCTCATCTGCAAAGTGGGGAAAATAACCTACCTTAAGGGTCATCATGAGGATTAGATGAGATGATGCATGTCAAAAGGGCTTTGCACAGTCCCTGGCACATGGCTGCAGGAGGCTGGCTCTGCACTTACCAGCAGGTGACCTTGGGAAAGGCAGTGCCTTACCTGAGCCCCTGCTGGTGTCTTCTCTGGTCGGGGAGGGAATTGGGGTCAGGTCCTTTTCATAGTCTCAGGGTCTGACCTGTCTTTCTTTTTAGCAACGTGTATAGCCTCCACTCACCCTTCCTCTCTCCTGCTCATCAAAGGTATTCAGGAGTCTCCAGTGCCGAATGGCCACTCACTTCCGGGCAGAGATTTCCTCCGGAAGCAGATGCGGGGAGACTTGTTCACACAGCAGCAGCTGGAGGTGCTGGACCGCGTGTTTGAGAGGCAGCACTACTCAGACATCTTCACCACCACAGAGCCCATCAAGCCCGAGCAGGTACGCCCCGTGATGCACGCCCGCCACACCTGCCACCGCCACACCGGCCCAGCCAGGTTCCTGAAGGCAGAGGCATCTGGCAGGGTGTGGGTGAGGGCACACCAGGTTCTGCTCAGAGAGGTCTCTTCAGTGTTCTTGGCCAAACTTGGGCAGCCACTACATCCTACAAGGTCGGGAGGGCTTGTCTGGGGCTCCAGTGGCTTCTTGCCCTGGTGCCTCTGTCGCTGGCCAGCCGGGGGGTGGGTGACTTCTCTGGCTGCTCTGGTGTCCTTTCCAAGGGATCTTTGGACAGAAGGGTGTAATGATCTTTCGGGCCACGTAAGGTGGTCCTGGGTCAGTATCTTGTCAGTCAGGATGATGGTGGAAATATGTAACCAGCACGTGGCCTGGGGGCTCACCAGCTGTGAACAATGGAATGATGGAGCGGGTGGGTATCCCACTGTCTGCCCTCTCACCAGATCGCCTTGTCATGCTTTTAGTGACTGAGTCCAAAAGTCTGGAGATAAAGAAATGTCTCATTGCACAAACTCCCACCTGGGTTATTTGCAAGAGAGGGAGAAAGCAGGAGGGCCAGCCCTGGCTGACTGGCTGTCTGCTATACCCTGGGCAGAGTAGTCACTACCTGTGGCTGTAGAGATGAGATCACGAGGCTCGGCCCAGTGAGAGGCTCTTGAGGCCTGACTAAGGTCCCTGAAGTACCAGATTCAATTCATAAGACTATTTCCTGACACCCAGTGTGTGCCAGGGCCTTGACAGGTAAGCTTGCAGGCTAGACATGGCTCTGGACTGCCAAGAGCTCCCAGCTGGTGGGCCAACTAGAGAGAGACCCTACAGACAATAACTTTCCTCAGCACTTTCCTTGCTGGTACTAGTGGTGAGAACTGGCTGCACTGAGCTTCCTCTAAATGCTAATTCGAGGATGCTTCGGAATTTTCTCCAAAAACTCATTCCAAATAGTGTAGGCTCCCTGCACAGCTCCCCTGGAGAGGGGAGGTGCTGGAGAGAACCATGTGGTGAGGGAGGAGCAGGGCCTCTGGGGCCACCCATCTATGACAGTCTGTCTGTGTCTGAGCAGTTTCTATGAGAGCTCTTACAGACCTTCTAGCCACTTTGTTTTCAGATGGTAAAACCAAGGTCCAGAGAGGCAGAGCAACTTGCCTAAGGCCACGCTGCAAGACGCATTCACATAACAAATATGATGAGTGTCTACTTTGTGCAAGGCATGGAGCCATGCCCCGGGTCACATCAGTGAACAAGACGGGCTTGGACCTCCCCTCAGGGAGCCTACAGACTTGTAGAAGAATCCCAGTAAGAGAATTACCTACAGGGTCATGGGTTACAGGTGTGCTTGGTGCTAAGGAGGAGGTGTCCGAGGTTCTCTGAGAGCCTAGAGGAAAGGCTGAGCCAGCCTGAAGGCCGCAGTGGCCTCCTGGGGGAAAGGTATTTATGCTGAGCCTGAAGGGGTTGGGTGGAGCAAGGAGAAGGGGAGTGGGGGTGGAGGGAAAGTGCCTGGCAGAGGGGACAACAAGTGAAAAGGCCCTGAGTTGAGAGGGAGGCTGCAGGAACGAGGAACGGAGAGAGCCGGCGTGGTTGTGGCTCAGGGACAGGCGGAGATGATGTTGGGGAGGTGGGCCTGGTTTTGTAGACGGGGGTGAGGATTTTAGTCTTTCTCTTACAATTCGAGTGACACCTCTGCTGGGTAGGACATGGTTATGGTGCTGGGCATAGCTGCCCCCACACACTCTAGATCCTGGACTTCAGGGAGGAGAGTCCGTTTCCATCAAAAGCACCCTCTCTGCTCTGCTCAGAGCCCTTCTGAGAGAAGGCAGAAGGCACATTTTCTCTGACACGGGTGGAGAGTGAGAGGGGACTCGATCAGGAAACCTTCCTGGATGAGGCCTGTCCTTCCCTCCAGAATGTGGAAGAAAGTTTATCTTCTTCTTCTTCTTCTTTTTTTTTTTGAGATGGAGTTTTGCTCTTGTTGCCCAGGCTAGAGTGCAGTGGTGTGATCCTAGCTCACCACAGCCTCCACCTCCTGGGTTCAAGTGATTCTCCTGCCTCAGTCTTCTGAGTAGCTGGGATTACAGGTGCCTGCCACCACGCCTGGCTAATTTTTTTGTATTTTTAGTACAGATGGGATTTCACCATCTTGGCCAGGCTTGGTCTTGAACTCCGGACCTCAGGTGATCCACCCGCCTTGGCCTCCCAAAGTGCTGGTATTATAGGCATGAGCCATCGCACCCAGCCAGAAGGTTTATCTTTTTTTTTAAGACAGAATCTCATTGTGTCCCCCAGGCTGGAGTGCAGTGGCGTGATCTGGGCTCACTGCAAGCTCCACCTCCCGGGTTCACGCCATTCTCCTGCCTCAGCCTCCCGAGTAGCAGGTACTACAGGCACCCGCCACCACGCCCAGCTAAGTTTTTGTATTTTTTAGTAGAGGCGGGGTTTCACCATGTTAGCCAGGATGGTCTCAATCTCCTGACCTCATGATCCTCTTGCCTCAGCCTCCCAAAGTGCTGGGATTACAGGCTTGAGCCACTGCACCTGGCCAGAAAGTTTATCTTCTAATGGCTGACAAGATCATGTAATTTTAGGGGTAACAGGAAACACAGAGGCAAGATTTCAACCTCTTGTTTTTTTAGAGGCCCAGAGAGAGGACAGGGCATGTGTGAGGTCACCCAGCAAGTGAGCAGGGAAGAGCGGGGATCCAGGCCTCTGAACTCCACCTGGCCTCTGCAGCACAAGTGTTTCTATGAACCCCTTATTAACACAGACACTCAGTGTGAGACTCCCTCTGTGTTTCACATGACTGTCGTGGAGACTCAGAATCTGCACCATAGCTCCTTTAGCTCAGAGTGCCCAGGAAGACCATGCAGCCTGCAAGGCCTCATCCCTGTGTGGTCTGGAAGCTGCCCGTGGATTCACTCACTCACCTGCTCACATGCCACTCCTCTAACTTCTTCCCTGAACGTGGGCTGGGAGCCAGGCACAGTGCCAGGTGCTCATCAGCTCTGTCCAGTCTCAAAGGGGCAGCGTGCTGTGGACTCAGAGCCTGCAGGACAAGAGAGACCGTTCAGAGGGTCCTGATGAGGTGTCAGCCAGAGAGGGGGATGTTACCTGGGTTGGGAGCATCAAGGACAATGGCACTGAGGGGGCAGTGTTGGATGGGGGGCTTGAAGGACAGGTCCCATGGGCTTATGGAGAGATGGGGTCTGATGGGGAGGAGACCTGATTACAAACTCTGTGAGGACTCAGCATCTCCAATGTCCTTCAGAATGAGCGGGCACATCTGCAGGCCTGTCTCTGACTGTGCGGTCTGAGACGGCAACTGCAGGTGAACTGTGTGGCGGGATAATGACTGACCCAGTGTTTTCTGGTTAATCTGCTTCACCTCCCTGTAATGTGTCTTAATGAGGAGAGATGGAAGGTGAGGCGACCAGGCTGCCCTGCACACACACACAGGCACTGGACTATGAATGACATACCCTCGTGCCCGATTCCCAATCACTTTGGACAAATGACGCCCAAGCAAGGGGCCGCAGGCTGGGAAGGGATGTGCGTCAAGGGTACAGCTTCCTTGAGCCCCTCATGCTAGCTCTCTGAGAGGTGAATGTTCCACAGGCCTCGCCTGTGAGCCCCAGCGTGGCATGGCAGTGGTGACAGGAAGGGGGCCTGAGGTGCTGGCTGCAGAGGCTGGCTGCCTCTTCCATTTTCGAGCAGATGGAGCTGTCTCAGTTTGGGTCTCTGTGGCCTGGTGCCCTGGATGGGGGCCTTGCTGTCACTTTCGTTGAGCAGCTTAGTGGGGAAGAAAGAGCACTTACTGGCCTTGGGGTCGGGGAGCTTGATTTGAGTCCTGGCTCTGCCCTGCTGAGCAAGTCACTATTTTTCTGGGCCTCAGTTTCCATATCTGTGGTAGGAGTAATCATGATTTTGATGATGACAACAACAAGAACAGCCGCAGCAGCTGAAACCGAACGTGACAACAGCGATCCTCCTCACCTACACACCATAGCGTTCAGTTCACAAAGACCGTTCACATCCATCCTCTCATTGGACTCCCAAGGCAAATGCCTGCCAAACAGGCTGGACACGATTTGGGAGCCCCATTATATAGACTGGAACTTTTTTTTCACAGATTGTTTATTCAAGGAGTTTCCGAGATTGTTGAACCGCAGAGCTGGAATCTCATCTCAGGGTCTTCTGTATTCATCTCATGCAAGATGGTTCCATGGGCCTCCAGGTCCGGGACGATTCCGGGTGCCAGTTTTCTGGCTGGCTGGTTTCCAGACCTGGCCTATTGCAGTCAGAGTCTGCCTGTCATTCCAGAACTCTCAGAACTTGCCATAGGTTTGGAGAGGCCACATCCTCCCGGATCCTCCCACCCTGTCCCCCATGGGAAGAACATTCCTCACTTGGGCCAGGCAGGGGTCCTGACAGTTACTGCTGTTAGCTCGGAGCCTGCCCCACTTGCAGCTTTTCCCGCCAAGATCTACCTGGGTGGGCGGGCCCAGGCTGCTGGCTTTTATAGGGAAATGTAGTAAACCCTTTGCCCTGGGTGGAAGGGGTTAATGTTGACCACTCCTGGGCAATGAAACGCGTCCTTTTCAAAATGGTTATTGAAAAAGCAATTCTGTTTTCCCTACATGTGGAGTGAGTAAAAATCACGTTGGAGGAAGAGAAGAAAATAAAGCTGCTGGTGGCGAGTTTGTGTGTGCGCACGCGTGTATGTGCGTGCGTGCGTGTGTGTGTGTGTGTGTGTTTCCAACAGTGGAATCTGTTTCAGTAAAACTCCCGTTGACGTTGTCGTCGGCGCAGCGCTCCTGGTGGGAGCGGGTCCCTCAGCCGGCCGCCACAGGAAGGCCGCGGAGCACAGCCTGCCGTATTTACTCTCGGCAGACTATTAACCAACACCAGGCTATTAATCTGGCTTTTGAGCCTTCACTAAAGCCCATAAAAGCTCACAGTTGTCAAATGGAGTTCATTTTAATTTCCTTTCAATCACAGTAAATTATTCAGGTGATAAATCAGCTGGAGCCGCCTCCTGGCTGTAATAGAAACCCTAATTCCTGGCTAATTATCCAGCCCATTGCTGCCAACAGATCAATACGGGCGCAAAATGGAACGGGCCAGGGCCCTCCCTCCCATTGGGTCAGAGACAGAGAGACAGCTGGGGAAGGGGACGTGCTGCTGACCTCCCAGGAAGTTCAAAGGTCACAGGGGGTTAAATCGGGAGAAGATCTGCCCCTTGTCTAACAGGGAAAGCTACTAGAAATGCCTCCTGCTGTCATCAGCTGCTTTGCCCTCTCAGTGGTGGCACCTCTCCAGGCTGGTGGGCTGAACAGGATTCTAGCATTGCCTTCTCCTGTGGGCATCCCGTTCCTGGGAAGGGGCTGGTTTGTGCTTCTGAGCATGATTGAGCTTGGTCATTAGGGATGGCCTGAACCTCGACCATGAGGCAGAAAAAGGGCTGGGTACCCTGGGGAGAAAGAGGATGTGGTTTTTTTCTTCAGGGAGCTCATTTTCCTTCATTGTGGATCTGTGTTCCACCATGAGGAGGGGAGAAGGAGAGGAGGGGGTGGGGAGACAGGTGGGCCAGGCTGAGAAAGGGGAAGGCTTCCTGGAGGAGGTGCCTTGAGGGAAGGGCAGAATGCAGCCCTGTGGCAATAGCAGATGGCGGGCTGGAGAAGGCATTTGAGGCCGAAGGGGCAGCACAGGCAAAGGACTATGCAAAGAGAGGAATGCAGGTGTGGGCAGGGAGCTGCAAGGGGGCCTGGATGGTTGAAATGGGGGGCAGTGAAAGGAAGTCAGGTACAATGGGGTGGAGGAGCAGGAGGGGACCTCAACCACAGAGGGCTGGAATGCAGAGGTGAGGTGTGACTGCTTTGAGGGCAGTGTGTCCCAGAGCCCAGGATTTATGGCCTGGATTATTCTGCTCACTTTGGAAGCAACCTTCACTGGGACCTCTTGCCTCTCGTCCTGTTCCTGCGACTACCGTTGGATCTCTTTCTTCTTGAAGCCTACCTCCCATAAGAGTTCCTCATGGTTTCCCACCACTTGAAACCCAACCCCAGACCTTCATCCCCATCACGCCCCTTCACCGTCCCCATGTCCCTCTGCTTGCTCACAAGATGCTTGGGCCGTGGCCAGGCCTGACCCTTCACTGCCCACACAGGCTGGGCTGCTCCTGTGTCCAAGGGGGCTGCTGCCCATGGCCCAGCCTCTCCCAGGGCTGGCGTGCGCATGTGTGTGCGTGTGTATGCGTATGAACGTGTGAATCCCAGGTGAGGCTCTCAGCGTGTTTGGTGACAGGTACTACAGTTATTACTTTCTTAATTTTATGGCTCACTCTCTAAGCTGCTGCTCACTGTTTCCCTGCCTGGAACATTCTTTCAGCCTGTTTCTAAATCCTACCCTATCCGGGTCCAGGAGGAGTCCTGCCTGCCCTGTGAGGCCTTCACTGACCCTGCACCAATTCAGCCTGCACCAACTTGTCTCTTATCTGAGCTCATAAATACATTGGGTTTTAATGATTGCTGTAGTAATTGCTGTAGCAACTATGTAGTCATTGCTTATGGCGTGCCTGGCTCTGTTCTGAGAAGACCCTTACCTACCCCACCTCATTACCAAGTCATAACAACTCCTATCATCCCCATTGTGCAGACAGAACAGCTGAGGCTTGGTGAGATGAGTACAGTGACTTAGCCAAGGGCACGCAGTAAATATGGAGCCAAGATCATAAGCCAGGTCTTTGGCACCAGAGCCCAGGCTGGTGGCCATTGGGGTGCCCCCCAGTTGCAGCACAGGCTGCCCACTGATTCTTAGAGATGGATAGTTTCCTGGAGATGCAACCTGAGGGTTCAATTTGATCATGCAAGGAGCTGAGCATGAGTTAGGAGGTGCTGGCACTGCCACATGAACCAGTGTGGTCTCAGGAGGCATAAACAGAAGTCTAGGGTGGTGACTGTCCCATTCTCCTCTGAGCTAGTTCTGTTCCTCTCACCCTGCCTCTCTCCTCACGGGGCTGTGCTCAGGGCCAAGTTCCTTCTTTGCAAAAGTAGAGCTTGTGTGGAAGAGGCACAAGCTAGGAAATTCTTACCTAGGAAGAATGACTGGAGAAATTTGGGCCATTGGGTCTGATGAAGAGAAGGCTTGAGGTTGTGGGCAAGGAAGAAGACAGGCTAAAAGAACTCACTAATAGCCCAAGCTTTCTGACAGTGGAATGGGCCTCCTTGTTAAATAGTGAGCTTCCCATTGCTGGAGGCATGCGAGTAGAATCTATCCATTTTCATATATGTGGTTTTAGAAGTTTAAGAATCCAGAGGGCTTAATTATCTAAATGCCAATGCCTTTCCAACCTGAAAGAATGATTCTAAGATAAGAAGAATGAGAAGGGTCTGGTGGGAAGAAGGGAAGGAGTAGAGAAGACCTTTTACACTGAAGCACCAGGAGGGGCACTGAAGGGCAGTTTCCCCCAGGAATCCTCACTAGGGTGGACAAAGAGGGTCAGTCTGCATCACAGGAGCCATGGCCCTGAGCAGCAAAGGGGTGGGGACTGCAGGGTCTTGGGAGGCCATTGGATGACTCCAGCTCCTCTAGTGCAGGGAGCAGGGCTGGGGTTCTGGTGAAGATGCCAGGGCCAGGATACTGGTGGCTGCTGTCAGCCTTGCTGCCTCCAGACAGTATCTGGCCTCCTCTGCCCAGGAGTTCAGGGTCAGGTCCCATGGGGGAGGGTAGGCTGGTCAGCACAGTGACAGAAAGTGGTATGTGGTGAGTTAGTGAGGTGGGAGGGGACTTGTAAGTCGCTTTGCATGCGAGGGAACTTGTGTGCTGGGGCCAGGGCCTTGGATTGTATTATCTTCAGAGCAAAGAGAGGCCTCTGTGAGATTTGAAATCAGGGAATATCAGGATCCAATCCAACACAGAGTGGAAGATTATTCTTGCAGCTGTGAGGAGACTTGGAGGGCTAGGGGACCAGGAGGCTATTGCTAGGGTATAAGCGACGTTGCTGTACCCCTGAAGATGGCTGCCTGGGTCTGGCTTCTCTCCAGTCCGTAGTATTGCCCAGGAAGTGTGGCCCCATCATGCACGGCTTCTCTCCTTTCCCTTCTGCTCCCCCACCTCCTCACACTTCCCCTCACCAACCCTCCAAATCTCCAGCCAGGCCCCCATAGTTCCTAGAGTTAGCTTGAATTTGATTGTGAGCTTCCTGATGGTCAAAGCAAAATGGGAAATGCAATCAGTTGTGTTCTTCTCATTGTCCACCAGTGGAGAAGAGTCCAATTCCTCAATGGAAGCCATTTTTTTTTCCCTGACATTTAGAGTGGAAGGAAATTTTCACATGGGTTTTTAGTGGGTAGACCAGTGAGGCAATGGTCACGGTCCTCAACAGCACAATTAGAGGCCCTGCAGTAGGTTGTATAGAGCTTGTCTTATGGATGAGTATGACGCCCACATGCTAATCAGTGCATTTCTGCAGGGGCAGGGCTACGGTGACCATGCGGCTCAAGAAAGCAGCCTTTCTGATAGCCCAACTTAACTAAGAAAAATCCCAGACCCTCTAGGGTAGCTCTTCTTAGATTTTCCAACTTGACGCTCTGGGAAGATAAGCTTTGGGGCTTTGAGACCTCCTGCCACCCAGAGGGTACCCCTGGGAAAATGTCCTCCTTAGGTGGAAAAGTTTCAGTCTATCGGAAGGTGCCTCCAGTGGTCACCATCAACTGCATCAGCTCAACTCTTGATGAGAATAAGAATTTCGTAGTTTGCACTGACTTCTCTGGTGGGAGCTGGGTAGGCAGGGACTTGGGGACTTGAAGGAGGAAGAAGTCATATGTTTTAGAGATTGAAGAAAGAGATGGTAGGCTGGATGTGCCTTTGTTCAGGACTTCCCAATTACCATAGCACACATAGAAAGTGTTAATATTTGCATAACACACCGGGATAAACAGGATGCTCGTGGCTGGAGGCAACTGGCCTACAGGCTTTAGCTTCCCCACATGTGCCCTGGTCATCCAAAGGCTGAGGGAGTTTGATATCTTGGCACACTATTTGTAAGGCTCTGCTTTTGTGGAAAGGAAGAGTTGGGGTTTGGTTGGAGCTTTGAATCTTCTTTCTTATTCTTCCTCTGTAGGGTTGCCAGCCTAGCGAAAATGGACAAGGTACTGATTTGGGCACTGAACAAGTACCCAAATACTCATTCGATACCTTCCCAACCATTTCTAGGCGCTCTGAAAACCTGAGCTGGGCAGTACCACTTAGGCTTAACTTAAGCACCCCTTAGAAGAGACCTAAGTGAAGCTTCTGGCACATTATTTCCCAAACTGACTGCCCTGTAGAGAAGACCCTCCCTGGCTTACCCACCCAGTTGCAGGAGGGGAAGATGGAACTGAGAGATGGGACTTAACTGGGCCTTCCTATGGGAAGCCTGAAGCATGTAGAAACTTGAAGTTCCAGAGAAAGGCTTCTGAGCCGCAAGGCACACTGATGCCGCCCACCAGCGAGCACAGCTCACTACATGTCCTGGGCTCTGACCAGTCGGATAACTGACTTGTCCCATGGCAGGGAGCTATAAGAGGGTGGAGGCAGGGGGACAGGGCTTCTCATCCTAGTTGTTCCTAGCAGGAGGAGAGGAGGTAGAAATACCTTCCTGAACACTGAACTGCTTAAGATTTAACTTGGACGCTATTTTGCCTTTGGAACGAGATAATCACAAGGATTATTCTGGAATTGTTGCTCCGTAGATCTCTAGAAGTGCCGGGTGCCTCTAGACCAGCCATACTCTCCCTTATTCTATTTATTCTATTGTCATCATCTCAAAGTGACCCAAGGATGAAAATTACATGGACTCTATGGGACCTCAGCCTTCTTCACTTGATTTGCTGCCAAGAATATTGCCTGGGGATGCCCATTTGTTTCTAAGTAGCTTTTGAAATATTTTCTAAACAGTTGAGTAGTCTTTGTCTTCCCATGGACCAAGCACAAGGACAGCTCCCCAATAAAAATCGTTCCTGCTTTGTAAGGGAGGAGGATATTTGAGGGAATACCGGGCAAACTGCCATAGTGAAAAGTGTGGGGTTCTGGGCTTTAGTGATGGCTCTTGGGCTAGTCACTCTGGGTCATGGTTTTTGCATTTGGGGTGGGAGATTGCCCTGGGTCATCCTTGAGATCCGTTGCAGCTCTAACATTCTGTGAGTGATAAAACAAATGGGAAATCCATCATTTATTTTTATTTTGACTTGTTTACAGTTTTTCCTCCTGTCTGTTCCACTCTTTTTGATGACAGGCAAATTCTGTGTTTGTGGGATTTAAAGATTACAAGTGAATTGTCAAAGAGCTGCCTGCACCTTGCTCGGATGTCCTTTCATTCATTTATTCATTCATTCATCCAAGAAATTTTTACAGATATGCCATGTCAGTGACATTGACCACCTGTGCTGTGTTGTGTGGCATAAAGTAACAGCAATTGATGCAGCCAAAGATACTATGTGAGAATTGACTTTTGAGTAGAGATATTTCCCCTCAGACAAGGCTATCCAATATTAGTAATTCAAAAAAAAAAAGACGAAAGAACAGATAATTCTGGTTTTACACCTTGTTTGTTTTGAAGGTGTGTCAGAAGTTTGACTTAAGGAAGTCGGCTCTTTACAAAACTCTTAAAAAACAATAAAAATAAACATTTATTGTTTCGTAAATTATTTTTTAAAAAAGAACATAGATTTCTGGTTCTTATAACAAGGTCTGAGCTATTGTAGGCTCTCCTATTGCAAACAATTGGATCAAATATAACAATAAAACATTATATATATGTGTGTATATATATATATATATATATTTTTTTTTTTTTTGAAAGAAAAAGAGGGAACTCCTCAGTGGCTGGAATTTAAAAGGCAGCTCAAAGCCAGAACTTTAAGTGCATGAGCTAATGTCCTGGTGGCCCAGGGTATGGGTTCTCAATACAGTCTCTAGTGAACAGGGGCTGGGGTTTTGATGCTGATGTTGAGACAAAAGATGTAGTCTTAGAATTGTGTGATATACAGGAGCGGGAAGCAGAGCTCCTGCAAAAAACTAGAAACCTGGAAGGGCTGCACTTTCCATGAAATGGGCACTGGGTAAGTTTTACTTACAAGCCGAAGGAGGCAGTAGGGAAAGTTGATTCTACATGGGACTCAGAGAAAAACAAAACTTTCTTAAAAATTCAAGAATAGAAATAATACAAAAACTGGATGCATATTAGTGAAATCCCTGAGATGCCTCACAGATGCATATAAAAAAACTTTCATCTGGATCCTTCCACAATTTCATATGTACAACATGCCTACAGAATAAATAATAACTACTAAATAAGCTCACAATTTAAAAATGTCAAACCACCCAAGAAAATGAGGGAAAGTTAGGAGACATGACCAGGAAAATGAGTATTCCAAGAACCCAAGATAACAGACAATTTGAAAGAGACTAGAAAATGATTAAAGAGATGAAAAAGACTAGAAACCATTATAAAAGAATAAAATGCCATGGAAAAAGAAGGAACAGACTAGAAAGAGAATCAAATAAATTTTCTAGAAATAAAAATTATGATGTCAGAATTAATTAAAAATTCAACTGATGGGTTAAATACCAGATAAGACATAGCTGAATAGAAAATTAGTGATTTGGGAGGAGACAGAGCTGAGGAAATTCTCAGGAACATAGCATAGAAAGCTACAGAGTTGGGAAATATGAAAGAAAAAGGTAAGAGATAAAAGAAAATATCATGAGAAAGTCCAACATACACCAAACAGTTGGCATGGAAAAAGAAAAACAGAGAAAAAAGGCAATATTTGAAGAAATAATAGCTAAGACTTTATGAAACAAAACTGTTGCAAGACATGTATCATTAGATTGAAGAAGCATACTAAATCCCAAGCAAGTTAAATAAAAATAAACAGACATCTAAGCAAAACTTTAGTGAAATTGAAGAACATCAAAGACAAAGAGAAAATTATGAAAGCAACTAGGGAGAAAGTATAACTTTTAGACTGACAGGGCACTTTTTTCAGCATTGTTAGAAGTCAGAAGACAACAGAAAATATCTTCGAGTGTTAAGAGATAGTAATAATTACCTCGTACTCAGATAAATGATTATTTAATAGTGAAGGCAAATAAAGACATTTTCAGATAATGGCAGGGAGAGTTTACCACTTACAGACTCTTGCTGAACTGCTAAATCATGTACTTCAATAAGAAAGATATGAGACACTTGCAGTTTCAGCTCTGACAAGTGAAGTTTTGACACCATTACTCTGATCTTTACAATAAGAAGTAAAGCTGAACAAAAGGAAAATCAACACGTTTTCTTGGCCTATCTGAGAATTGAGGTCAGAGGGCAAACCGCTGCTCCCAAATCTAGAAAGTCATAAGAATACAGAGTTACAACTGAGATCTGCCAGATTAACATGAAACCTTACTTTAGTCCAATTACTTCATGTATCATGTACAACTTTCAACAAAATATTAGGCAAGAAAAAAAAAGTAAGAAGAGACAAAGTAAGCATCAGAACCAGACTCAGACTTTGGAATTATTAGATAGATACATATTTTTTTCTTTTGAGACAGGGTCTTGCTCTGTCACCCAAGCTAGAGTACAGTGGCATGATCTCAGCTCACTGTAACCTCAACCTCCCAGGCTCAAGTGATTCTCCCCTTTCAGCCCCTCCGGTAGCTGGGACTACAGGCAGCAACACCACGCCTGGCTAATTTTTGTATTTTTTGTAGAGACCAGGTTTCACCATGTTGCCCAGGCTGGTCTTGAACTCCTGAGCCCAGGTAATCAGTCTGCCTTGGCCTCCCAAAGTGCTGGGATTACAGGTGTGAGCTACTGTGCCTGGCCAAGATAGGGAATTTAAAATGACTATAATTAATATGTTAAGGACTGTAATGGAAAAAGTAAACAACATACATGAATGGATGAGTAATGTAAGCAGAGAGATGAAAATTCTAAGAAAGAATCAAAAGAAAAATAAAAAACACAGTAACAGAAATAAAGACTTTCTTTGATGGGCTCATCACTAGACTGGCCAGACCAAGGACTTGGAAGCTTGAAGGTATGACAATAGAAACTTTCCCACGCTGGAAAGCAAAGAGAAAAAAGAGTGAAAAAACAAAACCAAACCAGAAAACCAGAACAGAACATCTAAGAACTGTGGGATAATTTTAAGAGATATAGCATATTTATAATTAGGTTGCCGGAAGGAGAAGAGAGAATGAAGAAGAAGAAATATTTGAAATAACAATGGCTGGGAATTTTTCAAAATTAGTGACAGATGCTAACCACAAATGCAGAAAACTTAGAGAACACCAAAATATCTGCATTAGGCATATAATATTCAAATGTCAGAATATCAAAGACAAACAGAAAATCTTGAAAGAAGCCAGAGGTAAAAATTACCTTACTTATAGAGAAACAAGAATAAAAATTACAGTGGATTTCTTGTCAGAAACCATGCAAACAAGAAGAGAGTGGAGTGACATATTAAAAGTGTTGAAAGAAAAAACTCACCAACCTAGAATTTTATATCATGGGGAATTATACTTCAAAAGTGAAGGAAAAAATAAAGACTTTCCCAGTTAAGCATAAATGGAGGAAATTCATCACCAGCAGACCTGGCCTAGAAGAAATGTTGAAAGAAGTTCTCCAGAGGAAGGAAAATGATGTAGTTCAGAAACTCAGATCTACATAAAGGAAAGAAGGGAGTTGGAGAAAGAATAAATGAAGGTAAAATAAGACCTCTGAGTTTTCTATTTTTAATTGATCTAAAAGATAACTGTTTGTGTAAAGTAATAATAATAACAATGTATGGAGTGATTTATTACATATGGATAAGTGAAATGAATGGCAGCAATGTCCTAAGGGACAGGAATGAGGAACTGGGAATATTCTATTAGAAGGTACATGACTGAAGAGGAATAGTATCATTTGAAGGTGAACTTAGATTAGATATAAACATATATTGCAGATTCTAGGGAAAGTACTAATACTTAAAAAAAGAAATATAATTGAAATGCTAACAGAAGAGATAAAATGGAATTGTATGACATGTTCAGTTGAAACCAGAGAAGGAAGAAGGGGGAGGTAAAGAAACAAAGAACAAGTTCAACAAGTAGAAAAGTTACAAACATAGTAGATATGAATCCAATTATATCAATAATCACTTTGAATGTGAATGGTCTAAATATACCATTGAACATATTGAAACTCCATCTCTACTAAAATACAAAAAATTAGCTGGGTGTGGTGGCATGCGCCTGTAATCCCAGCTACTTGGGAGGCTGAGACAGGAGAATTACTTGAACTTGGGAGGTGGAGGTTACAGTGAGCCAAGATCTCGCCATTGTGCTCCAGCCTGGCTGACAGAGCAAGACTCTGTCTCAAAAAAAAAAAAAAAAAAAAAGGGAGATTGTCAGAGCATATTAAAAAAACAGAAGGACTCATCCATATGTTGCCTACAAGAAGGATATGAAATACAAAAGGAGAGAATGGGGTTTAAGAAGTGATGGTAACCAAATAAATAGATAAATGAACAATAATCTAAATAGGTTTGTCCAATAAATAATATCACCTGTAAAAGTAATTAATAGTTTCGGAGGTTTAAAACAAAGTAGAAAAAAAGGCAATAATAATATGTAAGATTGGGAGGAGGCTGATCTAAGTGAAAACATTCTAAGATTTTTGCATTTCATAGGAGGAAGATAGATATATTGATAAACGTTAGGCTGGGTTAGGTCAAGGATGCAGGTGTGCAAATTAAGGATAACAATTAAAGGGTAACCATTATGGTAATAGAATGCATAATGTGCAAACCAGAAGAAGCAAAAAGAAATATTTGGAATACTTAGTGGATCCAATAGAAGGTAAGGGAGAAGAAAGGTAAATTAAAAATATAAAATTAGACAATAGAGGATAGAAATAAATAAAAATATTTGAGTAGTCTCAATAAATAGATTGGATTTGCAAGATAAATAGAAGACATGTAAAATAACCAAGACCCAGAAATGTGGTGTTTTTAGTAATTAACCTAAAACAAAATGGTACTGAAAGGTTGCAAGGACTGAGAGAGGAAATTATGGCAATACTAACCAAAGAAAATGTGATAGAGTAATCTCATTATCAGATGATATAAACTTTAAGGCCCAAAGTATGCTCAAGGACAAAGAGGATTGTTGCTTAATGGTAACAAGAACAATTTGTAGGAAAATATAACACTCTTGAACCTGTATGCACTTAGCAACAAAGTCTCTAAATATTTAAAGCAAAAAATGTCAACGAACAAATGAACAAATCCCATGATATTTTGGGGAGACTAAACTGCCCCTCTTGTTAATGAATAAATCAAGCTGACAAAAAAATTGGAAAGGTTATTTGTAAGATTTGCACAACATAATTAACAAGCTTAATAGGATAGACATATGAAAGGACAACAATTAGAGAATACTTTTGCTTTTTGAACACCTGGAAGGAATACTTCCATGAATGCCCATTTATCCTGCCCCCTACTTACACCACCCTACCACCCTACTTCCCTACCCCCAAATATGTCTTACAAGGAACTTGTAGAGGAAGTGGAACTGGCTGGCCTATAGAAAAGAAAACTCATGGCCGGGCACAGTGGCTCACGCCTGTAATCCCAGCACTCTGGGAGGCCAAGGTGGGCGGATCACGAGGTCAGGAGTTCGAACAGCTTGGTCTCAAGATGGTGAAACCCCATCTCTACTAAAGATACAAAAAATTAGCCGGGTGTGATGGTGTGTGCCTGTAATCCCAGCTACTTGGGAGGCTGAGACAGGAGAGTCACTTGAACCTGGAAGGCGGAGGTTGCAGTGAGCCAAGATTGCGGCATTGCACTCCAGCCTGGATGAGAGGGCAAGACTCCATCTCAAAAAAAAAAAAAGAAAAGAAAACTCAGTGGCTATGCAAGAACGTGATCTGATCTCAAAAGGGCTCCTGTGGAGAAGGAATAGAAGCAGGCTTCTTTGTAGTTCCAAGGGGCAGACCCAGGATTTAGGTGGAAATTAGAGAGAGGCAGCTCTCATCTCAGTTGAAGGAAACCTTGCAAGCAGGCGAGCTGCCTAAATGTGGATTGGGCTGGGAATCTTCTGTCACTGAGAGTGTCTGGTGTGGGCAGTGGGGCCACTTGGGAGGAAGACTAAGGAGGGGTTTCAAGTGTCAGATTGGGGCTTGGAAGAGGTAACCACTAGGGTCCCTTCCAGCTCTGAGCTTTGGCATTCTGTGACGCGTGTGGTTGCATTTCCTCTCTTCTATTTTGGAGAAAAGATGAATTTGTTGATTCTTTCCTGATGTCTTGGCTATGAAACCCAATGGGATGACTTTATTGAAGACCATCACATAGTCCAGCTCAGTGTCAATGCTTTTAAAAAGGTGCAGACCATTCTTGGGTCAGGGCAACAGAATTGGTGATATTTTCATTTCAGGCTCACCAAGAGGACAGATAACTTTATCTACCTGTTGGTTACAGTAGTTCAAGGCTTCCCGGCAAGGGCCGGCTCATCAGGATGAGAGCATGCAAGGAAGATTATGACAAACAAGCTTTCAGAAGGAGCTTAGGGACTTAGACTGAGTTCTAAATGACAGGTTAATAACGGTCCTATCTGTGGCCATCCATGGGGCTGGAGCTGGGGAATGGAGATTAAGGCCAGTGGAGTCAAAGAGGTGTTGCTTAGGGAGGTCGAGGGTAGGTGAAGATAGTGGTGGGAGGTCCCGAGGAATGGGGAATCTGCCAGGAGGAATGGCCACATTTCACTAACAGTATGAGGGGATTGGCTTGGGCAGATAATGTGGAATTCTGATAATGTGGAATTCTGATAATGTGGAATTCTGAGGAGATGCTGTGGTAGGATGGTGTGGTGAGCAATGGCATGGAATTTTGCAGACCCCATGCCTGGCCCAGAAAGGCCTGGGGAGAGGACGGTGGTGTGCTTTCTACTGGGGAGTGCGTCAGGGACCCATGTCTGGAGGACTACTGGAAGTAGTATAGTGTCATGGTTAAGAGCACAAGCTTTGGAAGCAGCTGCCTGTGACTTTGCAACCTATTATGTTAGTTTTGAGCTCACATAATCTCTTAGGAGATTGTGGTGATGAAAGTGAATGTAGGCTTACCTCTGGAGTCTATGTGATTCTTCCTTTATTCCTAGCTTTGAGAACACTGGTTATTATCATGTCTCAAACAAACATGAGCTTTTCTTCCTTTGTATACAAAGTTATTATTTCCAATCTACTTGGCTTTACCACTGCTTTATCCTCAGTTTTCTCATAAGTAAAATGGGGATAATAACAATACTTGTGTTGGCCGGGCGCGGTGGCTCACGCCTGTAATCCCAGCACTTTAGGAGGCCGAGGCGGGCAGATCACGAGGTCAGGAGATCGAGACCATCCTGGCTAACACGGTGAAACCCCATCTCTACTGAAAATACAAAAAAATAGCCGGGCGTGGTGGTGGGCCCCTGTGGTCCCAGCTGCTTGGGAGGCTGAGGCAGGAGAATGGCGTGAACCCGGGAGGCAGAGGTTGCAGTGAGCCGAGATTGCGCCACTGCACTCCAGCCTGGGCGACAGAGCGAGACTTTGTCTCAAAAACAAAACAAAACAAAACAAAAAAACAACAATACTTGTGTTGTAGGTGGTTGTACTGATTAAACAAGATGCACATAAAGAGGGTTTGGCAGAGGGTTCAGCCCATAATAGGTACTCCAAATGTTCCTTTATTATCATTGTTATTATTATTAAGGAGTGTTCTGCCACATCAGAGGTTCTACAGGGCAGAGAGTCAGGGTCATGGTGGGAAAGGGATCAGGAAAGCTCAGATGGGTAGGGCTGGGTTGGGCAGGAAAGGAGTTGGAGAGGAGGCAGGAGGGAGTTTGCGCAGGGAGACAGAGTGGCTAAGAATTGTCTTGGTGGGAGGGAATGAGAGACAGACCAGAAGGCCCTATCTGACCTGCAGTGATGGAGCATTTGTGCTAGGGAGTTGCTGGGAACTTTTTCTTCCCCAGGCTTTCTCTGTTTTTACTGTTTGCTTGGCTACAGATTACACAGGCAAATGAGCCCAGGCTTCCAGGGAAATATTCCATTAAAGCAATCAAAATAACAATTTGTATCACTTTTAGAACTTCTGCCTGAGGAGCTAAGAAATCTTTGTACTAAATTATTAATTCTGGGTTATACTGTAAGGATTTTCCCTTACAAACAAACAATTTAATATTTCCTTTTTGGTGCAATGGAGGACGAGTTCTCCGGTCTCCTAGATCTGCCTCAAAAGGAGGGAGGAGGTATTTAAACCCAGACTGTGATACTTCTGAGGAAGCTGCCTAACAGAATGTGTCCCGTCCCTCTTGGAGGAAGGGATGGATTGTCAGCCTCAGTAACCTTTTTCTCAGGGACACTCGCTGCTCCCATTTACGGTCGGGCTGCACCTGTGCTGGCCACATGGCAAGGCGGTAAGAGCCAGGGCTCTGGAGTCCCTGGTCCTGGAACCTGGCGTGCGTCCCTGCTGGCTCTGTGATTGGGATAGTTTGCTCCCCCTCACTTAGCATCGGTTTCTCCATCCACAAGAGGAGGGTGGCCATGCCGATATGCTAGCACAGAGCTAGTGTGAGGCTGCCATGTGTCTCCAAAGTCTTGGACAGTGCCTGGCACATGGGAGACATTCAGAGGATGTTATTTATTACTATTTGCATTCTCAGGGAGTGTCTCAATGATATAGACACGGCTCTGCCTTTCACAAGGGGCAACGGGGGTGGGGGGCACAGAGAGTGGGTGGGGAGGAGGATGAGGAAGAGGGTGCCAGGTAGGGAAGTGGAAAGAGGAAGAAGAGAAAGAACAAAAGCATGGAGACATACGCATATGTGTTCAGTCTGGGAAAGGGAGAGTAGTTTCAGGTGGCCAAAGTGTGAGGTGTGGTGGGGGTGTGGGTGATGGTTTTGGAAATTCTGTTAAAAATATATATATATGTTCACACACACATATATGCACAAATATAATATAATGAAACATAATAGAATATGTAATACAGTAATGTAATATCTGGACAGTGCATATCCTTAAATACTTTCACTTGAGACCATTTGAGACCAGCCTGGGAAACATAGCGAGACCCCATCTCTACAAAAAAACTAAAAGTTAGCCAGGCGTGATAGCTACTCGGGAGGCTGAGGTGGGAGGATCACTTGAACCCAGGAGTTCAAGGCTGTAGTGAGCCGTGATCATGCCACTGGACTCCAGCCTGGGTGACAGAGTGAGACCCTGACTTTAAAAAAATAAAAAATAAATAAACAAATGAATACATAAAATTTCAGGAAACTGAGGAAATGGTACTTGATCCAAAGCAAGGTTTAACATTTTTACATTGCATTAGCCTGACGGGACATTTATGGTAGGTTTGGAGCCACAGTGTAATTTTTCATGTTTTTTAAACATCAGGGCTTGTCACTTTGGATGTTGGAGTATGAGGATCAGTGGTGGGCCTGATGGCGCTGCCTCTGGAGCTGCTGGAAAGGGGAACGTTGCTTCCATAAGGGACATCATTTTAGGAATAGGCATATTTATTTATATGGGTTCCTCTGAATAAATTCATTTATGAATAGAATCTGGATGTCAAATTATAGCACATGGAATAAATCTGGAGAAATCCTGTGATATATGTGCCCTGGGGGCAGCACTATTCTCTGTTATCCTTTTTCTGGGCTTCTGATCCTGTTTAGAATGGGTTTTGGGGATTTGGAAAAAGTAACCACTTCCCTCCTGTTTTGGCCCTGCGCGTGGTTGAGTCATCATTTTACACTGTGGCTTGGGGGTTAGGAGCTAAGGAGCAGGAAGCGGCCATGGGGCTTTCCAAGTTGGTTGGGCCCCGCCTGCTGGTGGTTGGTAAAGAAGTTGCCTCAAGTGTCTCCTGGGAATGCTTCCAGGCCAGCTCACCAGTGGATTTCAAGTAACTCAAAATGGACTTAAATCGCAAAGGGTCCTGGTGACCATAACCTATCTCTAGCATGTAGTTTTCCCTTCCATTACTGGTATTCAGAAAGCTGCATCTGTGCTGTGGGGCAAAACAACTCAGACACGTTCACACATGGCCTTGAGAGACAAACCTCTCATTGCTTTGGAGAAGCTTAGCTACAGGAAAATCTTACAGGACAACTGACATTGATCATTAGAGTCCCCTCATGGGCAGATTTGAGGTCAAAATTTCCGGAGGTTTCAACCTGATGAACGTGGCCCAGGTTTTGGCTGGTTCTGGGAAATCTTATTTTCCAGCACTACACACTGAGGTCAACTGCTCGGGTTTCTCTCGATCTCTGACTGGTTCCCATGAAGAGTTTCCTGATTTACAAATTCAAGCTGTCCATCTGTGCACCGGGAGAAACACACAGAAATGCTCGAGGCAGCGCTGCTTGGCATCGCGGAGTTCGTGAAGCTCAGGGGCAGCTGGGCCACGGCCCCTCTGCGAGCCTCAGGGAGTCGCTTCCTGATGGAGCACTGCAGAGTTTCCTGCATGCTGTTCCTTTAGGGGGAGGTGTATGTGTGCATCTTGGTGTAGAGAACTCAAAGCTGAACACTTTCTAGCCCCTGACCATGCTGCTTTGTAACAATAAGAGTGCAAATGATGTGCCAGGCACTGATCTGGGCACTTTGCCTGTATTAACTCATTAAATTCTCTCAACAGCCCTGTGAGGCAGAGACTTTATTTTAATTTTACAGAAAAGGAAACTGAAGAACAAAATAGTTAAGTAACTTTTCCAAGGCCTGCAGCTGGTAAGTTGTGCTGCTGGGATTTGAAGAGCAGCTTCTCTATCTCATTCAAAGAGTGGCCCAAACAATTGGACCGGCTGATCCAATTTGCCAGAAACAATGGCTGTGGATCAAGCATTCTAAAATAATAGTTACTATTTTTAGAATCTGTTTCTTGTGTTAAACAGATCTATAAATAGCAGTGGCCTTTGATAGGTTACTTGATTTGGTTATCTTGGCATAGATGTCATCTTGGAAGGTATGGGTACAGTGGCTTACACCTGTCATCCCAGCACTTTGGGAGGCCACCGTGGGAAGATCACTTGAACCCAGGAGTTTGAGACAGCCTGGGTAACGTAGTAAGACCTCATCCCTACAAAAAATTGAAAAATTAGCTGGACATGGTGGCACATGCCTGTAGTCCCAGCTACTAGGGAGGCTGAGGCAGGAGGACTGATTGAGTCCAGGAAGTGGTGGCTGCACTGAGTCATGATTGTGCCACTGTACTTCAGCCCTTTCTGGGTGAGAGAGTGAGACCCTATCTCAAACAAACAAACAAAAAATTAAAAAAAAAAAAGATAGTTGTCCAAAGGGAGTTTTGTTTTTTACCATAAAGACAAGAGTGTGGCTGTACCTGTCCCAAATAGCTTCCAGTTCATAGCCTTTGTGACTGTGTTATACGGAGAGGAACTTTGGCATCTCTGTCATCTATGGATCTGTGCGTTGGGGGTCTGTGATTGTTCCTACAGCAGTCTTCCGAGGGGATTCCTGTCCCTGTCTGTGGGTAGTTGCAAGGCTCACTCTGCGTGGCTTCAGGCCTGGGTTCCTGTTAGGTCACTGAGCTTTCACATGAGGGTGTCAGTGCCACTCCCAGCTTGGTCTGTGTTTAACCATGGGCACAGAGCAGCATCCCTCCGGCCCCCGGTTAGAAATAAAAATGCTTGAGAACATTTAATGTATGTGCCTTTCATTTATTTTAAAATCATTCCCGGATAAAGCCATTCAATTGGGTAACTGACCCACCAGTATGGTCCCCTTAGAGTTATACTGAACCCATATGGGGACACCCTAAGAAATCACATTTGAAAGCCACCCCCGTATCTGAAGCACATTCGGCACTTTCTCAGCTTGCTCTTTAGGGGGATTTTGGGGAGAAATTCCGTCTGGTTTGAGAGTTAGTTGGAAAACCTCTGAGTAATGGGCAGTCTGCATCTCATGGACTCTGTGAGGTCGTGAACTAGCTTCCCTTCTCCAGCTGGCAGTGAGGAGGTCCACATGCAGTCCTTCCTGGAGTGAGTTTAAAAGCCTCCAGCCTCACCTCCTGGCTTTCAGGATGTGGAGAGCATGGTGGTTGAGAGTGGGCACTAGGGCCAGGCTGTCCAGGTGCCGTCCTGGCTCCATCATCTACCAGCTGCATGGTTCGGGCAGGTTATTTGGCCTTGCTAAGTCACAGTTTCTTCATCTAAAAAATGGGGATAATGAGTGCTTGCCTTATAGGCTGTTAGAGGTTTCCATGAGGTCCCTGTGATGTTGACGTGAGCATGTCCTATGTGTTTGTTGTTGCGTCCAATTATTAATATTTTTTAATCAACTTTTTTTTTTTGAGACAGAGTCTCTTTTTGTCACCCAGGCTGGAGTGCAGTGGAGCAATCATAATTCACTGTAACCTTGAACTCTGGGGCACAAGCAATCCTCCTGCCTCAGCCTTCTGAGCAGGTGGGACTACAGGTGTGCACCAATGTACCTGGCTAATTTTTTATTTTTGTAGGGATGGAGTCTTGCTATGTTGTCTGGGCTGGTCTTGAACTCCTGGCCTCCAGTGATCCTCCTGCCTCAGCCTCCCAAGTCCCTGAGATTACAGGTGTGAGCCACCGAGCCCAGCTCTAGTCACTTATTATTGGGTCCATTTTATGTTCTCCCTTTTTCTGTCCTTTCTTCCCTCCACACCTCCATATATTTTTTGCATCCTTGTGAGCTGCTTATATCTTTTCTGGGAAGTAGTGAGGTATGAAAAAATGAGTGATTAATACAGTTAATTAATATAACAATGGCTAATAGCTGTAGGTTCTTTGGAACCTACGCCTATTCTTCTCAAAGTCTTTTATGTGTCTTTTCTGATTTTATTACGAAAATTCTCTTGCAACATTAATTTACCCAGAATTCTTACACAGTGATCCTTAGGCCTTCTTTTCTGGTATTAAGTAGCTTGCAAAGATGTGGCTCTGTGTGTGTGTGTGAATGTTGAACTAATCCACAAATCCTCAGCAATATTTTTAGGAGAGCTGAAGTTAGCAAGTCAGATCAGCTTTATTGTACCGTGAAGATCTGATTTTCGAAAGTAACGTGGGGTGTGTAAAACTCCAGTCTCATGTCCTAGAGGCCAAGCATAGCCATTTGAAATGAGGAATAGGAAAGAATGGGGAAACAGATTGGAGCCACCACCTATGGGATGCTAGGAGCCAGACAGGTAGGCACTGAGGAGACTTGGGGACCCCAGACTCCCCATCTTTGCCTGGGCTCCCCCTTGGCCTGCACCCACCTCAAGGCAATGTGCCTGGGGAGGCAAACTCGATGGATCCATGAGTCAAGGTGATTCTGGTCACATCACAGGGTATGGGAAGAAAAGAATGTGAAGTGATGGAGGTGGGGGATGGTGGGACTTCGATGGAGAATAGCTGGATTTGGCAGGGCTAGGGTGCGCCTGCACTGGAGGAGGGTAAGCACAAGGACATAGCAGGCCCTGGGTGGAGAAACTGAGGGCTGGGTGCAGAGAAGGAGAGCTGGAAGACAAGGGTCAGCAGGTGTTATGCTCCATGGTTAAAGGCTGAGGCACTTGCAGCGTTGTAGGGTAGTGTCAGCTGTGCTGAAGGCCGTTGCCCGGCCACCAGGCCCTGCCCTTTCACGGCACTGCTCCTCCTGGGCTCACTCTCTTGCAGGAAAAAGCCGGGCCCCACAACCTCTAGCAGCTCCTCTGCTAAAAGCTCTGCTTCCAACATCAGTACTTGTAGCTGCATAATCTAGGTTAAAATTTTATTAATTGCGTGATCATGGGAAACTCACTTCATCTCTCTGTGCCTCAGTTTCCGCATCTGCAAAAAGGAAGAAGAATGAGAACCACACCCCTCTGGTAGAGGCAGAACGAAGCCCAGTATGAAAGCTGTGTCAGCAGCTGAACGTGACTCTTACAACAGAGCAGGGACCTGCACATGTCCCACCCCTGGGTCCTCCTCAAGCCCACCTAGCACATGGAGGGGGACTCTGTGTGTAAAAGGTGCTGTGAAATTACCTGACTACTTTCACATCTGTGGCCTTGTTTGATCACTATGAACGCTTCTGTGATATGAAGGCAGGCAGACGCTATGATTCCCATTTTGCCTGTGAAGCGAGTGTAAGCCAGGGAAATGCATTTTCTTTGCTCTTCCTAACTCCAAGTGTTGCTTTTCCTGAGACCTGGGCTTTGATTTGAGGCCTCCTGTCTTACAACAGTGTCCCCTTGAGCAAGTCTTTCCCCTTCAGCTTCCATCTGAAAATTGAGGGGATGGGAATGGAGATACCCCAAATCCCTTCAGCTCAGACGCTGCCTAGAGTTATAGGCCTGACCTAGGAGGCCTGGGTCCTTTCCCTGAGCCAAGGAGTGGGTCAGGCTCCTGGACACGCAGGTGGGCACACGGGTTCATGTTTCAGCCATCAGCTGCCTGGGCACACTGCCAGGGTATTAAATGAGATGATGAGATAACATGTGCAAAGTGACTAGCACTTGATCGAGCGCTGCTATCATTATTTTTACTACCGCTATTATTCTTCAGGAAGCAGAAGTGAGTTCAAGTACAAGCTCTTTTTCTTACTAGCTATGTGATTGGAAAGGGTCTGTCTTGGGAGATGCCCTATGCACCCCTGCATCACCCAGCGAGCCTCGTGCGAGTCTCATGTCCTGGAGGCCAGGTGTAACCATTTCTCCATCTCAGTCCCACCCCCGCCCCCACCTCCACCGCTTCATATTCTTTTCTTCCCATTCCCTGTGACGTGACCACAATCACCTTGACTTGTGGGTCCACCAAGTTTGCCTCCCCAGGGGCATTGCCTTGAGGTGGGTACAGGTTAAGGGGGGAGCCCAGGCAAAGAAGGGGAGTCTGAGGTCTCCAGATCCTCCCCAGTGCCTACCCGGCTGGCTCGTAGCATCTCACAGGTGGTGGCTCCAATCTGTTTTCCGTTCTTTCCTATCCCTCATTTCAAATGGTTATGCTTGACCTCCAGGGCATGAGCTGGAGCCAGGACACAAGATTCACGCCAGGCATACTGGGTGATGCCCAGGTGCATAGGGTACCCCTCAAGACGGACGCTCTCAAATCACACAGCTGGTAAGAGGCAGAGCTTGTATTTGGACTCACTTCTGCTGCTTCCTGAGGAATAATAGCGGTAGTAAAAAGAATAGATAGCAAAGCTCCGTCAAGTGCTGGTCACTTGGCACACATTATCTCATTTAATGCTCAGAACAACTCTGTAAGGGAAAAACTATTATGAGTTGTGTTCCACAGATAGGTAGCTGAGGCACATAGGGGCAAGGCCAGGGTCTGTGATGGGTGGTGCTGGGGTTCTAACCCGGCTCTGTCTGCTTCCTGAGCCTGCTGGCTTAGCCGCTGTGCAGGCCACACCCTTGCACCCTAATCTGTGCTTTCTCTTACCCTACAGCTGCCTTCCAATATGGTTTAGCGTTTACCGGGCATTTTCACTCTGTTGCTCACCAGCAGCAGCTCCAGCGCTCTGGGCCAGTTCCTGCCTTCATTCTCCCTTGTGCCTGGGCCTCTGTCTATCCCACTTAACTTGTTTTCAGGGCTCTAATTATCCACTCTCTACCTGGACCCAGAATCTTCTCCTCTCATTGCATTTCTTTAGGATATTTTCCGAGTACCTGCCTGGTGCCAGGCACTGCTCTGGGTACCTGGGGATTCAGCAGAGAGCAAAGCAGATGAAAATCACTGCCCTTGTGGAGCTTCTAGACTCCTGGACAGAGACGATTTCTGACCCTGATGCCTGGGTGCCTCTCCAGACTCAGATTCGATTCTCCCTGGTGCTGTGCGCTGAGAGCCCTGCCTTCTCCTGCTTGCTGTTCCTGGGACAGCAGCACATCCTGGTGTCCACTTCTAGAGGGCCTGTTTTACCCTGGAGACCTGACCTCCTCCTCCAGGCACCCTGGGGATGTTGCTGTGGGCTCAGGGCGGGTCCCAGGGCTGCTCCTGGGGGTCGTGTGCACAGGCACGTGATTTACCGCGCCTCACCGCGCCACATGTCTTTAAAATTACGGTGCCCATTTCCTGCTGAAATAATTTCCACAAAGAGTGGCTCCTATTACCACAAGAGGCGTACAGACGTCATGATTTATTATTATTTATAGTCCCAAGGCCTTGTTTATGCAAGACGGGTTAGGTGCGTACGACAGAAATGCCATTATGCAAATGACATTGAATGTCCTTACTGCGCCTAAATAATTTTTGTGTTGGACGATTAAACCTCATCTGTTATTGATATGGGCTGCAGTTGGGCCATTACAGAGTCCCAACAGTACTTACTCCCAGTAATGGGAAAATTGAGAGAGAGAGACCGACGCAATTGCCTCAAGTGGGCTGTGATGGTCTGGAAGGAGTAGAACATCTCCGAGGCTGAGCAGGGGAGCCTCAGACTCCTCAGGATAAATAAGGAAGGCAGTGCCGGGCAATAAATTAAGCCCCGGCTGGAGTGGGTGCCTTGCAGGATTTGCAGCCTTCCAGCCCTGTGATTTAGCTATTTGATTTAGCCAGGGGACTAGGCAGCCCCAGCCCGAGTTTCCAGTGAGGCCCCGTGTGGAGGGGAGGGTGACAGGAGGAGGGTGGCCACGACAACGCTGGGCATCCAGTCTGCTGCGCCCACATGACGCCAGCGTGCAACCGCCCGCGAGCACTCTCTCACTCTCTCTCTCTTTCTCTTGCTCTTTCTCTCTCTCCCTCTTTTTTTTTTTGACACAGCTGTGAAGTCCCATTTTGATCAGTGTTGATAGCTTATGAATTCCAAAATTGACAAAATTTACAGAAAAATGAGGATAATCCATCTTCCTTAGCAGCCTGTCAGAAGCTGGCCATACTTCATAATCTCCAATTACAGATGCTATTTTCCGACATTTACATGCAGATATTAGAACCAAATGAAAATAAGAAACAAAGAGGGAATGGAAATGCAGCTATTTATATGTATAAAAGACAAACAGGTAAATTCAAGACATTTAGATTGGATTTGGGGTCCCTTTAGGAGGCTGGAAAGAGACAGCCTTGAGCACGTGGGGTTTCAGAACAAAATGGCAAGACATGTGGTCTCAGCAGGCCTACCCAGGGTCTGGTGGTTTAGGTTGAAAATGGGTCAGCCCTGCCCAAATGGCTAAGGATGCTTGACTGGGGGTGGGGGACACGTAGGGCATCCCCCAGGGCTTTAAGGGTCTCTGAGGATCACCTACAGCGCATACTGAGCAGTAAAACCCACACATATTTCATGAAAGGGCCAGTTTAGAACCTTCCACATTTATTTTAAGAAAGAAAGGGTGGTAGGGCAACTACCATTGGAGCTTTTCCCCAGGGCAAATTTCAAAAAGTTGGCCCTTTCTGGTGACAGAATGCTTACTCCCGCCGAGAAGGGGACCCAGAAGGGGCCGCTGCTTGTCAGACAGGCCCTGGCCAGGTGCATAGAGAGTCGCACCAATAAACTTTTAAAATGGGATATAAATAATAAAATTAATGGGGAGAGAAGGAGTTCTGATATATGGATCATCCGCTTCCTTCTCGAGGCTAATCTGGCTGAGAGAGGAGGGTCTGGGAGGAGGCTTTGTAATGAAAGTGTTCTTCCCATAAAATTGAAGGGAAACAGCCTTGTTGCCCTCGCAGCTGTATGTGGCATGGCTTCTGGAAAGCCGGGGATATTAATTAGCACTGCTTTGGATTAAACTCTCCCAACCATGTCGGATGGTACGATTTTTCTCTTTGTGAGCTTGACAGAGGGTGGCAGGAAGGATCCTGCCTGGGTTTTCCCAGCCTACTGTTATTACTGAACTTTTATTTGGGGATAAAACCTCTTCCTTTCCTGGAAATAAAAATGAGATATTCCAGGGTTTTCCAGGGCAACTGGGCAGAGAGAGGCTGTTTTGTTGGACCAGGCAGAGGAGGTGGAGATGGTTGGATGGGGAGATGTGAACATCTCAGTTAGCTTTTGGCTTGAAAGCTTTTGTTTGTTTGTGGGAAGCCTATTTCTAGCCAGCGGTTTTATGTTATTTGAGGTTTGATTTGTGGGAAAGAGGCGAAGGAAATAAAATCAGGAGTCTAAATTAATGTGTGTGTGTGTGTAAGGGAGAAGAAGAAATTATTAAAAATCCAACTCAGACCAAGCCTTTAGACGTGTGTTTGTTTACATGTCTAGCCTCAAGGCAAATGGCTTGCTTGTCTAAGTAAATTATAGGTATTAGCATGAAAAATAATTATTATGCTTTGTTTCTAGGTATGAAATGCAAGATTCGTGGAATTAACACATAACCGCAAAATGCAAATATATTTCCGTAATTAAAAGCAGAAGCTCTTAAGTAAAGTTAACTCTGATAAAAAGGCATATAAGCAGAAACACCATCGTCACTGTGCTAGTTTTGTCTAGATTATTAACATTAGCTAAAATTTGGGCTTACACATCATAGCTAAATCCTAAGCCTAGTGTCTCCTTCCTTTAGTTTCTGATCTTTCTAGAAGCCAGAATATCACCTTCAGTAAAGAACAGAGAGGGCTTAAACTAAGCAAACAGTCACATGCCTGGTTTTTCCTTGATGGCGCTAACAGTGCCACATGTTAATGTTTATTTCTCTATTGTTTTGCACTAATATTAAGATGAATTGCTAATGTTGGCATTAAACGGGAGCACCTCTGTCCTCTGAGTTGATGGTGTAGGGAGCTTTCTGTCTAAATGAGGAGAATAAAGGATAAAGTTAACAACATCTGCGGCTAAACCTATCTGGAAACCTTTTCTATAGGAGGTCATTCTTCAGCCAGGATTTGAAGGGGCGGATAGACAGCAACTGGAGGAGAGAACGGGAGAGGGCGCCCGGCGGGGAAAGCATGGCCATGTCAAAGGTGCAGAGTCAGGTGGGTTGTCTAAAGAGGTCACCAAACACAGGAAGATGAGCCTGGCCTAGCAGGTGGTGTCCCCGTCAGGGCTCCGGCGCAGTTTACAATCAGAGTAAAGAACGCAGGCTTTGGAGTCAAACAGAAGCTGAGTTTAACCCCCAGCTCTGCAGCTCACTCAACTTCTCTCAACCTCCGTGTTCTCATCTGCAGCTTGACGGGGTTAGTAACAGTGGCAGAGGGGTTTAGAGTGGTGTTTCAGAGCTTGGACTTTGGAGTCACACTGCTGGGGGGTGAATTGAAAGCGTTATTTTGGCATCTTGTGTCTCATTTTCATCATCTGTAAAGGGAGGGTAGTAATACCCTGTAGGGTTGTTGCAAGGATTAAACAAATTATTAATAATACATTTTAACACTTAGAACAGTACCTGGTACACAGTAAGCATCCAGTCAATGCAAGTTATTCCGCCTCTTAGTAAAGGTATGTGAGGGTCTAGGGAGAGCTGGTAGAGTCTGAATTCACCATGAGAGGCCTGGCCTTCGCAGCCTTCTCTTTCTGGTAGTTCCCTTGCACAGTTTCTGTTTGGCCCTAGGAATCCTTGGTGACCAAGAGGGTGCTCCCTTCTGAGGCTGGCTGGGTATGCCTTTTCAGAGCATCACGTGTTAGGAAGTTCCTTCTGACAGGGAGCGGAAGGGCAGAGAGGTGGCCTTTGGCCTGAGGAGTGTGTGTGTGCGTGTCTGTGTGCGTGTGCGTGTGTGCATGCAGGTTCCCACATGGCCAGAGGTGGTGGTGGTGGGGAGGGGCATCCAGGCCCACCTCCCTGTCCCCACCCTGCCACCCTATTGATCTGGCCGTGCAGAGTGAAGTTTTCTCTTTTCATTTCTCCATGGCCCCAACATAACCTTTCTGTCTTCCTTGTAGCTGGGAAGTCATGCCAAAAGAATGTGAACTATGAGAATCTTGGGGTGCTCCCTCTCCTCCCATGCTAGGTACTTGAGGATGGGGATCCTCCCTTTGTACCCCTCATTCAGGCCCCTTTGTGGCCAGAGTCTTGCACTCCCTTGGAGGTAATGACCTCCCTGCCCATTACTAGCCATGTAGTGGGAAGGGCAGCTGGGTCCCATCATGGATTGCCTGGAAGGAGCCTGTGGAACTTGGCCACCTGGAGATGGAGCTTTGTCCCTGGAACTTTCCCTCCCTTTGTCCACATCAGGCTCTGGAGCTGCTCGTGACCCAGCCAGACAGAGCTGTAGCAGGTGCAGAGGTTCCCCAGACAGGGAGTCTCCATCCCCCTTCCCCACAGGAGTCAACCCTACTGGGATCTTACTGTTTAGGAGGCTTTGACTACCGGGTCCTGGGCCACGGGGTCCCAGTTCTCATTCTCCAGAAGTGGAGCTTTGTGCTCTAAGCCTTGTCAGGATAACCTTTCTGTCCACGTATTTGGGAAGACCTGTGAGCTTGCAAATAGCACACTGGTTAAGGGAAGGAGAAAATACCTAATCACTTTCCATTTCTAATGAACTTAGAGTGAGCCCTGCCTTGACTGTGAGAACAGTATGAATCAGTCAGGTTCGAGGCTACCAGGAAAGCAGAAGCAAGCGTCATACACCCCAGTCCGACAGCATGTCTGGTGGAGGAGTGGAGGCCCTGGGGCCCCATGCTGGATCCAGGCAGGGAGGGCACTGGCAACTGTGGGACCTCTGTTGGAACTGGAGCTCCAGCAAGCACACCCAGGACCAATGTAGGGAGACCAACATTTAGCACTTTCTCACACCGGAGCTGTGTGGCTGCCTTGGAAAGTAGTGAGTTCCCATCACTGGGGATACCCATCTGGTGGATTTCAAGCGCCAGGTAAAGATCAGCCTACAGCACTCCTGAGCTCCATTAGGCCCTGAGATTTGGGGCTTATTAAAATTCCGTAAGAGGACAGGGGAAGAAAAGGGCCTTCTGATTAGTCATTGCTGAAAAGTTGCTCTAAGACAGAAGTTACAATGTCTGACTTTGGTGGCCTCCCTGGGCTTCCCCTGCTGGTACCCACCACCACTTGGGAACCTGTCCGGGGGTGTGCCTGAGGGGTGCCTGGCAGGCTGTAAACAGAACAGGGGGAGATGAGTCACTGAAACTTTATAGATCTCTTCTTGGAAGCCCTTCAATTCTGCTGCAAATCATTTTTTTGTTTGCTTGTTTTTGGAGATGGAGTTTCGCTCTTGTTGCCCAGGCTGGAGTGCAATGGCACAATCTCTGCTCACTGCAACCTCTGCCTCCCGGGTTCAAGCAATTCTCCTGCATAGCCTTCCGAGTAGCTGGGATTACAGGCATGCACCACCATGCCTGGCTAATTTTGTATTTTTAGTAGACACAGGGTTTCTCCATGTTGGCCAGGTTGGTTTCAAACTCACAACCTCAGATGATCCGCCCGCCTTGGCCTCGCAAAGGGCTGGGATTACAGGCGTGAGCCTGGCCTGCTGCAAACCATTTTGACCCAGGCCATGAGTACAGTTCTGAAGAAACAAATGAATAAACAGCGTATTTGGCCCACATCTGTGGCAACCTCTGATGAATAAAAGAACCTTGACATCACTTATCCTCTCAGTGACCCTGGGAAGCACCTCTGGCACTGTTGGAAGAGCCAGGCCATGGTACCTGTCCCAGTTCATTTGATTCCACAGGCATTTATGTCACATCTGTTCAGAGCTGGGCACTGGGCCAGGAGCTGCTGCCACAAAGATGAGGGAGACACAGTCTCATCTTTACAAAGCTCACACTCTAGCTGGGGGATGATGTCCCTAAACGGTTAAAGGTATAATGCAGAAGAATAAGTGCTGTGGCAGAGAGAAGCACACTCATCTGTTTTAGGAACACAGAGAAAGGGAAATCAGTGAGGGCTTCCTGGAAGAGGAAGGCCCTTCAACATCATTCGTAGTACTTCCCCATAGTTAATATTAATGGTAGCACTTTGTAGATTATGAAGTACTTTTGCAAGCATCATTCAATTAAACTTTTTATTTTGAGATAATTGTAGATTCATATGCAGTTGTAAGAAATAATACAGAGGGCTCCTATACACCCTTTACCGAGTATCCCTCCACAATAACACCTTGTGAAACTATAGTATAATAAATTGACACTGATAGACATTGGGTCCAAGATACCGGCTATTTCTACCACTGCAAGGATTCCTCCTGCTGTTTTTTCAGTAGACATTTTCAAAGTATTTATTTATGAGTCTGGCACTGGGGACTCAAAAACTGAAACGCAAAAGGCCTGCCCTCCGGGGCTTTATTCCGATCTCCCCTCTGGGCTTTCTCACAACCTTGTGAGGTAGGTCACATACCCCCCTTACAAATGAGAAAAGGTGCCAAGAGTGAGAGGTGCCTGGCCTAGTTTCACACAGCACAGACTTGGCCATGTCAGGCTTGAAGTCTGTCCTTCTGGCCCCAGGCATGGTGGAATTCCTCAGCCACGCTGCCTCCCCTGGTGGCTATCAGGCCTCTGGATTCGGGGACCTGAGGTCAAACGGGCAACATCTTCACCAGCCCACAGAGGGAACCTAAGCTCTTCCTGGGCCCGTATCAAGAAGAACCCCATTCCACAAAGTGAGGACCCCATCTGGGTGGGCACAGACTTTAGTGAGCCAGAAGGGCCCCAGTGGATTTGGTCCATCTCCCTCATGACAGATGGAGTCACTGAGGCCTGGCAAGGGAAGGGTCTGGCCCCAGTTGCATGGGAGTCCAGGGCAGAGCCAGGTCTCCAGGTCCCTTGCCAGCCCATCAGATCCATTGTAATCAAGGCAGAACTACTCCTTAACATACACTTCTCCAGGTGGAGTTTTGTGAATCCAGTTTTAAAGAATGCAGGGCATTCCTCCTTGCAGATTCAGTGCTCTTTCCCCAGCTGGAGGAGGATAGTGGATGTGTGGCCAGCGCCCTTCATGGAGGAGTGTCTGAGCTGTACTCTCAGGGGTGGCAGTAAAGTCCCCTCCAACTCTAGCTCTGCTTCCAGGTAGGGGACCAGCGCTGCACATGGGCTGGGCAGCAGGACTCCCCTCTCTGAGCTCTAGTTCTGCATCTGTCCACATTCCAGGACTCCCGGGGCACCATGGACCTGCAAGAACTTTGCAAACTGGAAAGTGCTAGGCAGGCAAGAGGACTTAGCCTTCTTGTGTTTGGAACTTTGGCATCCCTGAAGATGCAGGATGATGGCCTTCAAGGAGCAGGGCAGGGCGCCAGGAAGAGGAGGCAAGAAAGCAAGCTCCTGGCTGTCCTTGGTCTCTTGCGTTCTCTCGTTATTCCACAGGTATTTGTTGGATGGCTGATGAGCGGTGGCAGGCGGTGCCATGAGTCAAATATGTGTGGTTTAACTTTGTTTATTTTAACTATGGAGACTTTTTTTCTTTTTCTTTCTTTTCTTTTCTTTTTCTTTTTCTTTTCTTTTTTTTTTTTTTGGGTCTCCCTTTGTCACCCAGGCTGGAGTGCAGTGGTGCGATCTTGGCTCACTGCAACCTCCGCCTTTGGGGTTCAAACAATTCTCCCACTTCAGCCTTCTGAGTAGCTGGGATTACAGATGCCCACCACCACAGCCTGACTATTTTTGTATTTTTAGTAGAGATGGGGTTTCACCATATTGGCCAGGCTGGTCTTGAACTCCTGACCTCAGGTACTCCACCTGCCTCAGCCTCCCAAAGTGCTGGAATTACAGGTGTGAGCCACCATGCCCAGCCATAATTATGGAGACTTTCAAAGTAGACTTGGAGTAATTTAATCAGCCTCCAAGCACCCCTCCCCCAGATTCAACTCATGACAATTGTTGCACTGATATCCCTCCCCCAACACACTCCACTTATCTTTTAACGGCTTTATTGAAATATAATTTTTATATCATAAAATTCACTCATTGTAAGTACTTGAATCAATAGTTTTTAGTAGATTTAAGGAGTTTTGCAACTATCGCCACAGTTTGGTTTTAGAATAGTTTCATCACTCCAGAAAGATCCCTCATGCTGGCTTATAGTTAATCTCTGATCCCACCCCCATCTCCAGCCAATCATGGATCTGTGCTCTGTGCCTGTAGATTTGCCAATTCTAGCATTTCTATGGGCTATCCTTTATGTCTGGACTTTTTCACCTAGCATAATGCTTTTGAGGTTCATCCATGTTGTAACATGTATCAGCACTCCACTCCTTTTCACTGTTGAATAGTATTCCATTGTGTAGATATACCACATTTTATTAACTGTACTTTAGTTTTCAACAAACTTCAGACATTATGTCACTTCATCTGTAAATATTCTAGAATGAATCTTTAAAAGACATGATCTTTTATTAATTTATTTATTTGAGACAAGGTCGTCCAGACTGGAGTGCAGTAGTGTGATCAAGGCTCCCTGTGGCCTCAACCTCCTGGGCTCAAGTGATCCTCCTGCCTCATTCTCCAAAATAGCTGGGACTACAGGTGCATGCCACTATGCTCAGCTAATTTTTAATTTTTTTTTGTGGAGATGGGGTCTCATTATGTTGCCCAGGCTTGTCTCAAACTCCTGGCCTCAAGCAATCCTCCTGCCTCAGCCTCCCAAAATGCTGGAATTACTGGTGTGAATCACAGTGCCTAGCCACACAAGACCTTTTAAAAAGCATAACCACACCACTATCACATCCACAAAGTTAGCACATCCATTCATGTCATCAAATACTCAATTGGTGCTCATATTGCCAATTGTTTCATTATATGTTATTTTTTTTTTTTTTTTTTGAGACAGAATTGCACTCTCTTGCCCAGGCTGGAATGCAGTGGCTTGATCTCGGCTCAGTGCAGCCTCCGCCTCCCGGGTTCAAGCAATTTTCCTGCCTCAGCCTCCTGAGCAGCTGGGACTGCAGTCACATGCCACCACGGCTGGCTAATTTTTAAATTTATAGTAGAGACGGGGTTTCACCATGTTGGCCAGGCTGGTCTTGAACTCCTGACCTCAGGTGATTCGCTCACCTCAGCCCTCAAAGTGCTGTAATTACAGGTGTGAGCCACCACGCCTGGCCATGTTTTTTTTTTTTTTTTTTTTTTTTTTAATGATTTCTTTTACAGTTTGTTTGAATCAGGGTCCACATTGTGACCTATCGATTTGTCTCTAAGCCTCCTTTAACCTATAGGTTCACCATCTCTCTGTTCTTGACTTGCCATTCATTTGTTGAAGAGGGAATCTAGACTTTGTCATGTGGCCAGTGATAGAGGCAAAGAGCATCAGCAGTGGAAGGAGACTTAGAGGTCCTCCAGTGAAAGTCCTCAGACAGGTGGGGAAGCAGAGGCCAGTGAAAGGAGGGGCTTGCAGACCCCTCTGGCTGCTCAGCCTCAGTCCCTGGAGCCAGGCCCTGGAGACACGTCTCACCCACTCCAGCTTCTGTCCTCCCTCTGGGTAGATATAGAGGTGGGCAGGTGTCTGGTCCTTCAGAATGGGAGTGGTTGGCCTGGCTCTGGCCCAGCTCCCAAGGGACACCTGTGGCCTGGCGGTGAGCCTACAGGAGCCCAGCAGGTGACAGGGAGGCCTCCTGGCCCCAGGTGGCCATCTGAGGTGACCAGCCCTGCAGCCTTGCCCCATGCACTGCCCTCCTTCATGCTGCCCTCCTTCTCACATGTCTGTGTTTCTTTTCTCCTCCATGCTATGGCAGTGGTGCCCCGTGCTGATGAGACAATACTTGGTGCAGCCCCGGGCAGTCCTTTTCCAGGTAATTTCCTAGGGACCCAAATGATGCCCAGCGCAGGCTCTCCTGGGGCACGTGCCTCCTTGAGTCCCTTGCTAGAATTCCTGAGCCTCTCATATTGCTTAGTTTCTAAAGTGCTGTCCCTCTCCTTATCCCTCAGAGTCTCATGATTGTCAAAGTAGGCAGGCAGCTAGGGACTAGAATTAAAATTTCATTTTACTCATGGTGAAAATGAGGTTCATAGAACTGGCCCAGCTCACCTACAGCCACACAAGTGAGAAAGGGGCAGAGCTGGGACAAGAACCCTGTGTTATCACTCCTAGTTCAGTCTTTTTTCCCCCACTGGGTCAAAGGCTATCAATGATGCAGATAAAAATGAACTAAGGGCCAGGCACAGTGGCTCATGCCTGTAATCCCAGCACTTTGGGAGGTTGAGGTGGGTGGATCACTTGAGCTTAGGAGTTCAAGACCAGCTTGAGCAACATGGTGAAACCCCATCTCTACAAAAAATTAAATAATTAGCTGCTGGGTGTGGCAGCGTGTGCCTGTAGTCCCAGTTACTCGGGAGGCTGAGGTGGGAGGATGGCTTGGGCCTGGGAGGTTGAGGCAGCAGTGAGCCATGATTGTGACACTGCACTCCAGCCTGGGTGAGAGAGCAAGACCTTGTCTCAAAAAAAAAAAAAAAAAAAAAGTAACTAAGGACATCCAGCCCTATCCCTGTATCTCAGTTTTTCTATGTTGGGAAATATGACCCTGACTGTCCTTCTATTATAGTTCTGATATTTGAGAGGACAAGCTGTTCCATCATCTGGAGCATGGTGTCTGTGAGGACGGTGCACATACCTTGGGCTGGTGGTCTTGACCTTGAGGTCCTATAAGAGTCTGTGGCGGCTGGGCATGGTGTCTCACGTCTGTAAATCCCAGCACTCTGGGAGGCTGAGGCGAGTAGATCATCTGAGGTCAGAAGTTCGAGACCAACCTGACCGACATGGTGAAACCACATCTCTACTCAAAATACAAAACTTAGCTGGGCGTGGTGGCGGGTGCCTGTGATCCCAGCTACTCAGGAGGTTGAGACAGGAGAATCACTTGAACCAGGGAGGTGGAGGTTGCAGTGAGCCGAGATTGCACCATTTCACTCCAGCCTGGGCAACAGAGCGAGACTCTGTCTCAAAAAGAAAAAGATTCTGTGGCAGCAGGCAGAGGAAGTTTTATCCCAATGGTTGCATTGCAGTGGGAAATCTGTGAATTGCTGACTTCAGTTCATTTCTGTTCCTGGGTCATGGTCAAGGACAGCACCAGGGTGCCCTGATGAAGAGGGAGAAGAAGCCTAAAATGACATCCTAAGAAAGAACCCCAAGGGCTCAGAAAAGTAGGAAATGTAGAACACAGCTGTCGCCTGTGATTCTTAGGGGCTGGGGTTGGGAGGGGGCAATGTACCCAAGTATGTAGGTGCACCAACACACTTACACATCTGTGACTGTGTGTGTACCTCTGCACCCCACCACTCAGCCTTTGGCTTCGAAAAACTGTGAGAAATGGAAGTAGAATGCCATTGTTACCAGGAAAAGAGGCACCAGGAATTCCTTTCCTCTTCTCTTTCTTTCTTTCTCTCTCTCTCTTCCTTCCTTCCCTCCCTCCCTCCTTCCTTCCCTCCCTTCCTCCCTCCCTCCCTCCCTCCTTCCTTCCTTCCTTCCTTCCTTCCACCTTTCTTTTTCTGTCAGTTCACCTTTCCCAGCCTTCACTTTCACAAAGAACTTGAGGTGGCCTGCAAAATAAGCAATTACGTGTATCTAAGTTAAGTTTGGGAAAAAAGTTCAGAAATTACATAGAGAAAAGGGGAAGATCATTGTGCCAGGAGCCAGCAATGATGTGCTCATGGTGGTTGAACACTGAATTTGACTGAGTTTCCTGGCAGTCAAAGCCAAAAGAGATATGCAGTGGTTTGCAGTGTTCTTGTTGTTTAGTCAGAGGCAGATTAATGACTCACCAGGGGAAAAACTTCACTGGTGTTGAATTGTAGGAGGGATTGATAAGGAATTTGAATATTTTAGTGGGCAGTGTCCCCAGAGGTTTTAAACAATCTTCTTTTTATGGCTGTTTTCTTTTTCTGCCTCATAAAAGTGTTGAATGCCTGATATTCCATCAGAGACTGGTGAAAGCACTACCCAGGGGCTTTAATATGTTGGATAGGGATGTGGCTTTCTGGTGACCTGACTTGATGTGGGGCAGAGGTGGAAGGAGGGCAGGGGATGTTAGCGGATCACTTAGTGCTGTTGTTCAAACACTTCCTAGTTAATTTTTGAGTGTTGTAGCTCATAACATGCTACTGAACCATTATTCATTCATTCATTCAACAAGCATTTAGGGGGCGCTAAAGATGTTCCATGTTCCACACTCTCAAGGTGACCTGGAGGGAGACAGACAAACAGCCACTCTACATGGTGATAATGGATGTCTGTGCAAAAAGCCACGAAGTATGGAAGCATAGACAAGGGAGAGATTGTTTCTTTGTAGGAGTGTGGAGCTCAGGAATGGCTTCACCAAGGAGGTGACATGTGAACTGGGTCTTGTGGATAATGTAAGAGTTCTCTAAGTCACAGAGTGAGATGGGCCCTCCAGGCGGAGGTAGGACAGTGCCTGGAATGGCTGAGGAGCTGTGGTGTAGCAATGTTCCAGGGAACCCAAGAGATTGGGGAGAATGCAGTTGCCTTTAAAAATCACAGACACCTCAAAAGGACAAACAGTGATGAGGACTTAGGGAACGATTAAACACCAAAACTAAATGACATCTTCCCCTGGCTCATGCAGGAGCAGAGTAAGAACTGAGGGAATCCCACCAAAGAAGAGAGGCTGGGCTCTGGGCAAGCCCTGCAATGTGGTGATGGTGAAAGGCACAGACGGCCGGGTGCTGTGGCTCACGCCTGTAATCCCAGCACTTTGGGAGGCTGAGGCAGGTGGATCACTTGAAGCCAGAAGTTCAAGACCAGCCTGGCCAACATGGCGAAACCCTGTCTCTACTAAAAATACAAAAAATTAACTGGGTGTGGTGGCATGTGTCTGTAATCACAGCTACTTGGGATGCTGAGGCAGGAGAATCGCTTGAATCCGGGGGACGGAGGTTGCAGTGAGCCAAGATCGTGCCACTGCACTCCAGCCTGGGTGACAGAGCAAGACTTTGTCTCAAAAAAAAAAAAAAAAAAAAAAAAAGAAAAGAAAAAGAAAAAGGAAAGGCACAGATGGTGAAGTGCAGCTAAGGACTCGTTTCCGAGTGTCCCACCGTCCCCCAGGGCCTGGCTCATAGGGAGGTTTGCTTTGCTTTCTGGGAGCCAATCATGGTTGGACGCCTGGATTTTCGGACCTCCTACTGCATGTATAACATAAGTTGAAGATTTCTTGTCTTAAAAAGATTATCCAAACCCAACTTTTGAAGTGGCTGGACGAGCTTTGTTTGATACTGAATTTGTTGACTAAAACAAAAATCAAATAGCAAAACAAACCTCTTCCATCTGGAAATTAAATATGTGAAGAGGCAGGATATATCCCTGTTGACCACCCTTTCTGTGGTTCTCTTAAACCCAGGTTGGCTCTGCTTTCTTGGGGAAAAGAAAGGCTTTCCCCTGGAGACCCAGCAGCCCAGCCCATGTCAGAGAGAAGAGGCTGAGGTCTAGGAATGGGCCAGGCCCCAGGGTGGGCTGGGGAGGGGCGCAGGGGCACTGACTCTCGGCTGGGATGCTGCCTGGCCCTAGCAATAGCACTCCCTCCTTCATTCACCCAGTGTTCATTGTGCAAGCCCTTCACAATCGAGTTCCAGCTAGTCTACTGTTCCATCTTTCCCCATTACACTCGCACCCCCTCTAACTATTGCATGTGCACTATTTCTGGGTCACTCCTGTCCTATTACCTCTGAGCCTGACTTCGGCTGTTCTCAGTCTTGGGAGTTAGGGATTGTTCACTCCCAGGTTAAATACAGCCTGCATCAAGAAACCCTTCCTGACCACTTCACACCCCATATACATTAATGACTCTGTGCTCTTGTCCCTCTTGGTTGGAATTTCTGGGCCAATGTGTCTTCTCTTGGGGTTTGTCGGTGAGGGTCAAAGAGTGTGTCTGGTCTTCACACATCATATTGCATACAACAGGGCTCTGTAAAGGTTGAATGAACGCACACCCACTATGCTCAGGCCTTCACTAGGGCATTCGGGAACACAGAGAGGAGGGAGGAACTGGGACCTACCCCTGGGGGCCCAGAAACTCCAGAAGATGCCATCTAGGAAGACCCTTGTCAGAGGCATTTTGACCTGCCATCTTTGCACACAGCAATGAACTGAAGGAGTTGCTTCCACTGAGTGGAATTCTAAATTCATGCCCGATTCATTCTCAGAAAATTAGGAGGCTAATGCCACGACCAAGTCTTGTTCTACAGAAGAGGAAGTCTAGACAGCAACCTTGTTCCAATAGCTCTTGCTGCATGGAATGAAGGCAGTATTTTCCAAACTTTGCTGGCTGTGACCTATAGCAAGAAATACATCTTAATCTCTACCTCGTACACACATACCCACTGACATGGAACCAAAGATTCACAAAACAGGACTTATCCTTTCTATGTGGGAGATCCTTGGATATTTTTTCTTCAATTTCATTTATAAAAATGTTGGGACCAGTGAGTTGATTTCACTGTGTTTTAATGGATCAGGTACTCACAGTATAAAGATCATTAGGGTCATTGTCAAGGTTTTGGAGTCAGAGGGACCCAGGTTTGAATCCTGGCTTGGGCACCTAGAAGCTGTATGAACTTAGTTAGGCAAGTCATTCCTACGCTATCATAAAAGCCTCAGTTTCTTCATCTGTAAAATAGGGATGTCATAGAGCCTGCTTCAAGGGGTGACTGTGAGGATTAAATGGGATAGTACAGCTAAAGCTCCTGGTACAGAGTGAATGCTCAGTGAGTGTGAGATTTTAATGCAGTTGTGAAGACTGTGGTTGTTATTGTTCTGGTGCCACTTGGTGGGGCCAGCAGAATGAGGGTGGGACTCACACTTCCTGGGGAATGGTGGTCATGAAAGACTTCTTGGAGGAAGAGGCAGTGAGACAGGGCAGCAGGATGACTGGGTCCCACCACTAACCCCACAGTGAGCAGGAACCCTGTGTGAGCATCCCAGGCCAGAAAAGGCACTCCTCCTTCCATGAAGGGCAGACTTGTTCCCAAGGATTTTTGGCTGGGCCTAGAGCTGGCCACGTTAGATGCCTTTGCCTTCACATTTAGGTCTCTAATCCACCTGGAATTGATTTTTGTGTCTGGTGTGAAGATCCAATTTCTTTTTTCTCCCGTTTCTGAATGGATAACCAGTTACCCCTGCTCTGTTTATTAAAGAGTCCATCCTTTCCTGCTGATTTGTACACCATCTCCTTCATATATCACAGTTCCGTATGTGCATGGATCAGGGTCTGGACTGGATTCTGTTTCATTGGTCTATTTATCTATCCCTGTGCCAATACCACCCTGTCTTAATTACTGTAGCTCTATAGCAATTCCTGATGCTTGGTAAGCCTGTCCCCCTGGCCTTGTTCTTCTCCCTTAGAAGGACCTGGGCTTGCTTTGGGCTTATGCTCTTCTCCACATGTTTCAGAACCAGCCTTTGACAGATGAGGATCGAAGAGCCCTGGGGAACTCTGGACATGCTGTTCTCAGCACGAATCATCTATAGCCTGGGCCTGCAGCACCTCCTGGACTCACTGCTGCCATCACCCCCAGTTGAAACTTTAGCTGCCCAGGAAGTAATCTCTGATTTGAAGAGAAAGACACCAGGAATGTGCCTGAGTCCCAGTCCCTTCTGCCTGCTGCCCAGTGGCTCTTTTGGTTTCCCTCCCAGTGGCTCAGTCATCGTCATTTTACTCAGGGTGCTTGCAGCTCCTTCCAGAAGACTGCTTGTTTCTGTGTCCCTCCCTGACAAGGACATAACCCTGGACCAACATCAGCAATGCCAGGGTCCTGGAGGAAACTCCCCACATAAAATCTTCACATGCACAAACAAATTTGTTGGCTTAAGTGTTTGCAAATTCCTTCCTCCCTCCCTCCCTCCCTCCCTCCCTCCCTCCCTCCCTCCCTCCCTCCCTTCCTTCCTTCCTTCCTTTCTTCCTTCCTTCCTTCTCTTTCCCTTCCCCCCTCACTCTCTCCCTCTCTCCCTCCCTCTCTCCCTCTCTCCCTCTCTCCCTCCCTCTCTCCTTCCTTCTCTTTCTCTCCCTTCCTTTCTTCCTTCCTTCCTTCCACCCTCCCTGCCTCCCTTCTCTTTCCCTCCTTTCCTTCCTCCCTTCCTTCCTTCCTTCCTTCCTTCTCTTTCTTTCTTTTTTTGACAGAGTCTTGCTCTGTCACCCAAGCTGGAGTACAGTGGCATGATCATGGCTCACTGCAGCCTCGATCTCCTGGGCTCAGTCAATCTTCCCACCTCAGCTTCCCAAGTAGCTGGGACTACAGGTGAAAGCCACCACACCTGGCTAATTTTTGTATTTTTTTGTAGAGACAGGGTTTCGCCATGTTTCCCAAGGTGGTCTTGAACTCCTGGGCTCAAAAGATCCACTCGCTTTGGCCTCCCAAACTGTTGGGATTACATGCGTGAGCCACTGCACCCAGCCGCATATATTTTCTTTACCTGAAAATAGGCCCTGGTGTGGGGTGGGGTGGGAGGAAGAGACTTCTCACTCGTGCTTATAATTTAGTCTATCCTTCGGTTGAAAGATCCAGGTTGGTGCCTTTGCTGCCTTCTCTGGAGACCATTCTGACAGTGGCTTGGATGACAAGGAAATGACTCATTGCAAACTCTGATTTTGTGAAATGGCTTAAAGAAAGGAGCATGACTCATGGGCTAAATACACATGGTTGGTGTGGACTTGGTAAATTAGATATGTGCACCCCATGGTTTTCAGCATACAGGTGTTTACCTGCTTCCAGAATTCAAAAACACTTGCCAAATGGTGGCTCAGTTAGTTTGCCATATTGGATTAGGGTGGGAATTCATGGTGACCCACCCCAACTGGTATTCTTCCCTGTTGATAGTGGGTAAAGCCCTCCTCCCCTTGAGCCTCAGTTTATTCATCTGTGAAATGAGGATTTGGACTGGATGATCTCCCAGATTCCTCTTACCCCTTGTTTCTGTGATTCTACTTTTGTGGTTTAAGAGCACAGAAATCAGAAACCATTCTTTCCATTCTTTTGGCAAGAAGACACTTATTTCTGCCTTGCATTTTGTTATGGACCCTCCATCCCTGCACTGAGGAGTGTGGGGTCTCTGGCCGACTGGAGCTGGACGAGGGCAACATGCAGGCCAGAGGGAGCAAAGTTTGGATTCTTGTGAAGTTGCACTGAGTCCTGCCCACCTCCTCTCCTGGGAAGAATTGTTGATTCTGGACAACTGTCTCGTTCCACCAAGCTAACTCTGCCCTTTCAACACTGGAGGTGTTCATGAGCCCCTTGTGGGCCTTGGCACAGGCATGGACTAACCCGGCTTGGTGGCTGAGCTCAGAACGTGGAGTTGGCATTTGACTAAGGTACTGTGAAGTCTTGGTGCTGAGACGTCTCTGTTTCTTCTTTCAGACCACAGAGTATTCAGCCATGGCCTCGCTGGCTGGTGGGCTGGACGACATGAAGGCCAATCTGGCCAGCCCCACCCCTGCTGACATCGGGAGCAGTGTGCCAGGCCCGCAGTCCTACCCCATTGTGACAGGTGAGGGCACCTGGGGCATGGGGGACGAGTGAGGGAGGGAGAGAGAGAGAGAAGTGTGTGGTGGGAAGAGTGGCTTCTTGGTATGTTTGGATGTGATTGGCCAATTTTGTTTTAACGAGGTTATGAGGCCTGGGAACAGATCAGGTGCTGGGGCCAGGGTTGCAGCTGTGATGAGACATGGTTGGTTATGGTTCCAACAAAGCTGGGGAGAACAAATGCCAAATGGACTGTGGGCTGGAGGGGACTTGGGGCGGGGGGCAGGAAACCTCCTGCCAGAGGGGCCCCCATGGGTGGGGCTGAGTGTTCAGAGGCCTAGGGTTTATTTCTTTCACAAGAAAGGCCAACCTGCTGGGCACCAACCTCAAGGAGGAATGGGATTCCTTGCAGATTGTTGTTGGCAGGCAGAATCTGAGTTAAGAAGGGTAGGCGGTGTAGGCTGGAAGGTGCTTGGCGGATGCCAAGACTCTTTAGCTGTCTGTATAGAGATTGGGAGTGTGGGTCCTGGAGGTGCACTGTTGAGTTTGATCATGCCATTTACTAGCTGTGCAGACTTGGGTGAGTCATGTATGCATTCTGGGCTGTGGCTTTAAGCTGCACAGTGGGACTAGTGCTAGCACCTACTCCAGGGGGCTGTTGTGAGGATTAATTTGTTCGTATGTGGAAGGTGCTTGGACTCTTGTCTGGCACGCGGTAAGCACCCAATACCTGTAGCTGTTAGGATTCTTCTGAGAACCCTCTCCCTGTGGCAGGTCACCATGGGGCTTGCTGGCTTGCTGCTGCAGAAGGGCTGGATGCGCGGGCCAGGACGGGCAGACCCCTGGCCCAGCTGTGCTGGGATAACATGGAACCGATTCCATTTGGACAGACTCAGCTGCCAGCCGTTGGTTGTCCAACCAGGCAGGCAGGAGGCCCTCTCGGGTACTGCACAAATAGACAAGGGGCTGGTGGGCCACACTTGGGCCAGAGCTGTGGGTCTGGTTTGAGGTAGCAGGATGCCCATGTGGGCTGGTAGGCAGGGCACAGTGAATAGTGACAGTGACACGGGACTCGTAGACATGCAGGTGGACTGTGGGTGCATCAGGGAAGCTGGGTTAGACTCAGGTTACAACAATGGAGGGGGGTCACTTAGGCCAAAGCAGCAAGACAGGGAGGGCCCAGCTCCGAGACCTGGGCTGAAGGGTCAGCACCGAGGCTCAGGCAGAAGAGAGGGGCCCTATTTGCAGCTCTGAGCACCACGTGAGGGCCAGTCAGGTGGCAAGAGTGACTTTATCCCCCATCCACCTGAAGTGGGCCAAGAGCCTGGAGTGCAGCCAGGCCTGAGGTGGGAGACGTTAGCGAGGGGCAGGGAGCCGGGGAGCCCCAGCTGGAGTAAGCCTTTGCTGACCCCACAGGTGTCCGAGGAGGTCCCCTCCCCTGGTGTCACAAGAATCCATGACGAGACCTCTGAAGGCACTCCCATTTCACAGACACAGAAACCAAGTCTCAGGGAGGGGCGGTGGCTCGCCCGGCATAAGGGGTAAGGGGGAGTTAGAGCTGGCCCTCTGGCTCCTAGATCCTGGGCCCTTTTTCCTCTTTTTCAAGGAACTACAAATAATTATAGAGGTGGGCATGGCAGAGCACAAAGAAGCCTGGATTAGTGAACAATAATAGAAACTGGCACTTCACTGAGCACTTACTAAGAACCAGGCATTGTGCTAAGTGAACTCACTTAACCTTCAGAGGAACCCTGGGAGGTGGGACTTTTATGATCATGTCCATTTCACAAATAGAGAAACTGAGGCTTGGGGCAGTTGAGTGGCTTGTCGAGATCACAGCTGGTGAGCAGTGGAGTTGCAGTTGAATGCCAGGGCCCGTGCTGCTGGCCACGCTGCCACACAGATCAGCTGGGGCTCATCCAGCAAGGTCACTGCCTTGCTGTCTGACTCTGGACACATCTCTGAGCCTCCGTTTCTCCATCTGTAAAAGGGTCCTGGTCTCTCAGGGTCCAGGTAAGGATCAAATGAGATCCCAGAGGAGACTGTTCTGCAGAAAGGAGGGTTTGTTACTGGGATCAGAGTTTATGAGAAGATTGGGTAGGCAGATCACAAGAAGATGTTATAGGCTTACATTGTGGGTTTGGTTCCAGGATACTGCAATAAAGCAAATATCTCAGTAAAGTGAGTCACACACATTTTTTGGTTTCCCAGTGCGGATAAAAGCTATGTCTGGCTGGGTGCAATGGCTCACGCCTGTAATCCCAGCACTTTGGGAGGCCAAGGCAGGCAGATCACCTGAGGTCAGGAGTTCTACACCAGCCCAGCCAACATGGTGAAACCCCGTCTTTACTAAAAATACAAAATTAGCTGGGCGTGGTGGTGCATGCCTGTAATCCCAGCTACTTCAGAGGCTGAGGCAGGAGAATTGCTTGAACCTGGGAGGCGGAGGTTGCAGTGAGCCAAGATCGCGCCATTGCACTCCAGCCTGGGCAACAAGAGCGAAACTCTGTCTCAAAAAAAAAAAAAAAAAGCTATGTCTATACTATACAGGTTAAGCATCTGAAATACTCCAATATCTGAAACTTTTTGAGTATGACATGAAGCTCACAGGAAATGCTCATTGAGGCATTTCAAATTTTGGATTTTCAGATTAGGAGTTGAACTGGTAAATATAAAGCAAATATTCCAAAATCCAAAATGATCCAAAATCTGAAACTCTTCTGGTCCCACGCATTTTGGATAAGGGATACTCAACCAGTACTATAGTCTAGTAAGTGTGCATTATGTTTTTTAGAAGACACATACCTTAATTTAAAAATACTTATTGCTAAAAAATGCTCGTAATCATCTGAGCCTTCAGTGAGTCATCTTTTTGCTGGTGTCTTGCCTCGATGTTGATGGCTGATGGCTGATCAGGACGGTGGTTGCTGAAGATTGGGGTGGCTGTGGCGATTTTTTAAAATAGACAACGATGAAGTTTCCTGCATCAATTGACTCTTCTTTTCATGAAAGATTTCTCCGTAGCATGCGATGCTGTTTGATAGCACTTTATCCACCATAGAATTTCTTTCAAAATTGGAGTCAGCTCTCTCAAAACCTGCCACTGCCCTACCAACTAAGTTTATGGAATATTCTAAATCCTTTGTTGGCATTTCAACAATGTTCACAGTATCTTCACCAGGAGTAGATTTCATCTTAAGAAACCACTTTCTTTGCTTATCCATAAGAAGCAACTCCTTATTCACTAAAGTTTCATCATGACATGGCAGCAATTCAATACATCTTCAGGCTCCACTTCTAATTCTCATTCTCTCTCTATTTCCACCATATTTGCAATTACTTCCTCCACTGAAGTGAGTCATTTTCAGCCCTCAAAGTCATCCATGAGGGCTGAAATCAACTTCTTCCCAACTCCTGTAAATGTGGATATTTTTAACTTTTCCCCTGAATCATGTATATTCTTTTTTTTTTTTTTTTTTTTTTTTTGAGACAGAGTCTCGCTCTGTTGCCCAGGCTGGAGTGCAGTGGCATGATCTGGGCTCACTGCAACCTCTGTCTCCCGGGTTCAAGCAATTCTCTGCCTCAGCCTCCCGAGTAGCTGGGATTACAGGCACCCGCCACCACACTTGGCTAATTTTTGTATTTTTAGTAGAGACGGAGTTTCAGCATCTTGACCAGGCTGGTCTTGAACTCCTGACCTCATGATCCACCCTCCTCAACCTCCCAAAGTGCTGGGATTACAGGCGTGAGCCACCGTGCCCAGCCGAATTGTGAATGATCTTAATGGTATCTATAATAGTGAATTCTTTCCAGAATGTTTTTAACGTACTTTGTCCAGATCCATCAGAAGAATCACTCTCTCTGGCAGATATAGCCTTACAAAATGTATTTCTTAAATAAGACAACTTGAAAGTTGAAATTGCTCCTTGACCCACAGGCCACGGAATGGATGTTGTGTTAGCAGGCATGAAAACAACATTCATCTCCTTGTACATCTCCATCAGAGCTCTTGGGTGACCAGGTGCATTGTCAATGAGCAGTAATATTTTGAAAACAATCTTTTTTTTCTGGGCAGTAGGTCTCAATGGTACGCTTAAAATATTCAGTAAACCGTGCTATAAACAGATGTGCTGTTATCCAGGCTTTGTTTTTCCACTTATAGATCACAGGAAGAGTAGATTTAGTATAATTCTCAAGGACTCAAGAATTTTTGGAATGATAAAGGAGCATTGGCTTTAACTTAAAGTCACCAGCTATATTAGCCCCTAACAAGAGAGTCAGACTGTTCTTTGAAGCTTTTGAAGCCAGGCATTGACTTCTCCTCTCTAGCTATGAAAGTCCTAGATGGCATCCTTTTTCAGTATAAGACTGGTCTATATTGAAAATCTGTTGTTTAGTGTAGTCACCTCCATCAATGATCTTAGCTTGATCTTAGCTTCTACATCAGCACTTGCTGCTTCACCTTGCACTTTTATGTTATGGAGATGGCTTCTTTCCATAAACCTCATGAACCAATCTCTGCTAGCTTCTAACTTTTCTTCTGCAGCTTCCTAACTTCTCTCAGCCTTCCTAGAATTAAAGAGAGTTAGTACCTTACTCTGGATTAGGCTTTTGTTAAAGGGAATGTTGTGGCTGGTTTATCATCTTCTTCTTCTTTTTTTTGAGGCAGAGTCTCACTCTGTCACCCAGGCTGGAGTGCAGTGGTGCAATCATGGCTCACTGGTCTTGACCTCCTGGACCCAAGCAATTCTCTCACCTCAGCCTACTGAGTAGCAGGGACTGCAGGCGTGCACCACCATGCCTGGCTAATTTTTAAATTTTTTGTAGAGACAGGGTTTTTCTATGTTTCCCAGTCTGTTCTCAAACTCCTAGGCTCAAGCAATCCTCCCACCTCTGCCTCCCAAAGTGCTGGGATTACAGGTGTGAGCCACCATGCCCATCCTGGTTTGAGCTTCTATCCAGACCCCTCAGACTTTCTCCATATCAGCAATAAGGCTTATCATTCATGTGTTCACTGGAATGGCACTTTTAATTTCCTTCAACAACTTTTCCTTTGCATTCACAGTTTGGCTGTTTGGTGCAAGAGGCTTTGCTTTTGGCCTGTCTCAGCTTTGGACATGCCTTCCTCACGAAGCTTAATCATTTCTAGATTTTGATTTAAAGTGAGAGATATGTGACTCTTCCTTTCACTTGAACACATAGAGGCCATTGTAGGGTTATTGATTGGCCTAATTTCAGTATTGATGTGTCTCGGGGAACAGGGAGGCCCTAGGAGAAGAAGAGAGATGAGGGAACAGCCAGTCGATGGTGAGCAGTCAGAACACACACAGCGTTTATTGAAAGTTTGCCATCTTATATGGCACAGTTTGTGGCTCCCCAAAACAATTAGAATAGTAATATCAAAGATCACTGATCACAGATCACCATAACAGATATAATAATAATGAGAAACTGTGAAATGTCGCAAAAATTACCAAAATGTGACCCAGAGACAGGAAGTGAGTGCATGCTGTTGGACAAATGGCACTGATAGATTTGCTTGACACAGGGTTGCCAGAAACCTTCCATTTGTAAAAAAATGCAATATTTGTGAAGTACAATAAAGTGAAACAGAATAAAACGAGGTGTGCTGGGCATCCTGCCATTTATGCACATGCCTCTTTAGGTAGAAAATAATCCTGTAAAAGTTGAGGCTGTGGTTGCCTTTCTGAGAATCTTGTCTACAGAAGTGGTCAACTGGAGGCCAGCTGGCCAAAGGGCTAATCTAGCCCACAGACATGTTTAGTTGGGGCTACATAGAGCTTTTTCAAAATTTGAGTCAATATTTAGAAAATAAAAGTCTGGATTTTGGGATTCCCTTGCAAAAACTGGAAAATTTGGCCACACTAGGTCATATTCCCACATGGTCACAGTGGTTGGGGTTCAGTAGCAGTAGCTGCTGCCCCTTAAGACAGGTGCCCATGGTCGCCACTCAGTTGCTTCCTCATTTATCTTACAAGCCTGGCAAGGAATTTGAGTTGAACTGATCTAGAAGATTGGTGCTAAGAACCAGCTCAGTGGCTTAGCTGTCCTGGGGTCTGCAGGAGAAGCCTTCTTTGTTAGGCCCAGACAGGAAGTCTGGGCATGGATTGGGTTTTAAAGTAAACCCTTGACCAAAGACCTGTTTATACTTTGATTTATCCATTTTAAAGTCTCATTATAGAGTAGAAAAAAATATAAACATTCCGGGCCTAAGTCAAAATTATGCTTAATTTAAAAATGTTAGAAGTATTCTAATTATCAATATAATATATATTCTTATAAGCAAACAATAGTTAGCTAGAAAACATAATAAAAGAGCTGGGTGTGGTGGCTCACGCCTGTGATCCCAGCAATTTGGGAGACTGAGTCAGGCAGATCATTTGAGGTCTGGAATTTGAGATCAGCCTGGCCAACATGGTGAAACCCCATCTCTACAAAAAATACAAAAATTAGCCAGGCATGGTTGTGCACACCTGTAGTCCCAGCTACTAGGGAGGCTGAGGCACAAGAATCACTTGAACCTGGGAAATGGAGGTTGCAATAAGCCGAGATCACACCACTGCATTCCAGCCTGGATGATGTAATGAGACTCTGTCTCAAAAAAAAAGAAAACATAATAAAAGAGAAGACCCCACTAACTGTAACTATATATATAACACCTGGGAAGAAACTTAAGTTTAAAACTCCCTTAAGGGTCATAATAGAATAAATAAAGAGATGTAGTTTATTCTTGGATAAAAAACTAAATGTCATAAAATGCCAACTCCTCCAAAGTAATCTATTAATTCAAAATAATTTCTATGAAAATACCAACAGATTTCTTTTGACTTTATCAAAATGATGCTAAATAATAAATTAACAGTGACAGCTAGAAAAATTTTAACATAGAGAAATGAGTAAAAGTCTTAGCATATTTAAAAATATCTGATAAAGCTACAATAACTAAAACTGTTTGTTACTGAAACTGAAGTAAACAGACAAAAGGACCAGCATAGAGAATTCAGAAATAGGTCCAAATATACTTGGGCATTCACAAATGCAGCATTTGAAATCAGTAGAAAAAAAGATAAATCATTTATTTAATGATGTTGAGACAATTGGGCCAGTTGAATACCTACCTCACTCTTTATATTAAAATAAAATTCAGGTTGAACAAAACCTTCAAATATCAAAAATGAAGTCATAATAAAACTAGAAAAAAAAAAACCTCAAGGGATTTTTTTTTTTTTTTCAATCTCACTTTGTTGTCCAGGCTGGAGTGCAGTGTTGCGATCACAGCTGACTGCAGCCTCAACCTCCTAGTGATCCTCCTACCTTAGCCTCCCAAGCAGCTGGGACCACAGGCATGCACCACTACATCCTGGTAATTTTTTTTATTTTTGTAGAGACAGGGTCTCCCTGTGTTGCCCAGGCTGGTTTTGAACTCTTGGGCTCAAGTGATTCTCTCACCTTGGCCTCCCAAAGTGCTGGGATTACAGAAGTGAGCAACTGTGCCTGGCCTGGAAATTTTTTTATAATTTTAGAGTGGGAAAAGTCTTTTTTAAACTATATTCCAAATACAAAAGACAAAAGAAATAAATTTAAGTATTAAACATTTAAATCTTTTGTATGTATATGGAAGAACATCCAAAAGACAAAGAACAAAATGAAAAAAAAGTGTAGAATACAGATGACAAAAAGCTAATTTCCTCAATATATAAAGAGCTTTTAAAAATGAATAAGAAAAAATCCTTTGCCCATTTTTTTCTACTGATTTTTTTTCTTAAAGTTTTGTTCAACCTGAACATCTTTTCATAGGGAAAAAATGCAGGTGCCCAACAGTATATGAAAACGTGTTCACCTGACTCATAACTTTAAAACTGTAAATTAAAACAATCACGAGACACTTAAAAACATCTTAACAAAGATTAAAGTTCAGTGTTGGAGATAGTATGAGAAACATATCTTTTCACACACTGTTATAAGAGCATACATTGATGCAATCTCTTTGGGAGGGAAACTTGGCAATATCAATCACTTTTCTTTTTTTAGAGCTACACGTACTGGAATGGCATCTATCAAAATTTTAAATGCACATGTTTATTTGCTTGACTCAGAACTTTTATATGTACTTTTAGGAATGTATGTCACAGGTATAGTCACATAGATGCACAATGATATCTAGATATGTATAATCCTTACAGAATTATTTATAATGGTAAATAAAAACAGACAACGCAACATCCATCAACAGGAGCTGGTTAAATAAATTATGTCTCTTTCACACAATAAAATACTACACAGCCACTAAAAAGAATTAAATAGGACTATCTGTACTGATGTAAATAAGTGTCTAAGATATATTTTTAAATAAATATTAAGTATTTAAGTATTTCATTTATATGAACAATGAAAGTTTTTCATTTGTATGAAAAAATATAAAGGATAGACACACAGATGCATGTGCGTGTGCACACACATCAGATGCTTGTATGTGAAGATCCGGTGGGAGAGCTTTGAGCTCTTTCCTATGCTTTTTGGGGCATTATGGTGCTGTAGTAGGGATGCATTGCAGTCGAGTTCTCCACCCAGTTCCACCCAGCATCCGCTTGGGATAGCGTATATTCACAGTGCCCCTTTACTCTCCTGAAATTACATTCATTAAGAATGTAGGTCTGTCTTCACAACTAATTTCAAATAAAATCAAAACAATGCCCTATGAGGTAAATGAGATGGAAGCAAAGTTATGTATAATTAAATAATATGTACTTTGATATGTAAATACTCTGTATGTTTAAACTGCAAGACATAATGAAGGTGTCCAGGGCTTTCTCCGTGCACAGAATCACAGTGAATGCAACAGCCCCAGACATAGCCTTACGCACAGGTGTGGACTAGGGACTAATACTAACTCATCCTGCCAGCGTGATTTTACAAATAGGTGAGGAACCCTTGGCAAAGTTCCAAGTAAAACAAAGTACCAGCTTTGCTCCATTTACACGGTAGTTGCGTTCCTAGAAAATTCAGGGTATATTAAGACCATGGAAATTGCAAGTTCACGTTTATATGGAAATGAAGTTCAGTTCTAGATTCAAATACTTATAAGCAGATTTCTCACCTACCTGAATGTTTGGCAGGACAGGAGAGTTGTGAAGGATGGAGAAAAAGTCTTCACCGTGTGGGATTCTTGCATTGCAAGGCAGTAACACCCCTCAGGCATGGAGAAGCCCCCGTGGATTTTCAAAACACCCTCTGGAGGTGCAGTTACCGACCCCACTGAGAACTGTTAAACACCTTGAAGGAATGCCCCCAGGAGCTGTTGGGGGGCGGGGGGCTCTGTTTCACCACATGGCATTCATCTAACTCCACCTGTGTTAGTGGACGTGCTGACACAGTGCAGAGCTCTTCAAGGGACAGTCAGAGCCTTCCGGCCCCCCCATCTCCTTTTCCCCTCCCCACAAAGCCCGGAGTGCTGTAGGTGCCCAGCTGGATGGTGAGCCCGGCCCAGGGCTCTACCTGGGGTCTGGGGGACAGATGGTTTCTGTGCTGCTCTATCTCAGCCCTCACACTCTGGGCTGCTCAGGGAAGATCTCATTAGAGAAGAATATATATGCCGCATTAAATATTAAGTTAAACACCTGCTCTACCAGCTAGGGCCACAGTTCCGGAACTGCTCACCATTTGCAAACTGGTGACATGGCCAGCCTGTTACTGCACTGTCAGCAGTTTGGGCCTGTCCTGATTGGGACTAATTATCTGCAGGTGTGTCATTGGGCCACAGGCCTGCTGATGGGGGAGCCGCTGTGCCTACCTGCCAGAGAGGACAGTGAGTGGGGCACCAGGCTCCCCACTTCTGCTCACCTCTCTAACTGGTGAAGGACTCAGCTGGGTCCACCTGACCTTTTGCCTGAGAGAACAAAGGAATGGGGCCAGACTGTATCTTGCTGGCCTCTTTCCCTGAGGACCATCTCTTTGCATCAGTAAGTTGGCACGTCAGGAGGAGACAGAGAGAGGCCTCCTGTGGGCCGACAAGTTTGGGAAACACTAGCCTGGTAGGAGACCCGGGCCCTGGGGACTGAGGCTCCCCCTGGGCACTGCCCCTTTTTAGCAGCGGAAATACCCACAAAGACAAACAGAATGGCTGCCAAGTCCCTGAGTCCACCTGCTCCGATTTGCAGTATCCCTCAGGTTCAATGTTTGGAGTCTCAATACCCAAAACTTGGCAGCCCAAGAAAGTCCACCCTCTTCTGGCTTTTAATCTGAGCAACAGCCAAGGACTGAGGGAAAGAGCACTGGAAAAGGAGTCGGAGGAACAGGTTTCTGTCTGGGCTTTGCACCTAACTGGTCCTGTCTTTGGACACATTGATCATCCTCTTCTCTCCAAGCTCATTTTCCTATCTATGAAATAGGGGTGGTAATTCTGCCCCTGCCTCCCTTGGCTATTTCAAGGATAAAATGAGCCAGTGGGAGGAGGGGGATTAAGAGCCACCGAAGGGGCATCTGAGTGTATGTGGGCAGTTGTGGAGAAGGAGGCTTAGAGGGGTTCAGGATCCAGCTTTGGCGAGTCCCAGCCTTCCTCAGAGCAGACATTCTGACCATACCAGGGCAGGGTGGGAGGATCCTGTGGTCCCACTCCTCACTTCACAGCTGGGAAGGCTGAGGACAAGAGAGGGAAGTGACCTGCTCAGGGCCACATTCAGTGAGTGAGAGCTGGAGCCCCAGTTCCCAGTTCCAGCTCCCCTAGGGCCCTGGCTTCCACAACCTACTGCCATTATGTGATGAAATGGACTAAAAAAATCCCAGTTCAAATTTCCTGAAGGCGTCTCTTTCAGTGTGCAATTGAGAATGTCAGCAGGGAAGCCAGATTACCGGAGCTGGAAGCCCACTTCACTGCATTCTAGCTGGGTGATCTCAGGCAAGTTACTAATTTCTGGGCCCAAGTTTCCCATCTGTAAAATGGGCCAGCACTAGAGTTTTCTCACAGCTTCTGGCAAGGATTATATGAGCGGACCTTGCAGAGTGCTTAGCACAGTGCCTGGCATGTGGTAAACACCCCATAAATGGTAGTTATTTCTATGTGTCTGGGCTCTTGTCCAGAGTCCCTTATCTCTGCCCTGGGGGCATAAGACAAAGAGACGTTTGCCCAGTGACAGGTCTCTACGTGGGGATGCTCTCAGAAGGGTCCTGATCCCACAGAAATCCACAGAAGGTGGTGGAGTCTTGGAGACCCCATCAGGATGGCTGGGTGAGGGGCAGGGGTGGAGAGCTCTGAGTTTTTTCCACTTGTTTAGAGTCCCAGTGTCTATCATTGGAAGCAGGGACATCCACTGTGCGTTTGGGGATTTTGGGGAAACAGTAAACACTGCAAGGCGTTGCTTTCAGCCTGTGAACCCACGGACTCCAGACCTGGGGCATCTCAAAAGCTGGGGAGCCCAGGCTGGTTTCGGCTGCGTGGTGGAGACCCTCTGCTGGGCTAAGTGGCTTTGGGGTTTTCCCCCTCAGGAAATATGTTCTGCCTCCTCTGTCACAATCCCCTCTGGCGGGGTGCCAGGCAGCTCTGAACAGCGATTTGTTCATATTTCCATGGGACGTGCCTCCTTTGATCCATTTTTTATGAGCCTTTTCGAGGCTCATCAGATGTGGCTAAATACCTCTTCTCTCAGAGTGAAATCATAATGAATAATGAAAGCAAAAATACAAGAACACCTTATGTATCCAGGCTGCCAAAAGGTGCTGTGAAAAATTACAACAAGAGCTACAGTGCACCATGATACCCTGCAACTGCGTGTCGGCCGCGGGGCCGTCCTTGGCATTCCATGGAAGATGCTGGGCTGGCTATCAGAGTTGTTCTGTGGGCCGGGCATGTGGCTCATGCCTGTAATTCCAGCACTTTGGGAGGTCAAGGCGGGAGGCCCACTTGAACCCAGGAGTTCGAGACTAGCTTGGGCAACATAGGGAGACCCCCCGATCTCAAAAAAAAAAAAAAAGAAAAGTTGTTTTGTGCATTAGAAAGGAGATAATATCAGTACTTACAGCTTATTGGGCTCTTGCTCTGTGCCAGGCCGAGAGTACCATGGTGCCCCTGGTGGACAGTCCCTGCCCTCACTGGGCTTACTTGTGGGACAGAACCAGGCAATTTACGGTAAACACAGAATAAATTTGCAATGTAATTTTACCACGGCCTGTGCTCTGAAGAAAATAAGTGGGAGAGAAGAGAGAGACTCAGGGAGTGGTGCCCAGCGGGGTGGATCTCTGTAAAATGGTGGTGTTTGATCTGAGATCTAAATGTTGAGAAGCTTTGTGGGGAGCTGGGGGAAAGGCATTCTGGCAGAAATTACAGCTTCAGCCTTTTAAATGTACAAATGAATGAATGAATGAATGAATGAACGACATGCATACCCTAAAGGATGGGGCAGGTTTCTCAGTTCTTTCTCTGCTGCCAGCCAGGCTCAGCCCATAAATCAGGCCTCGAGGGCTCTTGGAGTTAGAGGAAAGCATAGAGGTGGGGCAGCCTGACTCTTCACACAGCCCGGGGTCAGTTCCACATCAGGGCTTGGTCACCTCTGGTATTGGGGATTTCACTACCTCAAAGGCGCAGTCTCTTCCAGCGGTATTTACCCAAAGCTGTTCTCAGTTGAAGTGATTTCCTTTCCCATTGTCAGGCCAGAAGCTGAGGTGTCTACAAAGTCCAGGCAGGCATCTATGCTTTGAACTTATAGACCAGGCACTGCCCAACACATCCCTTAGCCTGGCATGTGCCCCCGAGGTCCAGCCCAAAGGTGCTTTGATTTGCATAGAGTTTTTTAAACTTAAAAAAAATTAGTCCTAACATTTTAACAACCAGAGGAGATACACCCCAATGTCCATCCGTGGAGGCCTTGTTACATACAGAATAGCTCATCCACACAATGGAGTGGGAAAGAACGAGGAAGCTCTTTATATCCTCATAGGGGATGTAAATAATGTATCTTTGAGATACATTATTTATGAAAAAAGCAAGGTAAAGAATAGTGTATACAGCATGCTGCCTTTGCGTAAAAAAGGGACAATGGGAATGCAGATTTGTGTTTGTGAGAGTTAAAGAAACTCTGGAAGGGTACTCAGGACTTAGCCATATTTAGGCCGAGGGTGTGGGGAGAGCACTTTTTACTGAGTGGTGTTTACATTTTGATTTTTTGAACCTTATCAACATATCAGCTATGAAAAAGTTAAATTTAAAAGTGCCTTAAAAATCAGGAGATTTAACATTAAGAGGGTGGATTGCTTGAGCTGAAGAGTTCAAGACCATCCTGAGCAACATGGTGAAACCCCGTCTCTACAAAAATCTACAAAAATTAGCTGGATGTGGTGGTGCGTGCCTATAGTCCCAGCTGCTCGGGAAGCTGAGGCAGGAGGATCACCTGAGCCCAGGAGGTCAAGGCTGCAGTGAGCCATGATCATGCCACTGCACTCCAGCCTGGGCAAAGGATAGAGACCCTATATCTAAAAAAAAAAAAAAAAAGAATTAAAATGTCTAGCTTCTCTTGGAAAAAATGTAAGACTTGGCCATCTTGGGTCTACATTCCCAAGTGGCCACACTTGGGGAGAGTTGGGAAGTGGTTGCCTCCTATAGCTAAAGCAGCAGGCTCCTGTTTACCCCACACCCCACCTGGCAGCTTCATCCACTTACCTTACCTGCTGGCCCCTGTGGGCATTGGGTTTTCAACCCTGTTCTAACCCAGTCACCCCATCCTTCCTGTGTCCTCTTACCCTCATTCCTGCCCAGCAGAAACCCCTCTCTCAAGCCAGGAAGGGCAGCCCCCAGGCTCTCCAGCCAGCCTTACCTGTCCCTGACTTCAGGCCTCTGCTCGGGCTATTCTGCCTGCCCTGGGATGGCTTACCCCAGTATCAGCTCAGTGTGCAAACCACCCGCTGGGAAGGGCCTGGAACAGCGAGTGCAAAGTTCTCAAGAATGTGCAGCAACACAGCGTTTCATCCCAGTGCAGTGACATCCGCTGTCTGCAGACTCAATGTTGCGGGCCCTCTGCAGTAGCAGTGGCTGCAGAGTGAAAACTCCATATCCAAATTGGACTATCCCCAGAGATACAGGGCTATTTGCATTCCAGAACGATTTGGGGGTGAATTCTATTGAAATTTAAAGTATTTGTTTTTTCACTGGTAAATAGACTCACAATTATAGATTCTTGGATTCCTAGAAACCTAGAATTTTGGAATCTTAGTTTTTGGAAGGCTACTCAGAGGTTCAGAGGTGCCAGAGGTCCGATCATTTTAAAGCTGAAATGAAGCTCAAGCATCTTCGTAATTAAAATGCACGTAGAAGAAAAATATGATTTGCTTTCAGGTTAGCACAATGTTCCCAAGAAATATTTGTTGAATAAAATGAATTAATATTTGTGTAAAGTGTAGCATCAATTAAAAAAATAATTTCAGTGGAAAGTACTCCAGTTGTTTCTGACCTTATATTTTATAGGATAAAAAATAAATGAAGCTGGACAGCCCTTCTGGTAATGCTCTCACAGATTTTTATACTTGTGAGTGGCTTGGGAGCCGACCCTTCCAAAGAGCCTTCGAGCAGGTCTCTGGGCCTCCAGCGTGCAGCCCACCCTGCTGTGATCCATCTTCCTAAAATAGCGATTTCATTAGCTTGTTCTTGTGGTCAGAGATCCCCACTGCCTTGTCATTGTCTGGAGGAGAAAAGGTGCAAAGGATAGCACCTGGGCGATTTGCAGAGCTTCTGCCACTCATCACCCATTCACTCATCTGTCCATTAAAACCGAACTCCTCCTTCATGTCAGACGTCAGCCTCGTCTAAGTCCTGAGGGTTTTAGAGTTCCTGCCCTCAGCCAACCCACAGTCTGATGGGGGAGGCAAACATGGATACATGCATGTGGCAAAGCAAAACAAAACAAAAATGAAAAAGAAAGAGGAATATTGTGGGAGAAGCCAAGTGCTTTTGACAGCGTGAAGGAAGGAACGGTTGCTTCTCTTTGTGGGGTTTAGGGAACGTTTTATGGAGGAAGCAACATCTAAACTGCTCCAGGGAAGCCATCCACTCTTGGCTTCTCTTTGGTTTAATCTCTCACCATTCTCTTAAAAAAAAAATCTTTTTTTTTTTTTTTTTGAAACAGGGTCTTACCCTGTGGCCCAGGCTGGAGTGCAGCGGTGTGATCCCGGCTCACCGCACCCTTGTCCTCCCAGCCTCAAGGGATCCTCCCACCTCAGCCTTTCAAGTAGCTGAGACTACAGGCACACTCCACTATGCTGGCTAATTTTTGTATTTTTTGTAGAGACAGCGTTTCGCCATGTTGCCCAGGCTGGTCTCAAACTCCTGGGCTTGAGCAATCCTCCCACCTTGACCTCCCAAAGTGAATAATTCCTTTTTAATTGCAAAGTAATACATGCTCACTGTAAAATAAATTCAAATGGCACAGAAGTATGTACAGCAATCTGTCCCCACGTCTCCTCAGTCTGTTCCTAATCTATTCTGTAGATGTCATCAGAGTTGATGATTTGGTATGTGTTCTTCCAGAACCTTTGCTGTGCATAAAGAAACATGTCAGGATGTACACATACAGTTTATTTCCTATAAATGGGTTCAAACTCTCTGCATTGTTGTTTAATTTTTTTAAGGTTATTCATGTTTTAAGGACACCCTAGCTGTCAGTAGGTAAAGAGCTTCCACCCTGTCTAATGAACTGGACGAACCAGCATGGATTTTCCATAGCAGTGTGGCTGAACAGCCTTGATCCTCAGGGCTACGGGGTGAATCTCTCTCAGTATTTGACACACGAGGCTTCAGACAGAGGTGAACAGGCCCAAGAAGGGCAGAGGGCAGGGCACCTTGGCATCCACAGGAGGCCCAGGGCTGTTGGCATAGAGACAGCTGACTTGGAGCCTGGCTATGGCCTCCCTTGTGCTATGCGGGGAGGGAGGCTGCCAGGAGGACAAGGGGAAGCCACGGGGAGGAAGCTTTAGTTTAGTGAGAAGAAGCACTTCTGAGCAGTTTGAACTCTCTGAAAGCTGAATAGGCTGCCTCAGGAGATAATAACAATGATAGCTAATGTTTAATAATAAGCATTTGTTATGTACTTTGGTTCATTTAATCTTCTACTCTTTAAAACACAGGCACTATTTTGGTCCCAAGTAATAGTTAAAGAAACCTGTGAGTTCACACAGCTTGTTAAGTGGAGGTATGGTTTTCTCCTAACTCCTCTACGGTCCTGCTTCCCTTGGTACCAAGCCCCTCAAGCAGAGCCCTTTCCCGGTCACTGTAGCACCGAGAGGCTGGCGCCCACTGGGGTCTGGGAAGCTGATCAAAAGTGCAGTCCTGTGTGCAGATGCTGGATCAGACTGCCTGGCTTTGAATCCCAGCTCTGCCACTTATGAATTGGTGACCTCGGTTTCTCAACATGTGTGTGTGTGTGTGTGTGTGTGTGTGCACACCTCAGTCTCCTCATCTATAAAATGGGGATAGAACTCACTATGTAGATGAAGTGAGTGGATAACTTGCAAAGCACTAAAAGCCCTGCCTGGGCGTGTTACGTGTGGCTTTGAAAATCTGGAGCTCGGGAAAACAACCTGAGTCAGGGAGTCAGACTTAGGGGTCCCCAGCAGAGGGGCTGCTGGGAGAGCTTGTGGGGGGATCTGTCCAGCGTGGAGCAGGCCTGACGGCTGCCTGTCTTGGATGTTCCATTGACCTCCTGCAGTTTCCAGTTGCTGCTGTAACAAATTACCCCAATCCCAGGGGCTAAAACAATGCAAATGTATTATTGTAAAGTTCTGGAGGTCAGAAGTCCTAAAATCAAAGAGTGGTGGGCTGCATTCCTTCTGGAAGCCCTAGGGTAAAATTCGTTTCCTTGCCTTTTCCGGCTTCTAGAGGACACACGAATTCCTTGGCTCATGGCCCCTTTCTCCATCTTTGAAGCCGGCAGAGTAGCATCTTCTCTCCTCCTTGGCCTCTGCTTCTGCTGCCGCATCTTCTCTCTGTGACTCTGACCCCTTTGCCCCCGTTTCTGAAATCTCTTGTGGTTACATTGGGCTCACCTGGATGATCCACACGCTCTCCACATCGCAAAGACCTCAATTTAATCACATCTGCAAAGTCCCTTTTGCCATGTAAGGTCACATAGTCACAGGTTCTGGGAATTAGGATGTAGACATCCTGGGGTGGGGGGTGGATTATTCTTCTGTCTACCACATCTCCAGGGCCAAATATAAAAGCGTCCTTGAGCACCGTGCATCCTGTAGTTTCCCTGGATGACCCATCATCTGTGAGGGCACTGGGCACCTCTTTTGCTCCGTTTCTGCCTGTTCTTTCTCCATTCTCTCTGTGAGCACTGGCTGGCTCTCACTCTGTCTCCTCCATCTGCCCCAATGTTGAGACAATTTGTGCCCTCCCTAGAGTCAAGAGACTTTGGAATATAGGTGCTGGATAAACCCTAGGGATCACCAGGTGCAATTCCGTTATTGAACAGATGGGGGTGCTGAGGACTGAGAACTCAAGTTCTCCCAAAGTCAGACACCTCTGGAACCCATATCCCTTGACTCCTATTCTAGTGCTCTTTCCTCCATGTGGAACTCAGCCTTTGTCCTTGCAGAGTGGGACTTTTTTTTCCCTCTCCTATCCTCCTTTCTCAGCCTGGTTGATCCACTGCCCTCTATCTGCCTATGAAGCTGCCCAGTGGAACCTTCATCCAGGCCCGTCTTTTTGCCATCTTTCAACTCAGGCATGCGGAGTCCCTGACTCCAAGCCTTTGGTCTTGCTGGTTCCTGTACTTTGGATGCTTCTGTCCTTTGCCCAGAGGTGGCGGCAGTCTGCTGTGAAAGGGAGAGAGGGGCCTGACTTGGAGTCAGGATCACAGATCTTCATCCCAGCTCTGCCATAAATCCTGGTAACTTTGAGAATTCCCTTCCCCTCTCTGAACCTCAGTTTTCCCATCTGCCCAGTGGGAATTATAAATCCTGGCTCATTCTTACCTTGCAGGACTATGGTGAAGTGCACATGAAAGAAAGTGTGTGACAATGGCCCAGAAGCTGTAAGGGGCTGGGCCCTTTCTTGTGAGCTCATGGAGAGCTGGCCACCTTGACTGTGCCAGGGGTCTGGCCTCCACAGCAGGAAGGTGAAGATGAGCTGGTCCAGGGCTTTGCCTGTAAAAGGATCTCACAACACTGCTGAGGGATTTAAGAACCAGCAGGCCTGACAGTTCCTGCCCATGTGCCTTCAGTGCATGTCTCCTTGGAGCAGTCCCCAAGTGCTGCCTCCTCCAGGAAGCCCTCCGCAATTACCCTACAGTCAGAAGTCATATTGCCCTTGATCAGCCCACCATTATGCCTGTTAGCCCATTGTGCCTTGATTTATAATTCTTCGTGTCCAGCCTAACTTTCTCCTCAGTCTACAAGATTCTGAATTGTCTCTGCCTTCTCCAGAACAGCCTAGTATGGGACTTGGAATATAGTATGTACTCAGGAAGTGTTTATTGAATGAATGAATGGATGAATGGATGGATGGATGAATTAATAAACCAATGAGCTGTCTACTATGATTGGTTGTTACTAATCACCCAGCACTCCACCCTTCTAGGTCATTGTCAAGGTTATTGATATGATTCACCCACTCACATACATATCTTTGATTAGCATAAAGGCACATTTGAATTCAAGATATTATCATAATTATTATTTCTTCCCAAATGCATTAGCTTCTACTAGTCTGCTGCCTTTTTTTTTTTTTCTTGGCCGTGTTCACAGCTCAGGAAAAAAATCTCTCTCTAATTTATCTCTATTAGCTTTTATTTTCATTATCTGCGAGGCCATAGAACTTCTACTCCCACCCTGAGATCATCTATAAATGTTTAGTAAGGCTGTTTCTGGCATGAATGCTTAGGGACACCTGCTGCCTGTCTGGATGAACCCATCCAGAGAAGTGTTTGCCTTTTCAGACCCATTAGTTCCTTTTGTATGCCTCTATGAACCCAGGTTCAGGATGGGGTCACATGCCCATGTTAAGGATAGTGTGGCCCAACAGCCTATTTAGGGGGTTGGTGTGTACGATAGGGGACTAGGGGGCTCTTCCCCCAGAGCTGGTTTCAATCCTGAATAGCCAGAGAGGCAGGCCCAAGCTAGGGTTCCATGAGCCAAGAGTCACCAGCATGAGTGAGAGCTGATGCTGCCATCCACTCCCTCTGCACCATGCATTGTACTAAGCACTTGACTTATTAATAACTTGTCTAATCTGCATAACAACCCTTTGTGGGAGTCACTCTTCTCATCCCCATTTTACTGGTGCAATAACTGAGGCACAGAGAAGCATAGAAACTTGCTCAAGGTCACACAGCTTGTAAGTGGTGTAGCCAGGTTTTAAATGCCGGCAGTCAGACTCCAGAGACCATACACTTGACCTCTGAGCCACACTATTCTCATAAAGCCTGGTGAGTCATGGCAGCCTGGAAGTGTGCCAGAGGAAGTCTGAGTTGTGCAGACCCCTATCTGAAGAACAGAGCTGATAGGTGGATTTCAGGCCATGTGTAGGGTCTGGGACTGATGGGGCTTCTTGGGTGATATCTGATTGAAGGGTAGTGGGTTGACTCACCCCTGAAAAGCTGGCATCCCCTGAGGTCAGCCTCCTGCTCAGACAGACCTCATGCAGCCTGACCAGGCCTCAGCAGGCCCTGGGTGAAGGTTTGGTGAGTGGATGGGCAGACACAGTAGGTATGATTGTTCCTTCTTTCTTGGGAAACATGCTATGTATTCTCGCTTGTTCCTGCCTGGGCCAGGCCACCTGGACCCGCCCCAGCAGCCTCAGGGCTCTCAGCCCCTGCTGTGCAGCCTTCCAGCCCTCAGGCTGTGTGTTGTCCATTGTGGGGAGCCCTGTGCTTCAAGAAACTCCCCACCTAAACCAAAGCTTTCTTCTGTTCTTTCGCTTTCAAGCAAAAACTAAAAGCATAAGAAAGGTAATTGTCACTACTCACTACTTAAAAACAAATATTTTAGAGATGGGGTCTCACTATGTTGCCCAGGTTGGTCTCAAATTCCTGAGCTCAAGTGGTGCTCCCACCTCAGCCTCCTGAGTAGCCGGGGCCACAGATGTGAGCCACCCTGCCCAGCCAACTGCTTTTCTTAAATAGACTTTCTTCCTCCTTCACTGATCTGGGAGAGAGAAGGCCAAACGCCAGGGTAAAGGTCATGCCACTTAGATCTGCTTCTCTTCAGGAACAAGTCGTGAAGTCGCCAGTTCTTCACACCTGCACCCCACGGAGTTCCTGCTTTCCTATCCTCCCTTGCCCGGCCTGCCTGAGAGGAGGAAGGATGCCAAGTCCTGGTGGTGAGGGGTGGGCAACCTCGGCTCAGGCCCCGGGGCAGGCCAGCAGGTGTGATCCAGGTGACTGGATTTGGGGGAAGGGGAGGGGTGAGGCCAGAGGCTGCACTTAGGGCTCTGGGCAGAGACTCTTTTCTAGCTGGATTGGCAGCCTTATGGGGTCTTTCACAACCAGTAATATCAGCCCTGGATGGCATAGTTGCTCAAAAGGTGTTGCCCAAAAGAAAACCATGGTTGGCACAAATAGCCGTCTGTGCCAGTGTGGGTAGGGGTAGATTTCAAACAGATACCTGTGGCTTCATTATTTTAAAATCCGCCTTGTGCTAATGAGGCTGATGGAATAAAAGGCCCTGGTGGAACCCAGCCTAAGGCCATGGAGCCAGGGTGTGGCTTCCCATCCCCCCAACACTCCCCACTCGGATCCTGCAGCCCCATTTTGGCCCCTCTCCACCTGGGCTCACAGGGCCTCTCTAAGGGCTGGGCCCATTAATGGCCTAGTTTCTCTGTGCCCTGAGCACACTTCCAGCAGGGACAGGCTCTGCCCATGGCACCCTCCCAGATGAATCCCTTCTTTGACCTTTGTAATTATTCCTGTTCAATCTTCCTTCGTGTTTTCTTCCACCTCCCTTTTTGAGGTGCTCAACTCCTGCACTCTCTCCAGTGTATTAAGGATGTGAGTGAAATTGATGGCTGGGATGTCTCAGGTCTTTATGATGATGAATGACTTTCACTGCCAAAGCTTTTATTGTCTGTGATTTGGGAAGAAGGGGGAACTGATATATCAAGGCTGCCTGTCACACCATTTAATACAGTTATAAATCCTGACGTCACTAACTGGTGGTCAGGAACTGGAGAATTCCACCGGCCACGGCTTTGCGGAGTTTTTATGGATTTTCTCCTTTCTCTCGCCTTTCTTTGCTTGTCTATCATAATTGTGTTTTGGGAGGGGGGATAGGGAGAGCTAGAGAGTGAATTTAAAAATCACAGGGACACCCTGGTCTAGGGAGGAGATGGGAGCCCTCCCTCACCCTTACTCTAAAAGAAGGAGCAGATAGAAGGCCTTTGATTCCAATGTGAGCAAGGAAATTGTTTGCTGAGACAAGCCCTGAAGGTATGCTAATGCCTTCTTGCATGTGCACCACTCTCTACAGTTTACCAAGTGATTTTACGTCTGTTATTTTTCAGATCCTCCTACCATCTTGGGAGGGCAGCAGGGAAAGACTTGACCCTTGTTTTACAGAAGAGGAAACTGAGGCTCAGCAAGGCGATGTGCCTTGGCCAGGGTTATGCCACCTGGGCTGATGAGAGGAGCTCCCTGGGGTGAAGCAACAGAGCATCACCATTAAGCGTTTAGGGCGTGGGGTCAGACAGCCCTGGGCTCCAATGCCAGACCCCCCTACCTTTTAGCAGCTGACCCTGGGAAGACCACTTACATTTTCTGATACTCCATTTCCTCACCTGGAAGTGAGACTAACTCTCTCCTCATTGGGTTGTTCTGAGGGTTAAATGAAATCATGCGCGTGGGTTTCTAAGCTAGGTTCTTGGCTCATCAAAAGTGCTCAGTGAATGTTTTTAAAAGGTGAAGCGATAAGGAGAAGCATATGACAAATGTCACAGGTGCACAATGGGGGCCACTTCCCAAGTCTGGGTGGGAGGGCTTCCTGAGGGAGGTGACATCTGAGCACACGGAAATGAGCAGGAATTAACCAGGCTGGGGAAACAGGCGAGGAAGAGCATTCCAGGCAGAAGGAACAGCATGAGAAAGGATGAGTGAGGAAAGCAGCTGGAGATGAGGGAGGGCCCATGTCCTTGAGGCTGCCAAAGACCTGGGGGCAGACCTTGCAGGTGCTGGGAGCCCTGAGGGGAGTCGAATCCCCAAGGGAATCTCTGTGGGGTCTTGACAGAGTGTGGATGTAAGGAGGATGAGACTCTCAGGAAGACCTGACCTGCCCCAGGTGGCTGTAAAAGCCCAGGAGAGAACGGATGAGGACATGGACCCAGGCTGTGGAAAGGGGGATGGAGGAAACATTTTGAGGGGTGGAACTGGCAATAGTCACTTGTGAGGAACAGGTGGGGGGCCATCAACGATGGCTCCCCTGGTTGGAGTTTGGGGGACCCGGGAGATAATGGAGCCAGTGGCTGAGATGAAGACCATGGAAGAGGAGCTGGTTTGAATATTTAACCTTAGGGTACCCCAGGGACACTCAGGTGGAATATCCAGAGGGCAGTGGGGGCGGGGTCAGGGCTGGAGGCATGGACACAGGTGGTGGGAGGATGTGAGTCACTCAGTTGAGAACTTTAGACAAGGACGATGGGGAGGAGCAGAGCTGGAGAGGGACTCTAGGAAACCAGGGTGGCTGAGGAGGAGGACGCCATGGAGGAGGACACCATGGAGAAGCCCGGAGCCGGGAAGTGAGTGGTGATTGACACGCCCACCACAGATGCGCTCCATCTTGGAGGCTGTAGCAGTCACAGGACTTCACTGTAAACAACAGAATTCTCTCTGGCTGGTAAAGCGGAAAAGATTTTCTAAGGATGTTAGGATGCTCTGGGTCTCCAAGAGGGCCACAGAACCAGGCTTGGAGGCTTCCCAGTCAGGCATAAGGCCTGTCCCATGCGGCAGGACTACTGGACTACTCTGTGGAGCGGCCATGCTGTCGCCTGTGGACGCAGACCCTTTGGCTCACACAACCGTCGCTGGTCACCGGATGTCACCACTAGGATCTCCGCCTCAGCAGATGGACTCCATGTGGTGCCAGCTTCTTTGTGTCACCAGCTTCTGAATTAAAGACTCACACGCGCGTGTCTACTTGGGGGACCCAGAAATACGCCTGCGCCCTCGCGCAAGGGAGGCTGGGAAATCACGTCTCTGACTTTGGCCTCAAGAAGCCTGAACTGTTAAAGTGGAAAATGCCCCAAACGAAAGAAGGATGTTCGATGACGTCAGGCAGCCAAAAATATTTGCAGATTTAGAGAGTGAGCGGAGAGATCCGAGGTAACAAGGCTGGAAAGAATCCATCGGCTTTGGTAGTTAGGAGGGCCTCGTTCTTCCAGCCAGTTATCTCCCATAGCCCATCCATTTCCACGGGATTTGAGACAGCATTAAATGAAAGCCCAAGGGCATCTGCACATGGCCAGAAACCACCCAAAGAAAGGACGAAATGGTTGCACTGGATTTGGGATGGGGGTTGTGGCAGTGGAGCCCTTAAGCTCCAGGAAAGCCCTAGTGAGGAGAGGAGGCTGGACCAGGAGGCCATGGGGTGGGGGCTGTCCTTCAGGACTTGAGTGACTTGCAGTGGATGCCTGGACTGGGGAAAAAGCAAGGGAGAAGAATGAAGCAAGGACCTGGTGGCCTGGCCCCAACCCTGTAGTCCTGGGGGTTGGGTGGCAGGCATTTCCCTTTGACTAGCCCTTGGGTAGCTTCTGGGCTTTGGCTGGTGGCTTTTCTCAGTGGAGAGGATGGAAAGTAACACCAACTGGGCTCAAAGAAAAAGCCTCCTGTCCTTATGGGCACAAAATTCCTAGCACTGAGAGCAGGCTGGGCTCAGAGGAGTGGCCTGGGAGATGTTTTCTGAGTGAAGGAAAGAATGAGCCTAGGCATTTGTTTAGCTTCAGCTCTGCGCCAAACATCGTGATGGGTACCACAGGGAAACAGAGGTGAGCAGGACATAGTCCCTGCACCAGAAGGGTTAGGTCTGGTGTCTTCTACTAGACTGCTGTCCCAGCAGTCTGACATGTGCTGGGCTGTGGAGCTGTGTGCAGCGTGGCTCTGAGAGCACTGAAGAGGGAGCATGGGACTGTGGGGGGCAGGACCAGGGCATCTGGGGGTTCTTTCACAGGAGATGACATTGGTGGCGTTTGCCCGGTGCCTGCCAGGACACTGAGGCAACATTTGCTAAGGCATGGAGGCGAGTTGAGGGAAAGCAAGCCATTTAGGGCTGTGGTACTGGTGGGGGTGCTGGAATCTCTACCACCCCAGTAGAGATGCCTGGGAAAAGGCAGGAGGAGAGGGCATGAGGGGTCTGGACTTGATCCAGAGGTGATGGGGAGCTGAGGAGTGCAGGGTCCCATGGATCAGAGGTGGCTGGAGCCAGGCAGGGGTTCAGTTGGGCTGCGGTGGCGATGAGTGTCTGCAGTGTGGCTGGATTTGGCTGTGGATGACAGGATGACACCCCCAGACCCTGCCCCAGGGGTGTTAGTGGGAGAGGCTGGGCCAGTGGGTGCCAGGATGTCCAGGCCAGGCCTTCTTGCCCAGGGGCGCCCCCAGAGCCTGCTGGGTGCCCTCATTATGCCCCTCATGTGGCGAGGAGAGCCAGGAGCTGCAATCAAGATGCCGGGTGCCTCCTGCTGGTGTGCGGAGAGCGGGCAAACCACATGAGATCCCATCTTGCGCATAATGTGCATCCGAGGACAAAATTAGATTGAGAAGTAAATGGAGCCGAAAATTTCCAAAGCATTTCCCGTCAAGAAGCTGTTTGATTGCATGTTTTAATTCTCCTAGTCCTCCTGCCCAGTGAGCTTCAATTTGGTGGGGGTGGCTGGGGCAGAAGGAGCCTGTGATGGGAGGGGTTGCTGGGGTCCTGGAGCCCGGAGGCCAGAGGGAAGAAGAGAGGCCCTTTACACATGTGAATGCAGACCCCACGTGCCTCCTTCTCCAGGTGATGTGGTTCAGACCTCAGACAACCCTGTGAAGATAGTGCCACTAGCCCCAATTTGTAGACGAGAAAACTGAGGAGCAGAAATTAACTTGCCTGAGGCCACATAAATAATATGCAGTTGGCTGGGCTGGGCTGGGCTGGCAAGCACTGGCCTGTGGAACTTTAAAACTAAAGCTCATGCTAAGTTGGATTACACGTTTGAATGTTCTATTTTCTTTCTTTTCTTTTGTTTTAACCAGAAGACTGCCTTGTTCCTCTTTCTCATTCTCTTTCCTTCCCTCTCTCCATCCTCCATTTCCAAACCCAGGAACAAACCATGGGAGGCAGAGCAAGGGGCATTGTTCCCATTTTCAGGTTTGTAAAGCGAGGCTCATCGAGGCACAGGCATTTGCTGGTAGCACAGAAGGAGAAAGTTAGTGTCAAATTCTGTGAAGTCAGATTTCTGTGTGTGTTGCCTCTGACCAGTAGGCTCAAGGATGGCTCAGCCCCATCTCCTGGGCTCCAGGGACACGGCTGTCTTTGGCCAAGTCTGCAGAGCCCACGAAGATGCTGGCATTCTTAGATCTACTCACAAAAGAAAGTGTTGTAATTCTCTTCATCAGGGACGTGAGCGCCCTGGACTACTGGAAGAAAATTGAGAATCAGTTTCTTGAGCTTGAGAGGCGTTCTGTGAAGACAGAGGGAAGAGCGGGAAAGCAACAGAGAAAAGCTGGGAAAGGAAACCTGGATTAGGATCCACGCTGGGTCCAGGACCCAGACCTGGCTGTGCACAGCCCTCTGGGCAAGACCCTGCCCTTGCAGGAGTTTCTTCTTCTCACCTGCAGAATAGGCATTTAGTGATTTTTTTTTTTTTAACAACTGCTAAGGTTTTGTTTTCTTCTTGCTTTTGTGTGTGTGTGTGTGTGTGTGTGTGTAGAAACCTTTATTCAGATGAATCTTCCTGGGAAGCTTGATGTAAACTAGTTTGAAGTGAGGTTCACTGGTTGAAAGAGTGGAAGCTGTTAGCTTCAAAGGTCCAATAGGTCCCTCCCACCATGCCTGAGGTCCCATCAGAGGCTCAGGGGAACAGATCAACCCCTCCCTCAAACTGGTTGACCTTTTGCATCCTTCGAGCTCTGGTGCTCCCTGATTCCACAGGGGTTCTCCAGCCAGTGTGAAGGCAGCTCACAGTCACATGTCCTCTGCTCAGCCCAGCTCGGTTCCTACCTCTGGACCCACAGCCCTCACACCTTACCCACAGCTGCTGCCTGGACGTGAGGAAGCTCAGACTGAGTCCCAGGCACATCTGCCACTCCAGGCTCACAGGAGGCAGCAGCCAGATGCCCACTGCATTGCCCACTCTGCCCTAACTCAGCCCGAATCTCCTTCTAGGTCCTCCTGAAGGAACCCTACACACTGAGGCCCTGTTTCAGTGCCTTCTCCTCCAGAAGGTCTGCAGTCTGACTGCAGGAACCGAATCTCAGATCTGCTCTTTGCTACATGTGAGAGCTTGGGCAGGACCCTTCACCTCTTGGAGCCTCAGTTTCCCCATCTGTGGACAAAGTGAACCCAGGCCTGATTGGCTCTTTTACCTGTCCCCACATGGAGTTCCCTGTTTAGTGGCGTCCCTACCCCTGCACTGTACAAAGCACTTTCACTTCTGTGATCCCATTTGGGGCTCTAATTGCCCATGAGGGAGGCAGGGCAGGGGTGATCAATCATGTTTTGCAAAGGGAAAACCGAGACCCAGAACCAGCAGTGGCTTGCAAGCAAGAGCCTGAGCTAGGCTGGTGGCTAGCAAAAGCAGCCAGTGATTCTGTGAGATAGTTCAGTCCTGGCACCTGATCTGCTTCTCAGGGAAGGGAGGGCTGGAGAAGGATGGGCTGGCACTTCGGTAGCCTGCAGCGCCAGCCCAGCAGCACAATTTAATGCATGTTCTCTGCAGCACATTAATTTGCTGTGCACCCTGGGAGGTGCCTCTGTGGGATGGGCTTGGTTTTCCTTGGCAAGCAGTGCCCCTGCTCAGCCTGCCTGTCTCGTATGGGCCTCCTTGCTGCTTGGTTTGAGGAAACAACTGGAGGTGTAGGAGCTGGTGTTGCAAAATATCAGTGTTGTCTGTTTGGACTTTCTTGGTTCCAAGCCTGGCACTGTGACATCGACTATCCCGTTGCCCCCTGGACCAGCCGAGGCACTGGTTTAGGATTCGTGATGGGCGTCAGTCCCTTTACAAGAAATCAGAAGCCTATCAGAGGCTTGGATACTTACCTATTGACTTTTTCTTAAAATAATATGAGCTGTCAGCCGGACCTGGACAAAGGGCAGAGAAGCCGATAACTATGGATTCCTCCTGTCTCTGCAGCATTAGCTGATCTCCCTCTGGTGGGTGGCCTGGGGTTGGGCATCAGGTGCACAGGTGAGGACATTTAGAGAGGAGAGGGGACCTGCCTGAGGGCACAGTGAGGAAGTGCGGGGCTTTCTGACTCCTAGTCCAGGGCTGGCTGTGCCTCTATGGGCTTTGCACTTGGTCCCCCAGCCCTGACCTTACCTGTTAGGTCCCTCCCACCATGCCTGACTTCATTGCAAACACATCTTAGATTCGAGCCCCAGGAAGGGCTTTTTGCCCAGTGGAACTTGGTGGTTAAGAGCACAGACTGCTAGGGTTTCTAATCCTAGAAACCCCCAACCTGTCTCATTTTCTGCCAGTGCAACCGTGGGCAAGTTACTTCACTTCTCTCAGCCTCCGTTGCCTCCTCTGTACATTGGTGGCAGTAACAGGCATCGGAGGTAATAACTGACATGTGGGAGCACTTACACGGGCCAGGCGGCTTCCTTAGTGCTTTACATGCATTGAGTCTTGAATCCTTTTAAAGAGTCTAAGGAGGTATTATTATCCCCATTCTATAAATGAGAACACTGAGGTGTAATCTTGCCCAAGGTTGTAGAACAACTAGTAATTTTAGTCCAAAGAATCTGCTCCAGACCTTTTGCCCTTCACCGCTAGGCTGAGTCTCTTAACAACGACAATAATAATAGTGATCATTTCTACCTCATGCGATTGTTCTGATGACTAAATGAGGTGACGCAAGTAAGGCATTTAGAAGAGTTTCTGGCAAATAGAAAGAGCCCGGTGCTGGCCACCATTCTTCACGTATCGTGCATGCATTGAGAGGATTCGGCGGCACACACAGGCACGGGGTGAACCGCTCCAGAGGCCTCCGCCTTTGCGCACAGGCCTGCTTCCCTCTGCGCCTCTCGTCTTCCGCATTTAGACCCCATGTTTTATTCGGACCCCGGAGCTGGCAGAGGTTTAGCACAAATGAAGGCGTGTGGTAGGGAGGTGCAGCGAGTGTGCGTGGGCCATGGGCACCAGCCTACGTGTGTTCCCAGAGCTGTCTCACTCACTCGGCCCTCGCCACCACTGCATCAGAGAAGGGCTGTTGGGGTTCCGCTTCCCTTAGACAGACGAGGAAAGGAAGGCAGGGTCACTTGCCCAAGGTCACACAGCTGGTAAGTGGCAGAGCTGGGATTTGAGCCCTCAGAGCCCGTGCTCTTAGCTGTGTGTGTAAGCAGTGGGGAGCCATCGAGGATTTCTGACAGCAGCTCGATGTGAACAGAGCTGCGCTTTCAAAGCCCAGTCTGGCTTTGCTTCTGGGATGGACGGAGGGTGGCTGTGGAGTGAAAGAGGCACGGTTAACAATGGTGGCCCTATTGAGTGTTCACTCTGTGCTGGGCCCTGTGCTAGGGGCTGTATGTGTATTTGTTAATTTAATCCATGTGACAACACTATGAGGAAGATAGGATTGTCCTCATTTTATAAATGCAAAACCTGACACACAGACAGGCGAAATGACTTGCTGGAGAGCACACGGCCAGTGAGTGTGGAGCCAGGATCTGAGTGGAGACCGCCAGCCCTGTGGCTCTTGTCCCATCGCACACTGCCTACCATCACACATGGCCCCTTTACAAAGATTTAACATCCCCAAATCCAGAAGGCCAGTCTGGGGAACGCTATCCTTTCTGTGCATTCATGTATTTATTCTATTTTTTCATTTAGCAATCATCTTGTTTACATAAAATCTATCTCCCAGGAAGGGAGATTTTCCCAACCATTAGATTTGACAGGTATGTTCTGAATCAGCAGCTCCTACCCAGGGTGGGCAAGAGGTGCTGGGCGAACATGCGATGGGTATACTGCCAGCCCCGGGCAGGAGAACACGGGGTGACCGCCAAGTTTCAGACCAGCCCCGGGACTCTGTGATTCTGAAACATGAGGCGTCTTTGGATTCGTCTTCCATGTTCACTGGCCAGTTTGGAGATGGCTTGATATAGGCATGTACCAAAACCAGAAGTGGGGTCATGGCGGGTCTCGATCAGCAACCAACCTCCTGGAGGTCTTTCTGTTGCCGTGCACTGCACAAGGGCTCTCCAGGGAGCCACCCCGGACCCAGATGGACAGCTGCGCTCTCTCCACATGCTAATTATGATTACATAGGTTTGTCAAACACCGGTTTGTCCTGTCAGTTTCTTGGATAAGAGGTGCATAATAGCATGTTGAAGTGACGTACCATCACCTTCCTCTGATGACAAAGGTTCATCTTTGGGAACCAGCATTACTGAACCTCGCCTGATACAGTAGGGAAGGCTCTGCATGTCTGTAAGCGGGCAGCTCGTCCTTCCGCCAAGTACCCCAGACTATCGCGGCTTCGGCTTCTTATGTCTGATTATATTGTTTTCCTGTCTCTGTCCTTGCTGCCCACCTGCCACCTGTCACTTTTCCTAATGTCAGTTTCCTGGCCATAGAAGTCTCTTTCCTTCTAATTTTGCTATTTTTAATCTGCTGGGGGCTGGGAAGCCAAGCCACTGAGCTCGTTGGAACTATGTGCAAATGAAAGTGGGCAAAAAGCCTGTCCCTAAGTCCCTCCCAGCCTTCCAGAGTTGGTGCCAGGAAGGACTTAGAGACAGGCTTTGTGCCCACTTTTGGCTACTCATAGATGGATTGCAGGGGCTGGGGTTGTTGATGGTGCATTTCAGATCGGTAGGGCAGGCCACCACGGAGGTCTGGATGCCAGCCTGGGAGAGGCCTGGTGGGGCCGTGGGCTCTGAATATGCAACTTGGCCAAGGTGCTGCTGGCATCGTGACGCTGTCCTTGAAAGCGAGAAGTTCCTGCCTTGACACCCTGGCCCGAGAGCAGCTGCAGTGGGGGCAGGGGGCAACTGCACTTCACGCATCTTGGATCATTATTATCTCTTCTTCTAGAGCGTGAGTGAGCCCCTTGGGCACAGACTGTGTTTAGTTTTAAGAAAACGTTAATTTTAAATCAAAAAGTTAATTTGAAATAGAAAGTAATACACACGTGGTTAAATATTCAAGCCATACAGAAAAATAGAAAATGAAAAATAAATCTCCCACTCCCAACCTAAGCCCTCCCATCTGTAATCCCTCTCCCCAAAGTTAACAGTGTCTTCTGTATATTTTCAGTAACATTTTAATTCTTCTATCTGCCTCCAGATTTTATCCTCTTTTTACTAGCACAGATGGAATTATGCTGTACACAGTGTTCTTCCACACTTGCCTATTCCCTTAGTAGTGTACCTTGGAGATCGCCCCACAATTTCCACAATCAAATCTGCCTCATTATTTCTCAAAACTATATAATAAATATTCCACCACAGGCAAGTATCATAATTTATTTATCCCAGCAATAAGGATTGCTGCCTTCCTTCCTTCCCATGAAATATCTTGGTGTATTTTTCTGTGTGTTTCCATAGGTGAAGTCCTAGAAGCTAACCGGTCACAGGGGAGGGTGCATTTTGTATTTTGTGATTCACCTATTAAAACAATCGTGTGTGTGAGGCAGGAGTGACTGGCTCTGAAGTCAGCCTCAGCCTGCATCCAGCTCACCTCTTATGAGCTGAGTACCTTATCTGCAAAGTGGGGATTGTAAAGCTTGATGATGTCTCCTGGAGTGGCTGTGGTACTTAAATGAGATAATACATACAAAGTGCTTAGAACAGTGCTTGGCGCTAAGAGCTGTATAAAGGATAGTTGCTGTTGTTGTGGTTGTTATTGTTACTGTTGTCATCTTTGAATCCTCTAGAGCACTCAGGACACTGTTTAGAACTTAGTGTCAGATAATGCATGAATGAGTGAATGAATGAAGTCATGAGCTAGCCCACTTTGCCCTGGGAATCCTTGCGCCATAAATACCGCCTTTCTCCTGTCTCGGGAGCAGTTCCAGTGGTGGCAGGGAGGCCCAGAGCCATCAGTGTGGTAGAGCTGCTTTGCTGCTTTCCTAATTAGAACGCTGACTTTGTCATTTCATTAAGTTGGATCAACAGTTGCTGGTTCCGGGGGGCTCGTGTCATACATGTGCATGGAAATATAGACTGAGTCCCAGTGTCTGCTCTAAAATGCCGGGTGGATGGAATTCAAACACGCTCCCAAAATTGAAACACAGTATTGGAGTCCGATAGTTCCAGAGCTTCCAGGGAGGCGGATGAGGTCAGTTCAGAGGAAGGAATGAGGAAGGTTAGCAAAGTAAACAGCTCCCTGGTTACTGGATTCTCAGATTGTCTTCCTGGCTCTACAAATTCAGATTAGATCTTTAGCCAGGGCAATTAGAAGGAGGTCAGTCAGAATTAGTTAAAAGTGGGGATTAGGTAATTTTGGGAAAATAAATTTAGGGTTATTATTTCTAAGTCAATAACACCACCCAAACTAATGGCTAATAAACCTGTCATTAGGAGCCTGCCAGATCCGCTTTAATGACTGGATACAGCTCATCTGCAATTAGCACATCCATTGTCTGCAGGCAGAGGTAGGCTGTTACATCACCATTCCCACTGCCCTTCCCCTCCGGGTGAAATATTCCCCCTCTACATCTACCGTCAGCAGCACACCCTCCACTAGTGGCAGGTCTGGACAAAGGGAGACTCCAGAGCAGCCCTGTTCAAACTGTCACACGTTTCAAACACCAACTGGAATGAATAAGCCTGGCGGCGTATGCACTATGTGTACACACGCACCGACGTGTGTGTAGCAGGATGAATCCCCGCCCCAAGTCCTGGGTATTGAGTTGTTTCTCGCCCTCTCCCTAAGGTGGCACTTTTTCACTGTCATCTGCTTTCGGGTTTGTTGAAAATCTTCAGCTCATGTCATTGTCTTTGGCATTGTTCACCTTTTCCTACAACAGGTGTCAAAATGTGCTTCAGAAAAAGTTAAAAGCATAACTCTTGTACAAATAAAAAGTGAACAATATGTAAAATGAAGTTTTGTTTTTTTTTTTGGAGATGAAGTCTCGCTCTGTCGCCCAGGCTGGAGTGCAGTGGCGCAATCTCGGCTCACTGCAACCTCTCCACCTCCCAGGTTCAAGCAATTCTCCTGCCTCACCCTCCTGAGTAGCTGGGACTACAGGTGTGCACCACCATGCCCAGCTAATTTTTGTACTCTTAGTAGAGACAGGGTTTCGCCATGTTGGACAGGCTGGTCTCAAATTCCTGACCTCAGGTGATCCTCCTGCCTTGGCCTCCCAAAGTTCTGGGATTACAAGTGTGAGCCACTGCGCCCAGCCTAAAATGAAGATTTTATTTCATTTGCAGACTGATCACTCCCACCTCCTTCTTTAAGTTCCTTATGCTTAGCCTCCTTTCACTCAGGTTTAATTCAGGGGCTCCAGGGAGTCTGACGCTGTGGGCAAGAGTGTGGAGGCCACGGCAAGCAGGCGCTGCCATATCCGTCTCCGTAAGAATTGATACCCACCTTCTTTTCCATCAACGTGGGGGTGAAATGATGCCGCCCACTTATGGAATGTTACCTTGGAAAAAACCCTCAGAGGCCATCTGTTCCCACTGCTTGAGTATTCAGATAACCAAGGCCCAGAAACCAAGGCCCAGAGAGGGGGTGAAGTTTACCTGAGGTCACACAGCAATCCATGTTGCCTGGAGTGTGCAGGCTTCCTGGACCTTAGGAGTCCCCAGCAGATAGAGTTGCCAGTTCGCAAAGGGCTCTGCCTTTCCCAGCCAGTTCCACCGTATTCCCTTATAGTTTGGGCCTTGTATGCTAAGATCTCCCTCCTTTGGGCAGGACCTCTTGCCCCAGGGCTGTCAAGGCTGGCAGACCCTCTCGGGCCATCAAGCCATCACCAGGATCTTGCCCCCACCTCTCATCTTGTTCACAATAATTAATGGCTGCTCGATGGCTTGCTTCCTTCTCTCACTCACACACACAGTCAGGTAGATGGAGGGGGAGTTTGGTTGGTGCCCTATGGTATTCAAAGTGAAGGGTTTTCACACTGTCAGGGTAATGAATTCTGCAAGGGTTTGAAGCGAAGGACTGGGAGGATTTCTGTGTCATGTGTCTGGGAGTGACAACCCCCAGTGGTTAATTACTGCCACACAATGAGAACCGAGCTGGTAGCAAAATGAGATAAGTTCATTATGAGCTAAATTTGAAGTTAATTGGATTCACATTCCCCCCCATTAGTGTACATAGAGAGAGCCTACCTAGAAATGGGCTCTATGAAAAAGAAAAAGAAAAACTTGCATCTAAGCAAAAACTGATAAATCAGGCTTGGTTATTTTGTGGAGTTCGTGATGAAGGGCTTTCTGAGACATTGATGCGGCGAGAAGCATAGTTCCTTCAGAAGAGCAGAACCAATGTCATATGATTAATTTCATCTTGGCAAACATTTTCTGAGCACCTACGGTGTGCCAGGCCAGTGCAAGGGAAAGAGGGATGAGAGCAGTTCTTGATCTCCAGGGACTTCCAGTCTAGAAGCAGGAAAAGGATGGGTGCCCAATGCTGGGGGAATGTGAAGGCATCTGACGCCAGAATGACTCCGTTTGGATAAGGCTCCATTTCTGACTAGCCATGGGAAGTTGGGCAGGTGCCTAATCTCGCTGTGTTTTAGTTTCCACATCTGCAAAATGGGGATAACAATAGGGTTCACCTTACAGAGTTTTTGAGGATGAAATGAATCTATATCTATAAAGCACAGTGAATAGTGTTTAGAACACTGCCTAGTGTAGAGCCTTGTCTGGCATACAGTAAATTCTACAAAAATATTAGCCGTTAGTATTGTTATTATTATCAGCTGTGCAACCTTGAGCACATCAACTACTTGGGAGCCTTCATTTCCTCATTTGTAAAATGGGGATTATAACCGCAACCTTATGGGGTTCTTGTATTGAATGAGGTAAGACATGGAAGTGCCTGGCCAGGGCCTGGCTTGTGGGAAACTCCAAGGAGGCTGGAGCTTTGTGGGTTGACCAGTCACCAAGGTGGCCCAGGTTCAGGGTAAAGGGTCATAGACCTCACTTCTCCATGAGAAGGGTAACAAAGAATTTGCAGACATGTTTTAATCCTGTTACAGAGAGTAACATTATTACACTCCCAATAAATACCCTCTTTTTCCAATTATCAAAGAAAGCCCAACGCTCCGATCATTGTATTACCTGCCAGAGGTCACATAGCAAGTAAGTGGTGGAGCTAAGATTTGAAGCCAGGCCTGTGTGACTCCAAATCCACCCCTCCCTGCCAGGCTCAGGGGCCTAGATTTGGCTCTGGAGGCAACGGGGGAGCCTGTGTGAAAGGGAGAGCAGATGTGGGTGGCCTCATGCCCCCTCAAGCCTGCCGCCTGCAGAGCTGGCTGGAGGTCTCCTCCCTACGGTCAGGTCTGCCCTCTGGAGGCCAGGTCTGCCACCAGTGTCAGCCATAGCTTGCCTCTGCCCAGACTGCCCTCTCCCCGGATGCAGCCTGAGACTTTATGTCTTCGCTTTACGTCTTTGCCTATTGAGCATTTCCCAGCCCCAGCCCTAGGCAATCACTAGTCTACTTTTTGTCAGTAGATTTGCCTATCTTGGACATTTGTATGAGTATATTCATACAATACATAGTCTTTTGTGACTGGCTTCTTTCACATAGCATAGTCATTTCAAGTTCATTTTGAATGTTACTACTGTAGTATGTATTGGCATTTCACTCTGTTTTATTGCCAAATATTCCATTGTATGGACATACTACATTGTCTTTATGCATTCATCAATTGATGGATATTTGAGCTGTTTTCACTTTTTGGCTATCATGAATAATGCTGCCATGAACATTTGTGTACAAGTTTTTATGTGGACATATGTTCTTATTTCTCTGGGATGTACACCTAGGAGTGGGAATTGCTGGGTCACATGTAACTCTGTGTCTAAGAACTGCCAGACTTTTCTAAAGTGGCTGTACCATTTTACATTCCTACCAGCAGTGTTTGAGGGTTCCAATTTTCCCCATCTTTGTCAATGATTGTGACAATATGTCTTTTTGACTGTAACCTTCCCAGTGGGTATGAGGTGGTGTTTTATTGTGGTTTTGATTTGCATTTCCCTGAGAGCTAATGATGTTGAACATCTTTTCATGTGCTTGTTAGCCATTTCATTTATTCTTCTTTAGACAAATGCCTATTCAGATGCTTTGCTCATTTTAAAATTGGGTTATTTGTCTTTTTATTATTGAGCTGCAAGAGTTCTTTATATATTCTAGATACAAGTCCTTTATCAGACATATGATTTGAAAATATTTTCTCCCATTCTATGGGTCATCTTTTCACTTTCTCAGTAGTATCCTTTGAAGCACACAAGCTTTTAATTTTGATGAAGTCCAGTGTATCTATTTTTTTGTTTGTGTCATATCCAATAAACCATTGCCGAATCCAAGGTCATGAAGATTTATGCCCATATTTCCTTCTAAGAATTTTGTGCTTTTAACTCCTACATTTAGGTCTATGATTCATTTTTGAGTTAATTTTTGTAGTGCTATGTGCATCTGGTTTCGAGTCATAGTTAGAAAGTCTTTCTGCACCTGGATTACAGAGGAATTCACCTGTATTTTCTTCTAGTACTTGGATAGTTTTATGTTTCTACATTTATTTCTCAGTTCTATTTGTAGTTTATTCTTATATATGGTGGGAAGAATTGATCTATTTTATCTTTTTTCCCAGATGGCTCTCCAGTTGTCCTAACACCATTTCTAAAAAGTCCATATTTGCCCCAGTGATTTGAGATCCTACCTTCATCGTATGCTAGATTTCCATATAATCTATGCATTGGATTATTGGTTCCATAATCCAATATGGATTGGATCTTTTGAGCCTTTTTTTTAAAATTTTTCATTCTATTCCATTGGTTTTTTCTTCAGGTGCTGGTATCACAATATTAATTATAAAGACTTTATAGAATGTTTTAGCATCTGGGAGGGCTAGTTCCCTCGAGGGGAAACATTTTGAATAATCTGCAAGAACAGCATTTAAGTAGAAATCATGAGATCTGAGTTGAAGTCCCTGTTCTACTGCTTACTCTGTGACTTTGGGCCAGTCAAACCTCATCCCTGAGCCTCAGTTTCCTCATGTGTCCAACAGGGGCAGATCCCTCTTCTTCCCCTTCCTCTCAGGATTGCAAAGAGTGAGTTATTTCAAACCAAATGTGTCTCTTCTGGAGGAGTGGCCTTTGTCTTGAGTTTCATTGTTCTGCCTGGACTCCTTGCTGATAGTAAGCAAAGCCAAGTCTTGGTTATTCTCCCTGGTAAGAGAAGGCCACGCATGAGTTAGACAAGATGTACTTACGTGCCATTAATAGGAGGAATTATGTTAGGAATGCAAATCGATTCATTTTAGTTAGTTATTTGCAAACTTATTATAGGCCATCAATAACATTCAGTGCCATTGCAAATGATACAAATAATTTCTTCCTTGGCTAAAAAAAAAATGAAAGAAATGTGTGCTTTGAGGTCATAGCATGTTTAGAAGCATTAAATCTGGTTTCCCATCCCAGTCCAGAGGCTTGAATTAGAGCTAAGAAGGGGCAGTAGCGTCTCCTTAGCTGCCTTGTGTTGACAGGTTGTAAACCCCAACCCTGGCGACATGCCTGAGACATGTTAGGGAAGGGACTGAGAAGGTGAAACTGCCCGTGCCCTCCAAGGTCACAGACTCCTCAGCTTGGTGCCGGGGGAGTTCTGATGGGCCTCAGAGCAGATTTGAGGCTTGAATTCATAAGAGTGGGTTTCCCAACCGGGCATGGGGATCAGCCTCTGCCTGGAATTTGATACATGTTCTTAGAGGTTCCAGGCAGCAAGCTTTTAAGTAGAGAACAGTGATGACACTTATTAAATCTTGTGTCAATCAGCAATTGCCACCACATTGCTGCTTAGCAAATACCCCCCGAACTCAGGTCTTAACACAGTAATCATTTATTCTTGCTGGTGCACTTGGGGTCGGCTGGGGATTGGCTGCACCAGGCTGGGCTGGGTTCCAGTCACAGTTTGGGTCCATCTCTGCTCCACATGTGCCCCCTCCTCCTTGGACCTACAGGCTAGCCAGGACATATTCTCAGGGTAAGGGAGAAGGGCACCCAGCCACACAAGCACACATCATGCTTCTGCTTGCCAAGTGCTCCCATCCCATTGGCCAGAGCAAGGCACACGGCTGAACCTAAACTTAAGGGTCAGAGGAGGCCACTGTGCTCTAGCAGGAAGAGCTGCAAAGGGTTCCTTTTGTGTTTTCATAAAACTGAATTTATTTGGTTTTAAAACCAGTTTAATATATGTCCTTCCTACTTTTTGGTGTTAAATTACTATTTCTTTTTAAAGCTGATGGTGGTGAGGGTGGGGTGAAGGATTACCTTCCACACTGTGCTGTGTGCTTCTCACACATCTTCCCTCTGCCTCCTTACCACAGCCTCATGAAGAAGGCATGCTTCTGTGTGGTTGCAGAGATGGCACAGGGCAGGGGTGGAGAGGGCAGGCTTGCAAGCCAGACTGGCTGGGTTTGAAACCTTGCTTTTTAATCTTCTAGATGTGTGACTGTGAGAAAGTCACTTAAACGTTCTGTGCCTCAGCTTCCCCCTCAGTAAAATAGGGATCATAGTAGCTCTCTAATAGGGCTATTGTGAGGAATAAGTGAGAATGTGTGTGCCTAACTCACAGTTTACTCTCTGTAAGCGTTGGCTATTATCCTCCCCATTTTATAGATAAGGAAACTGAGGCTCGGAATGACTAAGGGGCTCTCTCAAGGTCACACAGCTAGTAAGTGGCAAGTCAAGGATGTGAGCCTGGGCAGACTTGACATGCTTTGTCACTGTGCTCTGCTGTTTTCCTTTCTCTGGTGAGCTGCAGCCTCCCTGAGACCTCCCCACACAGTGTCATCAGGTTTCTGCTGGGAATTTTGTAAGCTATGAGGCTTCAGTGGAATAATGCTGCTCAACGTCCCACACCAGTGCCTGGCACACTGGAGCCATTCAGGAGGTTGAGAGGACACAGAAAGCTGTCAGCTTCTCTCCCTTCCTTGCAAGCAACAACCCAGGCCCTTTGTTTTCATGACTAGTCCAAGGAGAGTAAGCGCAGCTACAGGTGAAGCCTCTGGTTCTAGGGACTGTGCCTGCATAAAACTGGAGCCATGGACAAGGCAAAGGAGCCTCTCTGTAATGGGAACTCAGAGGCAGAGTGATGTGTAGAGAGTATGTGGCCATGTGCCAGCTCCTCTGAGCGCATACTGCCATCCTGGTGGGCTGGGAGAGGGGGACCTGAGAATGGAATGAACCCCCAGCATGATGGCTGCTCAAGTCCTGCACAAGGCTGGAGTCGACACAGTCCATTACCTGGCTATTTCACCAAATTTTTCCATTGGTTCTAGGAGATGAGCCAATTTTCTTATGATTTCCCAAGCCTAAGATTTATCCAGCTAATTATAATCTTGGGTTTCCCCCTGCCCCCCAGTGTTTATTCCTCTTATGTCTCTGTCTTATCGTATTGTACTGGCTAACACTTTCAGAACAATTTTCAGTGATAACATTGACAATAGGTTTCCTTGACATGTTCTTGACATTAACAGAAATTCTCTAAGTATCTCACCAATTAAGTATTTTTAAGATATTAACTTTAGATTTAGTATCAATATAAGAACAAGGAAGTATACTTCAGTTCTTATTTACTAAGAGGTATCATAAGGAATTAATATTGAATTTTAGCCAATGCCTTTTCCACATCTTTTATATAATCATATGATTTTCTTCCTTTAATACATTAATATGATGTCCTGAACAGTGCTTTAATATTGAACCATCCTTGCATACATAGAATGAATCTTTTTTGGTCATGGTATATTATTCTTCCTGTAATATTGCCCAATCAGTATGATAGTAGATTTTTTACATGTATGTTAACAAATTGTGAGATTAGTCTTTAATTTTTTTTGTGCTGCCTTTGTTAAGTTTTTAGATCAGGATTATGCTACCTTGGAAAAATGAATTGGGAAGATTTCCTTAGTTTTATATATCCTGGGAACAGTTTAATAACAGAGGTATGTGTCTCTTGACAGTTTAAAGAACTTGCCAAAAAGAATAACAAACAAAAACTTTCCCAAGAAGGTAAATGGATGAGGCGCTTTTTTTTTTAACTTTTTCTATTTCTTCTAAGATTATTGGGATGTTGGTATTCTCTGACTCTTCTTGAATTACTTTTGGCAATTCATATTTTCCTAGAAAATTGTACCTTTTGTTGAGATTTGTACATTCATTCATGTGGAGTGTGTTTCTTTATGTTTTTAAATATCATCTCTGGTTATAATGTCTCCTCATTCCTTATCTTGATTATCTGTGCTTTTTTCTGAATCTTGATAGATTTGTCTATTTTATTGTTCTTTTCAAATAACAATTATTGGCTGATGTATCGTCATCTGCTTTTCTGTTTCCTAATTCGTTCTTTTCTTTTCTTTTTTTGAATGGAGTCTCGCCCTGTCTCCCAGGCTGAAGTGCAGTAGTGCCATCTCAGCTTACTGCAACCTTCATCACTTAGGTTCAAGCGATTCTCCTGCCTCAGCCTCCCGAGTAGCTGGGATTACAGGCATGTGCCACCACACCTAGCTAATTTATATATATATAGATAGATAATTTCAGTAAAGACGGAGTTTCACCATGTTAGCCAGGCTGGTCTTGAACTCCTGACCTCAGCCTTTCAAAGTGCTGAGATTACAGGCGTGAGCCACGGCCTGCCCCTAATTCATTCTTTTCTGTTATTATTTTGTTGATTCCTTCCTCCTTCTTTCCCTGGGTTCATTTTATTGATTTTTATCTGGCTTCTTGAGTGCTTTGGTGAGGCACTGATCTTTTGAATCTTTGCTCTAGAGATCAAGGTTTTAAAGCATGTGCAACAGCAGCAGAAACTGTTGGGGTTCAGAAATGACCCTGAGAGCAACCCATCTTTGAAGAAAGGATCCACTCCCAGGGGGCAGGGGGGCTGACTGTCAGTCCCAGCCTTGCCTCAGGTCAGCTGAGTATCCTTGGGCAAGTTCCCTCCCCTCTCATGATCTTCTTATCCATCCCAGGCAGCCAGGTAGGATGTGAGCACTTGTACCAGGCAGCCTCCTACTGGGATAATGCCCCCCATCTTTCAGGAGGCAGATTTGGCAGCACCCCCTTGTGAGGTCCTGGCCTCTACCCCAACATGCACACCCATCAAAACTGTGCAATTGAATTTTCCTCTGCATGATGGAGCCAATCAGCAATGGCGACAGTGTCACAGCTGAGAGACACGTGGACACTCTGGACTCATGGTCAGAAGCACAACAGCCTGAAAGAACTGGACACTCGCACATGGGAGTGTGCACGCCTTGAGGGCTGAGGCCTTAACCTCCATGTCCCAGCGCCAGAACAGTGTTTGGCACTGGGAGGTGCTTCCTGCATCTTCACTGAGTGAAGAAACAGCTCTAGGCCAAAGGAGGAAAAACTCAGTACTAGGCTAGATATGGGACTATAGGGTTTGAGGCAGATATGCCCCCTGTTCAATACTGGGGGCTGTTGAGGAGAGGAGGAGGGAGGCATTTGAGTTGGTCTTTGAAGGCAGGTGGTGGCAGGCTGTGTGCAGTTGGAGGAAGGGGGACTTTGTACAGAGATCATAGCAGAAGCAACAGCGTGGAGATGGAGAGGTCCCAGGCATTCTTGGGGAGTAGAGAGTAGGGGGAGCTGGCTGGAGTCGGGGCGTGCTGTCACCTGCGTTGCCCAGCCTCCCCAAGCTCCGATTTCCCAGGAAGAGGCCACGGCCCTGACTCTGTTCTTGCTGAGAGGAGCGAGGGTGGCTGGAGATGTGTGTGCATGCGTGTGTGTGTGTGTGTGTGTGTGTGTGTGTATGGTGTGTTTGTGAGAGCACGTGAGTGACAGGGGGGAGCTGGAGGCACATTGCCGTTCAGCGTCCAAACGTGACAAATGTGCAGAAGCGTCCAGGGAGCTGTGGACATGAGCGGCTGGCCGCGGAGATGCTCACCCCGTGATTTGTTGCTTTGATTCCTCAGGCCGTGACTTGGCGAGCACGACCCTCCCCGGGTACCCTCCACACGTCCCCCCAGCTGGACAGGGCAGCTACTCAGCGCCGACGCTGACAGGGATGGTGCCTGGTGAGTTTGCACTGTCGGCGTCTCCACAGCAGGCAGCGGACGGGGTTTCGGTGGGGGCGCATCCCCCCAAACAGCCTGGGTGACCTCTACGCTTCTGAGAAGCGGACCTGAATAAATCAGGCAGAGGTCTGCGCTCTCTGCAGCTGGGCCTGCAATGGGCCCTGGACCAGCCAGCAGCGGCACCAGGGAGGACACCGGGGGCGGGGGGAGGGTCTTTGTCACTCAAACAGGCCTCGTTGGCCACGTACAGAGTCTGAACACAGAGGGTGCAGGGGCTGGCTTCAGGTCACCCAGCCGGTGCGGAGCGAGCCTTCTCCCCAACCTTCCCTCCCTCCCGGCCCCCACCCTCTCTCTCCCACACAATCGTGTGACATGAACAAGCAGAAGGCTCTGAGGTGCTCGCGGTGGCCTTACTCCTTGGGGTTGAGGATAATGTGTTCAGGACAGACGGGATGTTGGATGGTGGGTTTGCCATTTGATTCTAAACTGAATCACCCAGGCCCGTGATGTGTCAGTTTTAAGACATTTGGAGAGGAGGCTGCCATGTCTCCTTACATTGTGGGGTGGTGTGGGGACAAGTGGTGCTGGCTGTCTGGGTGTTAAGGGCATTAGCATAGCAGAAATACCCGAGTATTCTTTCTTGAAAGATGTTTTTAAAAATCAGGAGGAAAATCAGGCCTCCACTGGATGTTGGTACACATCTTTTATGAGTTAACATTGTCTCCTTTTAAAAATTATTTCTAAAAATTGTTATTTATTTAATTTAATTTTTAATAGACAAATAGTTCAGTGTATCTATAGGGTGCAGTGTGGTGTTTTGACAGTGTATGCATTGTGGAATGATCAAATCAGGCTAATTAACATACCCGTCACCTCAAATATTTATCATTTCTTTGTAGTGAGAACCATTAAAAACCTCTCTTTTAGCTGTTGGAAATATGCAATGCATTATTACTGACTATAGTCACCGTGCTGTCTCTTAGGTAGAGTCATTTACAGGGGGCCACACAGCTTGTTTCAGTGCCTGGGGATCTAAGGGCCTTATCTCCTCCTAACACACACTCTTGACTGTCTCTGGGCACTTAAAAAAGCCAGAATAGGCCGGGCACAGTGGCTCATGCCTGTAATCCCAGCACCATGGGAGGCGGAGGTGGACAGATCACTTGAGGCCAGGAGTTTCAGACCTGCCTGGCCAACATGGCGAAGCCCTGTCTCTACTAAACAAACAAACAAACAAAATACAAAAATTAGCCAGGTGTGGTGGCATGCACCTGTAATTCCAGCTACTTGGGAGGCTAAGGCATGAGAATCGCTTGAACCCAGAAAGCAGAGGTTACAGTGAGCTGAGATCGTGCCACTGCACTCCAGCCTGGGCAACAGAGCGATATCCTGTCTCAAAAAAAAATAATAAAAATAATAATGTAATAAATAAATAAGGGAGCCACCCCTTAGAGGGCCCCACTCCAGCCCTGCTGAAGCTGTGCCCACTCTCCCATGCACTGGGGAGAGCCTGCAGGGCCAAACGGACATGCCCACACCCCCTTCCTAGCTCATGCTGGCGTCTCACCCAAATAGGCCCAAGCCTCTTTCCCCGGGCCATCTTCCTAAAGCCAGCCCATGTCACTGGTGTGTTCATCCCTGGGCCCGAGGCCTGGCTCTCTGTCGAGAGTGTGGATGGAGCTTGGATGTGAGGGCTGGGTGTCCACACATGCATGTGCAAGGCCCCACGTGGTGATGAGGATCCCGGGATGGGGAGCTCAGCGGGGCGGATCTTAGCCAGGTTGGCTCCCCCTGCAGCCACATCCTGGCACAGAACGCCAAGGAGGCCCAGAATTCTACATTTGATCCTGGCCTTCTGGGTTGTTTGGAATATGTATTTAACAAGGTAGGAGGACGGAGCATATTTCATTTAACGTTTGCTAGCTTGATTGATGACTTTTAAATACGAGACACATGGGAAACGGCCTCCATGTGTACTATTGTTCTGGGCCTTGCCAATGCCAGGGAAGCCTGCCAGGTTCCTGCCTGAAAAACTTTGGTCTGCTGCAAGGATGGACCCGTGGCAGATCACACAGGTGGTGGGACACACACCACACTTCCCCTTGCCCCACCCCACCGGCTCCTCATTCTCCAACCTTTAGCAAGTCTGGGCGGCCTTGGGACATGGATCCCAAGCCGTGTCCATGGATGGCCCGTCGCGTTTATGTAGTGCCTTATAGAACATGGACTTCCCCTGAGTGCTATGATGCAACAGTCCTGCAAGGGGGGCAGGGTTAAGAGAGTAATCCCTGTTTTCCAAAAGGACCAGAGAAGCCCTGGAGAAGCCAGGGAACTTCCGGGGGCTGTGCAGCTTGCAGGAGGAGGACTCGAACCCCGGTCTTTGGCCCCTTCTACCTCCTTCCCAGCACTCCCCACACCCGGGGAGGCGCTTCTTCCTGTGCCCTGGGCTGCCTGGGTGTGCTCTCTGAATCAGTCAACTCCAGCTTATCTGTGATGACAGAGGGGCAGGGACAGCCCCGGAACCTGTTCTGAGAGCATGTCAGTGGTGAAGCTGAGGTCACCCAGCCGGTCCTCTCAGTCCCCCACTGGAAACCCCAAAGAGGCTGAGTTCAGAGAAGCAGCTGAACTTTGCCAACTTTATCCAAATAGAGCCTGCCCTCTGGCCCCTAGGATTCCTCCAGCCCTAATTACCAGGCTCAAGACACAAATGGCTGCAGGCCTGGCAGAGCCTCCAGTGGGAATGGATGGCAACTCCTTGCCCATTAACAGGGCAGCAGGAATCACAGGCCCGAGCAGGGGCACAGCTTCACCAAGCCTGGCAGCAGCTGGACAGGGGCAGCCCCAGGGCCCCATGGGACTCTGTCCTTGGGCACAGAGGAGGGTGCACGAGTGTGGAGGGGGGAAACAAGCATTTTGGCAGAGGAACCTTCTGCCTGGGAGCTAATGACTTCTTCCTTCTCTCTCTCCCTCCATGCTTTCCTTCTGCATCTCTGTCTCCTCTTCCTCTGTCTTTTCCTCTTTCTCCTCTTGCCCCAGCCTCCTTGCTGTCTCTTCTCATGCATCCCCCAGCATTTATTCAGTACCATGCCTGGCGTCAGGGCTGGGATTCCAAGCTCAGCCACACAACCCTTAGTTCCTGTTTCTCAATGGCCAAAGAGAGTCAGGTCTTTGGGACTCTTGTTTCCAACGAAATTTCCAAATCTGTTTCTTGGGTGGCCTGTGGACATTGTTTTTGCAGACGCTACCCCTGGCACTGTCTCACAGAACAGAGAGGGCCCACCTTTTGGCAGAGCAGGGGCCCTGGGCTGTCAGGCCTCACCGTGGTTGGCCTCAACTTGCCTTTCTGGCCTCCTCTCCCAGCCTCCCCGATCCTGACTGCTCTCTGGTGCCCAGCACACCTTGGACTCTTACCCATCGGTTCCTTCATCATTCTTGGATAGCTTCCCACCTCGACCTGTCAGAATCCAGTTTCACCCTTCAGGGCTGAACACAAACCTCGCCTGCTCAGAAAAGCCTTCCCACATGGCCCCCTCTGGGGGAAGATGCCTGTGCCTGGCTCTGCCACATCACATGACCCAGCGTGTTCAAGGCACAGTCCCCTACGTCACATCCACCACTCTCACTGGGACCTTATTAGTCTCTGCACCCTTCACGGCCCCTAACACGTATCAAGTTATCTTTGCGAATGTTAGCTAAGGGAGGGAGGAGAGGGAAATTATATGGACCTGTGTGTTCATTTCCTGTGGCTACTGTAACAAATCTCCCCAAACCTGGTGGCTTAAAACCACAGAACTGTGTTCTCTTATAGTTCTGGAGCACAGGAGTCTGAAGTTAGTATCACTGGGCCAAAATCAAGGTGTCTCCAGGGCTATGCTCTCTCTGGAGGCCCTGGGAAAAGACCTGTTTCCTTCCTCCTCCAGGTTTTGTGGTTCCTGGCATTCCCTGGCTGCAGCTGCATTGCTCCAAGGCAGGAGTTTTCAGTGTTTCCCTGATCCGTCTTCAGGTTGCCTTCTACTCTGTGTGTCGAATGTGCTTCTTCTCTGTTATAGGGATACATATGCATTTAGGTCATACCTGGAGGATCCGGGATGATCTCCCCATCGCAAGATCCTTAATCAATCACATCTGCAAAGACACCTTTTTTCCTTTCACCGGGAGTCACATTCACAGTTTACATATATGGAGCCTTCCTATATCAGGCTCCAGGGAGTAGGGCATGGATATACCACAACACACTTGAGAACTTCAACTTAGTGTTTGTTCAGATTCTGATTCATGACCTCTTGGGCTTCTGAATCCTGAAGGCAGTCATTGAATTGTGACGGTGCTGAAGATGATGATGCTATTTTATTGACCCCGAGGGCCTGTTGGCATGTTTGGAGAAACAAGTGAAGCAAGGCTCTGGGACACCTGTGTCTCTTGCTTTTGTCTCTCTGAGGCTGCTATGCTGCAATGATCTGTTTCACTATGAGATCTGTTTCACTCCCTCCTGGCCTCTGGTGGGCTGGTGGTGCAATCTAGAGGGAAACCCAAAATCTTTGGGGTGTTTTTTCCCACTGACGGCTTTAGAAAACATTTAGCTGCCACTACTTTCACCACTTTTTTCTTTTCGTTTTTTTAATGAAGGCGTGGTCTCACTCTGGCCGTCGCCCAAGCTGAAGTGCAGTGGTGCAATCTTGGCTCACTGCAGCCTTGACTTCTTGGGCTCAGGTGATCCTCTCACCTCAGCCTCCCGAGTAGCTGGGACTACGGGCACCTGCCACCATGCCACCTAATTTTTGTATTTTTTGTAGAGACGGGTTTTGCCATATTGTCCAGGCTTGTCTCCAACTCCTGAGCTCAAACGATCCTCCTGCCTCAGCTTCCCAAAGTGTTGGGATTACAGGCATGAGCCACTGCACCTGACCACCACGTCATTTCTAAGTGAAGGCTTTTATTGTAAATGTGCTCGGAGGACACACAGAGGAAGGCACGCTTGCCTTGGGCTATGCTTCCACAGCCACACTGCAGAGCCTGAAAAGGTGGACATCATGTTTTTCCTTACTAAATGTCAGCTTGTTAGCTTGGACTCACGTTCAGCTTAATTTCCGATTCCAACATCAGAGTTGTCTGCCCCTTCTGGCTCCAGGGCATCCCCATGTCTGCAAAACATAGCTTCTGGCCTTCTCTAGGGTTTGCAGATTCAGTAAACTCTGCAGCTCTGTAAACTCTGCATCGCCATTTGCAGAGCAGTTTTGTTGAAGAAAGCAAATATAGCATCTTATATCAGCTTCGAAAGGAAACAGTTTTCAGATTTTATTTCCACCAAGTCCCAGAAAATGCCGAAAGTTTTGCACCAAAGATTTCACAGTGTCTTGATTGGGTGTAACCAGTTGATTCCTGCCTGAAGATATTTTGCAACCTAACATGGTTGCAAATATCATAACATGGTTGCAGATACCGACACGGCATTTGAAATTCTTACAAATTCTGGGCTAGAGGAAAAAGGAAGGGGAGTTCACTACCCTTTGGCTTTAGCGAGTCTGAGAAAAAAAGGTTGCTATCTTTGAGGAACTGGTGGGTGCCCCATCCCGCATGGCCCACCAGAACAATGTGCACAAAGGCACTAGGTGGGGTCCCTGTGGTCCTGGGCACTCTACTTGCCATGGATTGATGAACGTCATTTCTAGATGCCTTTCAATTGAGGCACTCACTAAACTGATGGCTTTTATTTTCTTAAACAAGTAGGAGGTGAGGGTGCAGTGTGGAGTGGGGGCCTGAGGCCAGAGGAGAGGTGGGCCCAGCCGTGTGGGCCAGGAAGGCACAGGGTCCACTGGACGCCACAGGGCGAGTGAGAGGGGCCTGCTCCTTCCCACCTCAGCACCTGCAAGTTCCTCTGCTTAAAGGGCTCAGCCCCCTCTCTGCTCTTTGCCCAGCTTGCCTGGTCCCCTCTCACCTATCTGAGTTTCCCCTCCATAGAGAGGCCTTCCCCAGTGACCAAATATATTTGAGTTTCCTGTTGCTGCTGTGACAAATGACCACAAATGAGTGACTTAAAACCACAGACACTTTTCACCCTCTGATTCTGGAAGTAGGTCTCACTGGGCTGAAGTCAAGGTGTCTGCAGGCTTGTTTCTTCTGGAGGTGCTAAGAGGGAATGATTTGCTTTCTTGTCCTAGCTTGTTGCTGCTGCCAGCATTCCTTGGCTTTTGGCCCCTTCCTTCCTTGTCAAAACTGGTGATGTTAGGCTGAGTCTTTATCCGGCTGCCCCTCCTTCCTCCCTCGTTCACTTAGAGAGCTCTGTGTTTCCCTTGGACCCACCTGAATATCTAGGATAATCTGCCTATGTTCAGGACAGCTAATTAGTGCATTTCATTTCATCTGCAACCTAATTCCCCTCTGCCATGTAACCTGACATAGTCATGGGTTCTAGGGCTTACGATGTGGATATTTTTGGTGAGGGGGCACAATTCTGCCTGCCACACACCCTCTGAACCAGGGCCCCCATCATTCCTCTCCCAGAGCTTCCTGCTCTTTTCATGTGCAGCACTAAGCCCAGCTGAAGTCATTTAGCGTGTGGTTTACTCGTTCCTCTCTGGCTTCTCTTCAGGTCTGTATGGTACGTAAGAGCTGTACAATAATCAAGGCTATCTGTGTCTGTTTTGTTCACAGTTGCGTCCTTAGTTCCTGGCACAGTGCCTAGCACCTAGTCGCACTCAGGACACAGTAGCTGGAATTAAAATGCAGAACTTTAGGCCAAGCTGCCAAGGAGAGCTTTGCCAGGTTTGCTGTGGCCCTGAGTCTGGGGCTGGGGTGATGCAACCAAGGAGGCTGGGGCTGACCCAGGGCTGGGAGTGGTAGTGCTGTTAGAGTGGCCGCCACATGGGGAAGCAGTGGGAGGCTGGGTGGTTAAGAGCATGGACCTGAGCCAGACTGCCTGGTTCTGAGCCACAGTCCTGCTTCTCACTAGCTGTGTGACTTGGGGCAAGTTACATAACTCCTCAGGGCCCTGGTTTACTCCTCGTGTATAAAATGGGGATACTGATAATAAATGTGAGCATTAAGTGATGTAATATACATGAAAGCTCTTAGAATTCTGACTGGCACATACGGAGTGGCACGTAAGTGTTCATTATTATTGCTATTATTATTTACACAGGGGCCTGGGCTGGATAGGGCAGTGAACAGAGAAGCCTAGCAGGCATGCTAACACTCAAATCAAGAGCTCTCCAGCAGAGCTCATACCTCCTGGAGCCCGTGGATCAATGGGAGAGCCAATTAGAGAAGAATCCAGTCAGAAACCAGAGCACTGCCAAGTAGGAGTCAGGCAGTCTCCGAATGCAGTGGGTCTGGAGAAAACAGAGAGGCAGCTGTGGTTGTTGGTGCAACTGAGAAAGGCATTCTGGCAAAGGCGGCCCTGGAGCTGGGCTGGGAACCGTGTGCGCTTGGCTATCTGGAGAGGAGGGTGGGGTCTTTGGGGTAGGGCAGAAGGCTAAGCCTAGTGGCTGGCGTGGGAGTCCAGCCCAGGCCAGGCAAGTAGGATTGGCAGGGAGGGGAGCCTGTTGAGTGGAGGCTGATGGCCAGCAAGGTCAGGATCTGAGCTTGGCAACTTTTGGAGGCCAAGCAGACATGCAGATGAGGTCTTCTGCAGACAGGTGCATGAACCCCAGGAGCACGGGGCGAAGGCCAGTCCAGACAGAGATATGCAGGTGCCCCAAGAGAAGCGAAGGGTGCTTTGGCAAGAATGTGGCTTCACCATTATTAGCAGGGTGACCACAGAGGAGCTCTGTGACCTCTCGGAGCCTGCCTTGCTGCTGTTTGAAATGATGGTTGTGCAGTTACGGAGACACCGCCTGTGTGAGGTAGGAAGGGTATTGAGTTTCTGGAGCGGGGAGGAGAAGGTTTCTTTTGTGGTCTGGCAAGCCCAACCCTGATTCTGCGTCTTGCCTGCCCTACAGGCCTGCTCTGTGCAAAGCATGCAGGCTTAGGGGTCGGGGCCGCAGTACCAGGCAGCATCCTGGCCCAGCTCAGCCAGGGACACTCTGTGCCATCTGACATGTCATTTCCACTCTCTGGGTCTGGTTAAGCATGTGAAACGGGGAAAATATATACTGCCCAGTTCCATAGGCATAGCCGGGACAAGTGAACAGGATTCAGAGGGCCACCTTTTTCAGCCTTGTATCAAGAACCTTTCCTATAATTAGTACTGAAGCCATTGGAATGGGCAGACTTGGGAGGGTCCAGCAGACACTGGTGAGAACTTGGCGGTGGGGACTTGAGCATCAGATAGAGAGAGGACCAGTGCTCTCCAGGCACCTCTGTGACCTAAGCATCAGGCTCAGGGAGCGTTTGCTTAGGGAATTAACAGCCTTTGTTCTTAACACTAACTTCTCTCGACCCCTGACTTTCTTTCTAAGCCCTTTGCTGGGGCTCCTGGTAGCTCTCTGGCCTGGGCACGCCGCCTCTTTGCCAACGTGGCCATGGCCTCTGGGGTGCACACCTGTTGCTCGTTCCTGACTCTTTGCTGCCCTCTAGTGGCCGCTAGTCTCTCTGCCACAGCAGGAACATAGACTTGACCCTGGGGAATCCTAGACACAGCTAGGATGAAATGCAGGTGGCCATTCACTTGTTCATTCATTCATTCTCCAAACATTTCCTAAGAGACCCTGGGTGCCAATTGTGGGCTAGGGGTGGAGTTGCCGACACAGCCCCTGCCCTCAGGGAGCTCACAGTCTAGTTGGAGAGATGGATGTAAAAAAATCCTGATGTGCTAATGTTAAGAGCTAAGACCTACGAATCTATAAAGTGTTGGGGAAATACAGGTGAGGGGGCTACTGAGTCTGCTGAGGCAATGGGGTGGAGTGGGAGAAATCAGGGAAGACTTCTCAGAGGAGGTCATTTGAGCTGGACCTTGAAGAGTGAGTTTGCCAGTCTGCGAAGCTGGAGGGATATTGTTGGGTAAGGGACCAGTGTGTGAGAAGCCCCAGGGGAACCAGAGAATATGGGCATCAGAGAGGCAGCTGGGAGTGACCAAAGCCTCGTGGGGCTGGTGGGAGATGAGCTGGAAGGGAAGGCTGGATCTAGGGAAGAAGGGTCCCAGTCACAACCACACCTCAGCCCTGGAAACCTCTGGGCATGAGGCTGAGCATCCGGTAGCCTTGCAGAGGGCAGGCTCTGCCCAGGCAGATGTGGATGCGAGTCTGAGAGCCAGGGTTGCCTGTGCGCTCATAGGGTTGGGGGGCAAGGGGTCTAGAGTGATGTGATCTGGACAGTCTATGTGACTAAAGCTCCAGGAACCCTGCACGGAAGTGATGCTGGGAGTGAGGAGAAACTGATACCCGCATGTAGGCTTTCTCAGCTCTTGCCTGCGTTTGGGAAGAAAAGAATTACAAAAGCCTCAGAGATGGAAAGGACTCTGGGGACATGAAGGTCCTACTTGAATTTAGGAGACCTAGATTCTGATTCTAGCTGCCAGATACTCACAGCATGACCTTGGGACATGACCTTGGGACTCCCTGTTCTCTCTTAAAGCAGGAGGCAGGGCCTGGGGAGGCTGGGCTGAATGCATCCCAGGGGGCTTTCTGCTCCTGCCATTCAAGGTTTCTAAGTCAGTGATGTTTATTCCTGTTAATATCAGCTCCTGACCGAACTGGAAGGCTCCCTAAGCCCTGCCACCTTGTTCTAAGCGAGCGGCAAGTGCTTCCAAGTTCCCTTCAGATCTGGGGCTGTGAATAATAAGACAGTGGCTCTGGGCTGTCATGTGTAATCTGGTAATCACTTCCAAGGGCTGGACTGAAGGAGAAGAGCCTGAGGACTTGATAACCTTACACACTGCTCCCATGTCTCGATCGGGAAGGCCCAGAAACTGCTGGGGCAGGCCAGGGCTGGCTTTCGGGGCTTGTGCACCTGGGAGGAGGGCTCACAGACTGGAATCTGCAGTCTTAGGGTGAGAGAGAGGTAGTAAAGATCACCATCATTTGTTCCATCTTTGAAAGCAAAGTGTCCCTTTTGGGAGCATGGAGATGGGGAGAGAGAATATCCTAGGCTCGCAGGTGCTGGGAAACGTTCTTATTTCCCACGACCCCATTGCAAGGACAGCTGAGAAGCAGAGTCTCAGCTGGGAGAGTGCTCTGTCCAAAGCCGGTGCTCACTGGCCCGCCTGGGAAGTGGGCAGTGCTGGGGGAGCTCAGAGCCAGGGGCTGAGGACAGCTTTGGTGCTGCTCTGGGCTGAATCTACTTGTTAGATTTCCCCCGTTTCCAGCTCCTTCTGATGGTGGTTGGCAGGACCCAGATCCAACTGCACCGACCTGGTCATGAGTATGTGAGAACATGTGTTTGGGATCCTGACTTACAATTTCTTCCTGATGTCCTTCTACTAATAGTGTTTCTTAAAAACAAACAACAAACAAAACGACTGGATTGTGATGGTTTTTTAGGAGATGAAGGGGAATGCTATCAGAATTTGCTTTAGAAGAAACTGAAGCGTTTGTGGAAGGGCTAAGCATTGGGTGGCTGATGCAGGGTCAGAGTGGGCCTGGAGGGCTTAAAGGTTCTCCCAGCCCTGAGAGTTTAGGGGTCCCCCATTAGTGCAGAGAGGAGCCTGGAGGTACACAGCCCAAAGTGAGGGCGTCCTGAGGACAGTGGCCTTGCTGAACCTTAGGCCTTCTTATCCTAATTCCTGATGACCAAGTCAGATTCTGACCAGAGACAGAGTGGACACGAATCCAGGAGATAAACGCCAAGGACTGGACAAGGACTGCAGCGTGGGAATGCACAGGGCCGATGGAGTGGCAGCAGGAGCCATCCTCAGCCCCTGCCACACAGCAGGTGGCAGAGCAGCCAGACGCCGGGCCTGGGGTTTAAGCCACGCTGCTACAGGCACCTCCCAGTAGCACTGCTTGCCAAAAGGCCTGCCAAGAGGGCAGGTGGCAACTCCCTCTCTTTTGTGATTGAGACTTGGTTGGGGGCAAACAGGGAGAAAGCACTTTGGGCCTGGCTTACCTGGAGGTAGGATGGGAAGGAGAGGCTGAAGTCCTAGGAGGAGCCTGGGCCAGGCAGCCCCTGCCGTGAGGGCACCCTATGCAGGGTGTCCAGGGTTCAGACCAGCCCTTTCATCCACTGGAAAGCAGCAATCTGCCCCTTTGAAGCTTGGGGCCCAACGCACTCCTTCCCTTTCCTTTTACTTTTTATCACATTATTTACGAGTGCGTCTCCACCTCTACCAGACTTGAGCTCCTGGAAGATGAAGTTGATGTCCCAGCTAAGACTTCCCACAGGACCCTAAATGAAAGGGCCCTGGAGAGGCCCTGCGCTAAAGTCCCAGGAGCTTTTTAGGACTCTACAACAATCTGAGGCCCAAACAAAGCTCCTTTTACCTCTAAAATTAAAATAGGAAACTAGAAAACTGACATCAATAAATGTTATATTAAATGTTTACAAATTGTAACATTATTGTTAACTTCATTAACTGTTAAATTTAGGGCTTACAAAAATTTCATTACATTTAAAAACCATTTTTAGATTAGATTTTGTTCCTTTAAAAGAATTTCTAAGTTTGTGCCTCAATTGCTGAGAATTCATAGCTAATCATCAATTAGATTACTTGTGGCCAAATAATTTCAAAAGTAAAATTATAAAAATAAGCTTTTTGTGTTTTTAGAGTGAAAAGTATCATTATTCTAGTGCATTTAACGCACAATGTGCTGTGGGGTAGAATAGAGAGGGGCCTCCGTGTCCTAGAAGAAGGGGCTTGAGAGAGAGCCTGTTGAAATGTTTTGAACATAGTAAATAATTGTAGGACCTTGAGCTGGTCAGGTCGCAGTAGCCATCAATTCATCCATCCATCCATCCATCCATCCATCCATCCATCCATCCATCCATTTATCCATCCATCCATCCATCCATTTATCCATCCATCCATCCATCCATCCATCCATCCATCCATCCATGCACTATCGCTTCCTTCCTTTCCTTCTCCCTTCCAACATTTATTGAGCATCTACATGTGCCAGGCATTAGCTAAGGATACAAGATCAAAAGCCATGACCCTTGTCAGGCACATCTGTGAGGGGCTATGGGGGCCAGTTGTGGTAACAGGCAAGCCCAGGGACTCTGGGAACACAGAGAAGGGGGATCAAGCCTAGATTGGGGATATCAGACACAGAGGGGCTTGGAATCTCTGTACAGTAGGGCTGGGTGGGAGGCATGTCTGAAGGTGCTTTTGCAGAGAGTTTTGCTAAGATTGAGAAAACACATCAAAGAATAGGGGCACAGCTAAAGCTTTCCAAGTCATCCACGGTGCTGCCCTTAGGGCAGGGGAGGAATCTAGGAAGAGACAATTTTCAGGTTTATTGTTGAGAGAGAAACATATGTTAGCCAGTGGGAGGTGGAGTGAGGAGGGAGAAGATGAGTGTTTCAGGCAGGGCAGTAACAATGAAGACAAAGGTTCTGAGATGTGCTCTGCTCCTGTACTTACTGCAGTCTTTCCCAAACCCAGCTTTAATCTACTGGGGCTGTCAGAGTTTGACTCCCTTTGGCTTGCTGGGATCTGCAGCCCCTGTCTCCAAGACCCTGACAGCTGTCAGTCTTCATCTGGACCAACCGCTGCCTCCAACCCTGAGGGTCACTCCACCTGGGATACTGCTATCCAGAGAACTTCTGGCGGTGTCCGAAGCCCTCGGGGCAGTGAGAGCCAGTGGAGCTTGGCTTCTGCCTTCCAAAAGGAGAGTGTTCTCAAATGAGGCCAAACCACCCATGCCCGTAAGCTCATTCTACCAACAAGCCCCATGCTTCCCCACCCACAACCTGCATGGTGCTTTAGAGTTATCAAGGGACACACAGCTGTTAGCCCCAGTTGCCATTGAAAGCATGTTGTGAGGTTGGAGTGTGCATATCCATCTTGGAGGCAGGCTGACTGGGTTCGGGGAGGTGGTGTTGCAATGCCAGCGGGACACAGCCAGTCAGGGAGCAGCTGGGCTTGGGGCCTGGAACTTAGGGTCTCTTGAGCCCCCGGTGTCCATGGAGACTGAGAGGAAATGGGGACTATCTATGGGCTCTGGGGCCAGGGAAGGTGCCCCCTCAGGGACATGGGTGGCCTTCCTAACTCGAGTTCTTTTATGGCCCAGGAGGAGCTCTTCCTGCTGGGACGCTAGGGAGCTCACACTTGGAATTCTGGTATATTCCTTTCTCCCTCCCCATCCTCACCTGTCTGTGTTTGACACATGCTCCTAGACCCAAATTAAAGGCTCTCTCTTACAGGAAGCCCCCCCACCGCAGTCCCTCATCTCCCCACTCTGTGCACCCCCAGGGCACTGCCCATGGTCTGCCATAGGGACCACGTGCGCCCATCTCCTGGCTGCTTCTGAGGTCAGGGCTGCCTGGAATTCCTCTCAGATCCTGGCCCTGCCTGCAGTAGGTGCTGCCTGAAGTAGGTGCTCAGCAGCTGTGGGTGGGATTTATCTGAATACAGCACATGCCCCTCCCCATCTTGCCGGGTCCAGAGTCCAGGGCAAGTTAGGGTCCGACTGTAATTAAACAGGGCTTGAGCGCCACTGAAATGCCCCCAGTCCTTCTTCCAATATTTGCTCTGGCTTCTCGCAGGAAGATGCTGAGACAATGGCCCTTGTTACCCTCTGTTTGAGTTATTTATTTTTTTCACTTTTCCCTCCTTCCCCTCTCGGGGGACTCGCCTCTCGCCCTCATCCCTCATGTTTTCCCTTTCACTTGACTGTCACTCTCATTGTCCTCCCGGGGCCGGGAACGCGGGGTGACAGGCAAGGGGAGCCCAACCGGGCTGGGAGGCTGGAAATATAGTCATTAATGGGACCCGCGAAGCCCAGATGTCCTCCCTGAATGCGGGTAATTTGTTTTTAATGAAAAACCATGCGGTGACCCTGAACAAATGAATTTTCTTTATAAGGAGTCTATGTGCAACGGGCACAAATAAAGGGCCCGAAACAGGGAGACTTAAATCCAGGGCTGAAAGAAAGAGAGAAAGGAAGAGGGAAGGAGTGGAAAAGAGAAAGAGAGATAAAAGAGGGAGGAAGGAAAAATGTGAAATTACAACTGTGTTACCATACCCTTCGCCTGAAGAGCAATCCCAGGCCAAAAATGCCTTGGGCATTGTCCTGCCAGGGCAGGGTTTCTGACCGCTGTGGCCATCGTGGGGTCTTGTTCACAATGATGCTAAGAAGACGAACCCCCACCTGGACAGAGCTTTGCTATTCATGAGTCCCTTTCATGTGTAATTGCAGTGGAGCCTCACGGTAGCCCCTTTTACAGAGGTGAAAACTGAGGCTTAAATGGTTTGCTAGCAAGTGGTTCAGTCTAGATGACAAGGGAAGGATTGTGCCAATTCGGAGTGTGACTCTTAGAAACACTGTGTTACAGCCCAGAAATTGCTTTCATGGTGTGATGCAAAAGAAGGGTGTGGCACGAGCAGGTCTTAGCGGGGACACCAGGTGTATACCGAGGAGTCTTGGGTTGAAGCAGTTTCCCATAGACCCTAAAACTTTGCCCTGGAGCTTTGTGAATGAATAGCTTTTCCATGGGCACTGCGGGTGTGGGGTTCCTGGGTAGAGAAGAACTCCCCAGGAACGAGCCAGACACATTTGGAAAAACAAATGCAAAGAAATTGGAATCTAGCCTTGGGAAGCAGGAGACCAGCCAAGGCCCCCCCACCACCCCATTTAGGACCTTTTGAGGGCTGGAGAGCCGGCCACTGGGGGCAGCAGCAAAGACATTGATTCCACAGAGGCCCTAGCCAAGGCCCTTGCCTTTGGCTTTGGAGAAATCTGCTCTGCAGGAGAGGCTCTGAAGGCTGTTAGCCCTGTGTAGATTGGGCTGTGCCTGTGTGGAGCGTGTTCTAACCCCACCTCAGAGAGGACTGGAGAGGCCGTTGTGTGTTCTGTAGCTGCTTTTCTGTCCATCACTGATGGACAGGGCTGGACTCAACCTTAGAAATCAACCGAGGGCTGTGCAGATGAGGATGCGGAAAGGACTTGTTCAAAGTCATACGGCAAGTCACAGGGAGAGCCAGGTGGCCCTCTTTCTGCCCTACTGTCCCCACCCCCCTCAGTTCCTCACCGAAGCAATAAAAAAGAAGCAATTTTGTCTCCTATCCTTGTGCAGAACTGATATAAAAAGGATGGTTCCTGGATGCCCTGGCTTCACAGCAACCCAAATCAAGACCCCTACCTTCACCCCAACTTTTGTTGTGCTCTTCCTGAACCCAGATCCTCTCCCAGGCCCTGGGACCTGGCCAGCCACAAAAACATCTTCTCTCAGGGTCTCAGGCTTCTGTGCCTCAGTGGATCCAGGCAACGGTGGGCTCCCCAGGCCTGGCCGAGGTTGGCCGGAGACCTGCAGGCACGCCAGGGCCGCAGCTCCCCCACCCAGAGTCAGGTAGCCAGACACAAAGAAATGATTGTTTTCTGTTCCTGGGTTCAGTTTCCCTCTGGAAGCTAGGACCCAGTTAGAAAATCAGACAGATAGAAAAATCTGACCACGACCCCAACTGAGGTTCTGAAGTCTTGGCTTCTATTTAGGCCTCTGCCTCGAACACTTCCTGGTGAGGCCCGGCCCGCCCGCGCTTCTTCAGCCACCAGGAGCTGGTTTCCTCCGTAACTGATGATTTATTCCCCACTGACTTCCAAAATGGATTTGAGGCAGCTTCCTGACCTTTCAATAACATCAGCCCCAGCCTGAAATCCCTGTCATAAAACAGGAGGACTGCCAGTGGTTCCCGGTGGGGGCAGGAGTGGACGCAGGCCCACCCCATCTGCCCAAGGATGGGCAGACTTGCTTTTCACAGCGTGGCACCACTGAGCCGTCCTTCGTGCCCAGCCCTGCTCCTGCAGCAACCCACGCGTCACTGCTAGGAGCTGGGAGCTCACTTTTTTGGAAACAGCTCCTGTCTGCATGCATTCCAGAGCAGGCTTCCAAAAATATACTTTTAATCAAAAGACTACCAGAAAAACTGGGACAAATTGTGATTTTGACAGTGGACAATTATAAATACTGGGAGGGGTTACTAGTTGGCAAATAAACTCCACTGGTGAAGTCTTGGGTTAATTATACCACCAGGGAGCTGGCCGTGTGGGGTCTCCTGATTGTCTTCATTTGCGGGATATGTTCTGGTCTTCCTCCATTTCTTCCTTCTCTCCCTCTCTCCCCAGCCTCTCCCCCTGCCTTCCCTCCTCTCTTCCCTTCCTCCCTCCTTCCTTGACTCACTTATTCATTCATCAGACAATCCCTGAGTCCCTCCTGGGTGCTGGGCCTAGTTCAAAGAATGGGCACAGAAATGACTGAATTTCTCAAGACCTAGGAGAATCGCCCATGCTACCTGCTCAGATGGAAAGAAACCAGCTTGCATGTGGAGGTTCTGCAGGATTGCTAGGCCCAGGGGCTAGGCAGAGACTACTGGGGGACAAGAGGGCAAGGTGTGGGGAGCTCAGAAGCTGAGGGTTGCTGACCCGATGGATGCTCCGGCCGGGCTCACCCTTGGCCTTCCTGGGAGAACTGAGGGAAGCACCTGGAAATCTTGGTCTTTGAAGTGGGTGCCTGGCCCGTGTGTGCAAATAGGGGGCTCTGTATTTAGGAGTGGGGAGGAGCAGGGAGCTGCCCTGAATGGCTGCCTGCTTTGGAAATTTCTATGCATTTGTAATAACAAAATTACCATAATTTGCTCGTTAACGCAGCTAGATCAGTCAAGCATTGTTCCGTCGCGGGCGGGGAGGCCGCGGTGCCTCTCTCTGCACACTCTCCACACCCCAGCCCGCCTGCCAGCCCGTTAGAGCGCTGGAAATTAGCATGCAAATGGTCCTAATTCGGTGGGCGAGCTGTCAGGCAGCGCCTCTCCGGCCTCGTCTCTGTGAAGGCCCTGACAGCCCGGCTCCGGCGCCGGCCCACCCTCCTCACTCCAGCCAGGAGGGGCTCCGAGGGGCACCTCCAGACTGACAGCTTGGCGGCCTCCCTCCCTCTGTCAGCGCCATCAGGCCTGGCGGCAGGCTCCCAGGGGAGCAGGCAGGGCCTGCCACCATGCCGGCCGGGCCGGAGGAGGCAGGCAGGCAGGTGGGCTGAGGGGGGAGGCTGGCCCACGCTCAGGCCCACCAGCCTTAGCTGGCCTCTGCCGATGGGGGCAGGTGAGGGTGGAGTTGGGGTCCCCTGACTCAGGGTCCGGCTGGAGCACGGGGACCCTCACAGCTGGTGGGTTCTGAGAGTGGCCCCATGAGGACTCTGGGCAACCTTCTCCCACCTGCACATCCACAAGGATCAAGTTCAAGTCCTGCCCTGCTCCCCGCTCTTTGTCTTCCAGTCCTGACTTAACACATTGCTCCTCGCCCTCCCCCATACCTGGACCATCTCTGTCCAGGTCCACTCCTGGAACTCCTCAGGCTCTAGTGGAGAATTAGGGAGGCTGAGAAGCTGCATGGACCAGGACTTGGCACCCTTGGCCATAGCCCTGCCTGTCGGTTTACCAGCCTTAGAGGGAAGTCACCTTTCTATCTCTGTACCTCAGCCTGCATTTTTTATGGTCTTTTCCCCAGGGCTCCTGTGAGGAAAAGGGCTTGCTTTGTAGCAGTAACTGACACCTACTAAGCACTTTTATGGAGGGGGTGGGGCAGAGTCTCGCTCTGATGCCCAGGCTGGAATGTAGTGGCGCAATCTCGGCTCGCTGCAACCTCTGCCTCGTGGGTTCAAGCAATTCTTCTGCCTCAGCCTCCCGAGTAGCTGGGACTACAGGTGCATGCCACCATGCCTGGCTAATTTTTGTATTTCTAGTAGAGACAGAGTTTCACCATGTTGGCCAGACTGGTCTTGAACTCCTGACCTCCTGATCCGCCCGCCTTGGCCTCCCAAAGTACTGGGATTGGAGGCGTGAGCCACTGCGCCCAGCCCCTACTGCGCACTTCTATATGCCAGTCCTGCACTAATTGCCTTTCATTCCCCGACCTGCCTGTATTTTGCAATGCTCCTATTAGGCTGCTGTTGATGTTATCCCATTTCACAGAGTAGGAAGCGGAGGCATCGGCTTGCACAGAGTAACTTGCCCAAGTGATAGTACCAGGATAGAGCCGAGTAGGCTCACTGGTTCTAGAGCCCTTTTAACAAGAGAAAACACAGGGGCCTGAGAGCTGGAGCCTGCCTCTGCCTGGCAATGTGCCCTAGAGCACGTTCCTGAACTGTGCTGGGCCTCAGCTTCTGCATCGGTGAAAGGCATGATGACATCACCTGACAGATGATTTGTGCCTCTCATAGTACCTGGCACATCATTGACACTAAATAAATGTAAGTTGAGGCCGGGCACAGTGGCTCACACCTGTAATCCCAGCACTTGGGGAGGCCAAGGCAGGAGGCTTGTGTGAGACCAGGAGTTTGAGGCTGCAGTGAGCTATGCTGGTGCCACTGCACTCCAGCCTGGGCGACAGAGTGAGACCCTGTCTCTAAAAAATAAAAGAATAAAATAAATACAGATTGAAAAAAAAGAACCCAGGTGGGCCCAGGTGGGCCTGTCTTTGAAGATCCATTGTACTTATCCTTATGTTTTTCTCCTGATCTATGACAGCAGTGTGAAGCAGCTACCGCAGGAGGGAGAGGTCATGCAGTAGGGTTTGTCTTAAAGTTTCCCCTGGGCTGTCCCCCAGGCTGTTTCTCAGCACCTTGTTCCTTCCTTCTCTTGAGCAGATGAAGCCACATGCCAGGACTTAGGGTTTGGCAGCTATAGAGCAGGCTGGACCTCAGTCCCCACTTGTCCAGTCAGCCGGTGACTCTGGTGCAATGAACAACCTGCCCTTCCCTGCATGCCTGCCCTGCCTGCCCCCTTGGCCTGTTTTAAGGGCATCTTATTGGGCCTGTTTAACTTTCAGATAAATGGAGAAGTGAAAGAGACCCTAAGAGTAGGTGGGAGCTTATGAGCCTGAGTTTCTGCTGCATTGGAGGACCACCCGCTTCCAGCATACAGACTAGCACAGGGCAGATGCCCAGTGAACACGTGAGGAGCCACCTTAAAGAAGCTGTGGGCCAAGATGGGAAACACGCATGCAAACCTGGGCAGGGCTGAACCCAAAGCCGCCCACCTACCTGTTTCAGACCAAACGCCCCCAGCCAGGGGTGGCTTCTCTTTCCTATGTTGCTTTTCCTTTCCATCTTCTTTTTGGCTTGTTTACTGGGGGTCATAGCATGATGGATCCACGTGCCAGCCTCTCAAATCGCTGCTGTTGGGCTGTGTGGAACACCTTTTGGAGAGAACACGATCTGCCAACCACAGGATCTGAGGCAGCATGAGGACCTCTCAGGGGCACATCTATTCCCACCCCAGAAGGCGGTGCTGGGGACTTCTGAAATGAGGAAGGCCGGACTGCTGCCTGCGAAGTTCATTGCTGCGGGAGGGAGAATTGCCCAGGCTCCCCCTAGTGGAGAATCGGGATGCATCGTCCTCCTGCATTCCTGGTCTGTGGCCAGACAGGACTCCGCACCCACATCCCTCCTCAGTTTACCCAGAGCTTCCACTCCCATCCTCTCGTAGAATCCTCGCCACAGCCCCGTAGGGACCCATTTTTATGGCTTTTGTGACAGGCTTAGCGAGAGGAAGGGGCTGGCCCAAGGTCATGCAGAGCCAGGACTAGAATCCAGCGTGCTTTCCCTCTACCAGCTGCCTCCACACACCTGGCCCCGCTCCGTGAGTGCCGTTGGCTTTGGCCAGCTGACCCTCTGCTTGCATAGCCACATGGCCTGGCCATTCCCAGTCTTGTGGCATTAGGATCGAAAGGGCCAGAGGTGTCCACTCAGTGGAAAGGTCAGTCTTACAGTAAATCTTTGCAACAGCCTCTTTCCTGGTCTCCCCATTGCCCTTTAGTCTATTCTCAACAACGCGGCCGCAGCGAGCCTGTGAAAATCGGAGTCAGGACACGTCCCTCCTGTGCACACTCAGAGTAGAGGCCAAAGTCCTGACCCATCTCCCCCCTCCCCACTTCCCTCCCTGGCCTTCTCTCCCCCTCCCCACCCTGGCTTCTCTTCAGCCACACAGGCCTCCTGGCTGTCCCACCCACACACCCGTCACACTCCTGTCCCGGGGCCTTTGCACTTGCTGTTCTTTCTGCTTGGAGGGCCCTTCCCACAGATATTCATATGGCAAACTCTTGCTTCCTTCATTCTTTCTTCAAAAGTCGCCTTTTCAGTGGAGTCATCCCGGTCACTCCATCTAAAATTCCACCTCCTCCCAATATTTCTTATTCTGTCTCCTGCTTCACGTTTTCTCTTTAGCACCCATCATTATCTAGCATGCTGGACGCTTCGTTTTTATTTGTCTGGTTTACTGTTTTGTTTGTACCACTGGAATATAAGCTCCATGAGGGCAGGGATTGTTATCTGCTTTGTTCAGGGCTATATCCTCAGGGCCTGGTACCTCGTAGGCCCTCAGTCAATATCTGACAGATGAACGGATGGATGAAATTGCGACTGTCTGCAGCGGGCCTGGTATCAAGGCAGATACCACCAGGGCTCCTCAGGACCTCTTTGGGCCCCTCCCATTGAGCCCTGCATTTGCCCTCTTAGGTGGTTTCTTCACTTTTCTTTCCTCGGCCTCCCAAGATATCTTTCCTCCCCTCCTCTTCCCTCCCCGCCCCTCCTGCTGACTCCCTCCCTGCAGAGCTGTCTCTCAGCCAGGTGTGTGGGCTGGTCGCAGGGGATACATATGAAAGTGTAAATCTCCTAGAAAAAATGGGTCTTCATCAGCACAGGACTGCATGGGGCTCCTGCCTCCTGGTCCAGCCTTGGGAGCTGTGAGGGTCATCCTAATTCAGCTCCCTCCATGGAATGGCCCTGTCAAGCTCACTGAGTCATGGTGGCAGCTGCCCTGTGGCCTGCCTGGAGTCCCCCACAGAAGCCAGCCCTTCTTAGTGGTTAGCTGATGGTGGCTGCCTGCTTAGAAGTCAGTCTCCTTAGGGGCCCCATTTCAGAGGCCATGGGAACTGGACACCAGCATGCCTCTGAGGACACTAGGGAAACTCTTTAACATGGATCGGTGCTTCTCAAGCTTTATTTCACCCAAATCATCGGGGATCATCTCATAGAGCAGATTCTGCTTCATAGAGTTGAGGGGGGGTGCAGGAGGCTGGTCTTCTAACATGCCGCACACTGAATACCAAGTGCCTGGCCCCTGCCTCTCAAACTTTCTGTACATTGGCGTCACTTTGGAAGTTTCGACAAATATTACCATCTGCCCCCTCTCACTCCGAGCTCCCTGTGAACTAGTGTGGGATATGGCCTGGTCATCTGGATTTTTAAAGCTTCCCAGATGATTCTTTTTTTTCTTTTTTGAGTCAGAGTCTTGCTTTGTCACCCAGGCTGGAGTGCAGTTGCGTGATCTCGGCTCACTGCAATCTCTGCCTCCTGGGTTCAAGTGATTCTCCTCCGTCAGCCTCCTGAGTAGCTGGGATTACAGGTGTGTGCCACCACGCCCGGCTAATTTTTGTATTTTTAGTAGAGATAGGGTTTCACCATGTTGGTCAGGCTGGTCTCAAACTCCTGACCTCGTGATCTACCCGCCTCAGCCTCCCAGAGTGCTGGACTTACAGGTGTGAGCCACTATGCCCGGCCCCCAGATGGCTTTTTTTTTTTTTTTTTTGAGACAGAGCCTCGCTCTGTCACCCAGGCTGGAGTGCAGTGGCGTGATCTCGGCTCACTGCAAGCTCTGCCTCCCGGGTTCACGCCATTCTCCTGCCTCAGCCTCTTGAGTAGCTGGGACTGCAGGCGCCTGCCACCACGCCCAGTTAATTTTTTTGTATTTTTAGTAGAGACGGGGTTTCACCATGTTAGCTAGGATGGTCTCAATCTCCTGAACTCGTGATCCGCCTGCCTCGGCCTCCCAAAGTGCTGGGATTACAGGTGCGAGCCACTATGCCCAGCCCCAGATGATTCCTAATGTGCAGCAAGGCTTGACAGCCGCTGGCCCGGGTCACTGCATTATTCCTGCCCGCCTCCACCTCCCCTCAGGGCAGCTTTGCTGTAGGAGAGCAGTAAAACTTAAAGGAATTTGCAGACACAGTGAGGAAGGGTGAGGAGCCGGGGAGTGGGTGGGAGGCACATCCCACTCTCAGTCAGCCTTGGGAGAGAGAACCCCAAAGGAATGAATGTAGGGTGCAGACGCTGAAGGAGAGGGGCCACTGAGACCCTGAGGCTGGCAGGAGGAGGGAGGGAGAGGCCCTGGGAGCTTTTCCAGCCAGAGGAGTGACCAGGAGAGCCGAAGCAGCTGGGTGGTCCAGCCTGGGTCTTTGGCTTCTTCCTTGACCCTGACTCTGTTAGGAGAAATAACTCTCCCTTCCCTACTTCAGCCCGTCCTGCCTCTGGTACCTGTACCAGCACACTGGCCCTGGCCTCCCAGGGTTGCAAGTAATTTATGTGCGTGCCTGCCCCTCCCGCAGACTGTGGGCTCTCCGTGGGCGGGGACCGTGTCTGATTCATCTCGGCCTCCTCCAGCCCCAGGCCTGGCTTGCTGGGGGCAGGAAAGGTGTGCAGAATTGAGCGCGCTCCTCGGGGTGCAGGGGAAATCGGGGCCTCTGTGCTGCTGGGTTCTCAGCACACAGTGAAGCCCGAGCCTCCTGGTGGTAATTGTGGAGGTAAATCTTGTCTGGTCTCCTCGCAAACACTTGGTGAGGCATTCCATAAATATGTCAGCAGAAGCATTAAAATTTGATGGCAGGCAGCGCAGGTCGGGACTAGCACTGCGACTTCCCAGCAAGGTATGACACCTTCACCCTCCGTCTCATTAGTCAGCGGCGGGACATTCAGGCCTCAGCGCTGAGCCCAGCCGAGCCAGGGGAGGTGATTTCTTCCAAGGAGGACCCCTGGCTGCTCTGAGGGACAGGCCAAGGTCTGGGCCACAGGAAAGTAAGTCATCGAAGAAGTTCCTGAAGGCCTTGGGAATGTGCCAGGAGGTTTGAGGGTCTCCAAGCTGGAGGGGGCTGGGCCAATTTTTGGAGGCTGGGAGCCAGTAATAGAGGCTGGGGGCTGGTTTTAGCTTTCCAGTCAGCCTTGTGGAAATGATCTATTTGCCCAAACACAGAAAAAGCCTCACAGAACATTTTTAAAAGGTATGGGATTGGATTCATAATTTTAACAAGCAAAGAGTCATTTGGGCAGAAATTGGAGGGAGGAAAACTATTCCTTAGTGGCAGAAAGACTGGAAACTAATCTTGTCTGTTTCCTACCCTGCCATTGTCCATTTGGGGAAACTGAGGCTAAGTGAACCTGGAAGGGACAGGTAGAGACGGAAGATCAGGGACTCGGACTCCTAGTTTGAGGCTTTCCTGACAATCAAGAATTTTAGGCATTTGTTGAAATATGAGAAAAACATCCTGAAATATAATTTTTCTCAAAAAAAAGGTCCCAATGTATCGGTTTTTGCAATAGACACACAAAGCATGTGCTATGTGCCAAGGATTGAGCTAAGTATCAAATAGCTCCTCACATTTGTATAATACTTTTTAATTCACAAAGGACTTTGAAATGCATCAATATTTAGTCCTCTGAGTGTTGTAATTACCATACTGCAAATTAGGAACTCAGGCTCAGAGATTCAGGAGACTTCTCCGAGGCTGCCCAGCTAAGTGGCTGCTGGGCTTTGGCCAGGACTGACTGGCTGCACACCCAGCGGCTTTCAACCACCTCCCAGTTACCAACACGGAGTGGCAGCCACTCCTGCCCTCAATGCCTGTGCAGAAAATCAGCGCTCCCCTTTCTACAATTATTTACAAAAACCATGACGTGGTTCAGAGCTGTCAGGAGTCTTGGGTTTATGGGCCAGTGTCCTACATTCTCAGCTGCCTTGTTGGGGAGCTGAAAGCAAGGACAGGCATGTCTTTGTGGCCCATTCCATGTCAGCACCATGTGCGTCCTGCTTACTGGCCTCTTGCTTGGAAGAAAGTGAGGACTCCCCTCCCTGAGGACACAGGCAGTACACTTTGACTCAACAATGCAGCCTGGGCTGGCAGGTGATGGGACAGATTTTGGTAAATGACAACATTTGAATGTCCTCAAGCCCACATTGCAGCCACTTCTTATAGGAAGCTCTCCTGGATACCCTAGCTAGAATGAATTTCCATTTCTACTCTGCTTCTGAATCCATCTTGCCTTTTGCTGGCACCCAAATGTCTAGTTTTGGGTCTAAGAATCCCCTTTAATGCAGGCAGTTCCCTGAGGACTGAAGCCTAGGTGCATTTTACTGAGTATGCCCTACTGGGGGCCTAGCTCTGAGCTCTGAATGGAGTAGGACCACAGTGGATGCTGAATTCAATGGAGTTACCAAAATACAGAGCATCACCAGTATATGAGTCTAAAAGTAAAACGTAGTCTCCAAATCAAAGCTTAAGATAAGTTTTCCCCAAATTTAGCAAAGGAGGACAGTGAAGAACTTTAGAAACTGGGGGAGAAATGTTACTTTCTACCATGCCCTAGCTTTTAAATCATTCATTCCAGCTCTGAAGTTGCTCCAGGTAGAACCATGGAAAATGTGTATGACTGCCTGTACAAACCCAGTTGAGGCTAGACACACGAGAACCTAGTGAGTTTATTTGACCCTTATCATGAATACGTGAGTTGGATTTTCCTGGGAATGCAATTCAATGTTATTCCTACTCAACTCTGCAGAACCTGGGGCCAAGTGGGTTAGGCCCTGGAATGGGGGCTTCTGACAACATTCTGGACGTTCAAAGAAACTCTTCAGGTTTCCAGGCCAAGCATATGTCAGTGGCCAAATGGATGCAGAGAAAAGGTGCTAAGGAAAAAACCTAGAGCCTTCCTATCTTTGTAATCCAGCTTCAGTCTGGTACTGCTCTTTTTTTGCTTCTCACTTTAGAAAATTTGTGTATTTTCAAGGTCAGGAGATCGAGACCATCCTGGCTAACACGATGAAACCCCATCTCTACTAAAAATACAAAAAATTAGCCAGGCGTGGCGGCATGCACCCGTAGTCCCAGCTGCTGGGGAGGCTGAGGCAGGAGAATGGCGTGAACCTAGGAGGCGGAGCTTGCAGTGAGCCGAGATCCCACCACTGCACTCCAGCCTGGGCGACAGGGCGAGACTCCGCCTAAAATAAAAAAAAAAAAAAAGAAAGAAAAAAGAAAAGTTGTGTCTTTTTATTTTAGCTTGTACTTTTGCGCTCTTTTGAAGTGAGCCGAACTGAGTGCTGTCATTATGTGGCAGGGGAGGCCTACAGAGGCCTGCGGGTGGGAGCTAAGCCACTCAGGAGAGCACCAGTGTCCCTTTTCACTCATGGGACCTGCACGGTGGTTCCTGCAGTAAACACAGCCCACTTCTCTTTTCTGTGCATTTTATTCCCTTTCTCTGCCTTTCTGTCTCCATGTTTCTAGCAAAGATCGGGACTGGTGTTTCACTGATTCTTTCTAGCATGGATTTCGCGAACTTTTCTGTTCTGTCTCTGAAAGGGGCTGGCTCAAGGAACATCTGCTGGGCACACTTAGTGCTCACTCAGTCTGCACTGGTATTGTGGGCAAGGCCCTGTGCTGGGGGCGGGGTTGCAGGGACCTGTCAGTCACAGATGGGCAGCCTTGGTTCCTGCAATTGAGGAGAAGCCAGACCCAACAGCAGGGGAAACAAGACAGGGTCACAGACAGCCCTGAATCTGTGTGCCCTGGGACATGGGCAGTGATAGACCCAGGGTTAGGGACTCAGGGATCAGTGGAGGACTGCTCTCAGCTGGGATGATTAATCCAGAAAGCCTTCCTGGAGGAGGTGGTATTTGAGCTGGGTCTTGACAAATAGGAGAATTGGATATGAGGAAGGGAAGGAAGGTGGTGTTTCGGATGAAGGAAACAGCATGAGAGATGGAAATGGCCCCGTGGAGTAGGTGTGCAGAACAACTGGTGGTGTGGTTGGCCTGGAATATGGCTTGTGGTGGGTGGGGGTGGAGTGGAGGATGTGGGCAGTGGGAGGTATGGCTGGGAAACTCCATGGGAACCAGCCCCTGAAGGGCCTTGGCCGCCACCAGGAGGTGTCTGGGGTGTTGATCTTCACAAAGTGCTACCTGTGGGCACTCCCAGGACAGGGCACTGCAGTACCCCCCTCCCCACCTCACGCATGCACACAAATCAGGTGTTATCTTGCACCCTAGTGAGGCTTCAGGGGGGTCATTTGTACATGCGCATTGTTTGCTTAGATGAGGGCAGGACAGGACAGAATTTTGGAATAAGACCACAGCAGCAGAGTGGATTAAACTTGGACCAGAGTTGTTAACAATGTGCCATGGCATAGCCAGGGATCTCAAATGAAAATGCCTGCAGGGGCCAGGCAGGTTACAGAAAGGTCAGTCTTGGAGGCAAGGACAACAGATCTAGATAGATGGAAGTCCTGTGGCTACTGATACCTGCCGCTTTCAAACACCAGGAGCCCATCAATTGTTTCCTCCTGGCCCCATGTGTCCCGAGGCCCCCAGCTCTTGCCTGTGATGGATGGCCAGCTGGTAGAGTCGGACCTGTGCCCTGTGACAGAGGCACCATGATGCAGCAGTGGAGTTTGTTTCCACTGAATTCCCTGAAGGATCCTTGGATTTGGGTTTTTGTAGTTGTAGACAACAGGAAGGGGACACAACAGCCTCTTCTTTACAGAGGACCACACTGAGGCCCAGAAAGGCCACTTGGCCACCGCACAGCTGGCAGGTGGCAGAGTCCTGGCCTCCACACCAGGCTCCCTGGGGCTCACCCAGGCCTGCCGTCCAGCTGTGGGGTCTGTGGCTCTCGGGAGAAACAGAAGTGAGACACGTTGTGCATTCTGCCCCTCATGCTCACCCTCTCTCTCGGTTTTTCTCTTCCCTCTGTTTTTCTGAAGGCCTTCGTGGCTGGCCTGAGCTGGTGGGAGAGAGGTTTTTCCCAGCAATGGATCGATGCGCGGCTGTTGGGGCTGACAGGCTGACCTTTACTGAGCTCGGGTTTTCATCTCCCTGTTGGGAGCCCAGGAAGGTCTTGCTGTGGAGAGAGGGATGGTGAGAAGCCTTGGCCTGCGAGGGGGTGAGGCTCGGCGTGGGTGCAGTGAAGACAGCTTCTGAGAGCTGAAAGCCCTTGGAGGTCACTTATTTCAATTTCTTCCAAACACATCACTTTTACAGATGAGAAAGCTGAGACTTGGTGAGAAATGACTTGCCCAGGGTCACTCTGAGAGGCTTTGACACAGCTCCAGAATCCAGTGTGTGTGTATGTGTATGTGTATACATCCAACATACATACATCTGTGTATTATAAATATTATACATGTTGTTACGTATACATACACATATACATTATATGCATGTGCACATGTATATCGGGAGTGTCTATACGTGTGTATTATGAAAGCCTGGCTGTGGCTACGTGTGATGCCGTGCCTACGTGTGATGCCGTGGCTACGTGTGATGCCGTGCCTACGTGTGATGCCGTGGCTACGTGTGATGCCGTGCCTACGTGTGATGCCGTGCCTACGTGTGATGCCGTGCCTACGCTCACTCTAGTCGTCAGCAATTTGGTCCCGCAACATCCCGGGTACTCGCCGATCCCTGAGCCACCGTGCACTTCATGCAGTTCTGCAAAGCCATGCAGAGGAGCTGAAGAAACCTCATGGTCCTTTTAAATTGTTTCTTCCTCCTCCTCCTCTGCAAAGATTTTCTCTAAGCCCAGTTTGAATCCTTCAGAAACAGAACTTGGCTGCGAAGTCACTTTGAAAGACTTTCTGTATGTTAATTGCAGCCGGCCAAGGTCTGGAGCAGAGGTGGGAGCCCACCATCTGCAGACGGGGTCGGCCCCCAGTGCGCTCTGCAAATCCCCGTCATCTGGCAGGTGTCGTTTTGGGTTAATTAAGAGCTATACTGAGCCCGTTTACCTGTCACTTCTGAGAATTTTAGGAAACTTTGACTTTCTTGCCATCTCTGAGCTTTGAGCGAAGGGGAAGCTGAAAACACCTCTGAATCTGGTGATGTTTCTGCCTCTGGGGTCTCCAGGACAGCTGCATTAAGTGCATCTTATCATAACCCCTTTTTAAACTTTTTATTTTAATCAGTGTTCTCTGGTTAGTGCATTGGTTTTTACAGTCACGTCTTCTATATTGGAAGACAGTACTGTTTGGGGGAAACCCACCATTTGTCTGAAATTTCTTAAGGCTCTGCTTTCTCTCTGCGTCTTTGAGGAAAGAGCATATATTCCTCTAGCTTTGTTCTGTGTAGTGGCTTTGGAGGAGCTTTGAATTTGCAGGTCAGGGGCTCTTTCACCCATTGGGGTTTGGGGCTGTCAGTGCTAACCTCAGAGTTCTATGTTCATGGGGGGATGACTCAGTTACACCCCCAGGTAGCTGGTTCTCAGTTGGTCAATAGGCCCCCTTCTTCAGTATGAGAGAATTTTCTCTCTGTGCTGTTGACAATGTTCTGTTAATATATCTTGGTAGGGGTTTGGGTCACACAGATCTATGCATTTGTCAAAACACAGCAATAGCACATTTAAGATTTGTGTGTTTCATTATGTGTAAATTTTGTATCCAAAGAAAAAACTTGTAAACAAATAATGAACTTCAGTTAATTATATGCATGCTGAAGTACTTAGGGGAAATCGTACTAATGTTTGCATTTACTTGGAAATGAAATACACATTAAGATGAAGGAAAGGCTAGAGGGATGGAGATCTATATGACAAGCAAGCGTAAGAAAATATTGGTGGTAGAATTAGGTGGTGGCTACATAGGTGTTCACTGTAACATTCTTTCAACTTTGCTGTATGTTTGAAAAGTTTCAAATACATCGGGGTGAAGGAGGGTGTGATGAGAAGATTTCCCTTTCCCCTGCTGGCCCAGCTCAACAAGGTGTTCCTTGGGATAGTGGGATCCCTGGGGTCTGGGAATATAGGCCAGGGTCCCAGGCCCTGCTCTGTTCCTGACTGGCTAGAAGACCCTGGGGATGGAAAGGTTGAGGGAACGTATCTCTAAAGTTCATCCCAGGCCTGATCATCTGTGACTATGAGTGATGGCACAGGTTGGTGAGGTTCAACATAAAATGAATTTGTTCCATGAAGGGAGGAAGAAGTGCATTGCTCGGGGTTAGGCAGAATGCTGGGAGTGACTGTCAGCCTTGAGATGCCCAGTGAGAAGCCATGTTCCTTCTGCCCCAGCCTGGGCTCCTCTGCTCCGTGTCCTCCTCACCGGGGTTGTTGTGAGGATGAGGTACCGTGGCCTCCGGAGCTGCTCCTTGACTGCCAGCATTCTGTTTCTAGTCTCACCATCATTATTTTTTCTCCGAAGGCTGCCATCCAGACAGTTCCCATGCAGTCCTCCCCTGCTGTCTTCCTGGCTGAGGACCTGCATGTGCCAGGCCTCTGCCAAGTCCCTTCTCCTTTCTGAGACTTGGTTTCCCAATCTGCAACACAAGGGCATGTTGACTATGTGGATCTCACCAATCCCCTCCGGTTCTGTCACTTCTGCAGCTCTGTATTTCTTTCTGTCACTGGGTTTCCTCTTCCCACCTGCCCAGGATCAAAGGGTGAAGGGGCAGGGGGAGGAGCTGGGATCAGAGGGCTTGGGTGGGGGCAGAATTTCTGAGTTTGTTCTCTCTCAATGAGAGAAGGTACCTAGTCCCCACCACACAGGGGTTTGCAAAGAGCATATGCAAACATGAAGTCATTTGATCTTCTCCATAGCTTAAGAAGTAGGGATTTTCCTTCCCTCCATTTTATAGATGAAGAAACTGAGACTCAACAGGTGAACGCATGTGCTCAAAGCCACATAGCTTGGAAGAGGAAGAGCCGGCCTGGAGCTTGGGTCTGTGTGACCTCAAAGGCCATTTTCTGTCTTCTCCTCCAATGTGGCCAGATCTGGGCAAGAGCAGAGAGCAGAGCATACCTTGGGTGTGGCCTGGAGCATGGCCTAGAAGGGGACCAGCCCTCTGTTCTTAATTCTGTCAACAGCAGCTGGAGAAGGGGAATCAGCCCAGATGCCTTGGAATCCCATCGTGGGCCATCTGCCCGCCCCTCCTCCCTGCCTTTGCTCATGCAGTTGCCTCCTCTGGCCCCACCATGCCTTTCTCTGATTCCAATAATCCCAACAGCTGGCCAGCATCACCTGGCACTTTGAAATCAAGGTAAAATGGATTCAAACCCTCATTTGCCACCTAGTGGGAAAATCCTATGTTCTCCTTAGGATTTCTGCCCCATTTCCAGGTGGAGGCTCACTTTCCAATGCTCACCTCAGGCCCAGGCTTCTCGGGACATTCTTCAGCCACTTTCTTTCATCTCAACCCTGCTGGCTCCTTCCTCTGATTTCCATGTGGGGAGAAAACACCTACCCGGCCATCCAAGGCATTTGAGTGTGAGTGAGCAGAAATGGCAGAGGTAGATCAAACACCCAACAGACAACTGAAAATGGGAATGTGGGCACCCCACTTCTTCAATGTTCTTCTACTCCCAGCCCCACCGAAAGCTATAAAATTACGTTTAGGGCCTCAGTTTGTTTTCAGAGGAGCCTCTTTCTTCTTCCATCTCCACCCAACATCCCCAGTCCCCTTGGCCTGGGGAAAAGGTAGTTTTGTTCTTCCAGTAACATTCTTTCACTTACTTCTTGCCAATCCTATGATGTAGGTGCTTTTATTTTGCCCCTATTCAAGATGAGGAGGCTCCGCCTGGAAGGTTCAATTGCTTGCCCGAGGCCACAAAACCAGTGAGCAGAGGGCCTGATGGCAGAGCGTGCTCTCAGCCCCGCCGCAGGAATGCCTGTGTCCACCACATGCCCACCTGCCTTCTGCCCCCACAGCACCATTTTGGGGCCCAGCTTACAGTGTCAACTGCAGGCCCAGTCCCATGAGGTTTTGGGTCCAGTCCTGTTTTCTCCCCAGGACTGCTTGCTCCTGGGGAGTGCCGATGAAGAAGATGGAGGCACGTGTTTTGTTGTTGAAAGAGTTCTTAGGGGTTTCCATGTGACCAACACTCCAGAGAGCGCCAGGAACCACCTCTGAGAACGGCCATGAGCTGTATGTCTCCCAGAGGCGGGTCTCACTGCCCACTGAGGGACAGCCACTCCGACGTAAGCTGGCACCTACCAGGACTCACAGCAGCTTTTCTACGAATACGTAAAGAAAAGTTTCCCAGTTCCAGGGGTTAGTATTTTTGACAGATGCCAAAAGTGTGGGTCAGTTAGAAGGAGGCGAAGGGCCCATGGTGTCCCTTGTGCTGGGCACGGTCATCTGAAAGGGGTTCATTGTGGGATCTTTGTCTTGGGCCTGTTGGCTGCACCTCTGGAGGCCGCAACAAAAGACAGAACCGGGGGTTTCATTTCCTTCCCCACGAACATCCTTCCTGCACATGAGGAACGTCATTTTGTGCCTAAGGATGCCACTGCCGTGTCATCTCCTGCCACTGCCGTGTCATCTCCCAGGTCCAGTCCCTCTTGCTTAGACTGTGGCCACAGCCACCTGGAGGGGCCCCCTGACTGCAGGCTGTCCTCCTCCAGCCTGTCCTCCAGATTCTGGCACTCACCAGTCTGAAGCCTTGGCTGATCCCAGCCCTAATGAGAGAAAAGCATTACACTCTCGCCCCACGCCTGCTCTGCCCTGCAGCTGCCTCTGTGGGGCCTCACGGAAGACTTGGCCATTCAGGGGCCATGTTCTGTCCAGACCCACTGCTGGACCTTTGCTTGTGCCTGGAATGCCTGCCTCTCTCTGCCATCAAAGTCCTACCCACCCTTCAAGGCCTGGTTCACGTGGTCCCTTCCACTCCCAGAAAGTGTTCCCAGGCCTTCTCTGGACTGGTGACTAAGGACCTGGCTTCTCCGTATCTCATGGGATGAGGGCTGCCTACACTCAGACAGCTTCCTGTGTGGCACTTCCGATAATCAGACATGATCCCAGAGTCCCCAGCAGGTGGCTGAACCAGGCTCTTGGTCAGCCTCATGACCCGTACATGGTGAAATGCCCCTTACCCACAGTGTATTGCTCTCATAGGGCAGGGGCCCCATATTGGGGGTGCCCACCACACTACCACTCTTAGCACACCAGGCAGGCCAGTCCCTGGTAAGCTCATTTCTCCCACCAAGGGGCAGGATGGTGTGGTGGGCAATGGAATAGGAGAAATTGGTTTGGATCCTGGCACATAGCAGGTGTCCAACACACCCCTGGCTATGGGTACTAATAACGGAGGAAGTGAGAGCCATCGCCTGAGTTAGAGAGTCTGCTCTGGAAGCGTGTGCCTGGTTGACCTAGGAGTCTCATTCATTCATTCATTCATTCATTCCACAAATAATTATTCCTGACTACTAGAGGCCAGGCCCTGTGCTAGAGGTTGGGATCAAGACTTGAACAGACAAAACTCCCTGCCCCCATGGAGCTTACATCCTAGTGGAAGAGGCAGATTATAATAAGATAAGCAGGATAAACAAGACAGGTTGGATTGTGATCAGCTCCATGGAGAAAAAAAAAGCAGGAAAGAGAGATGGGTGGAAGGAGCTTCCCTTTTAAACATGGTGATCAGGGAAGGCTTCCCTGTGCTACAGAGAGCTGGTGAGCAACCAGGGATTGTTCAGACACCCATTGTCTGCTGTGGACTGGGCATCAAGCTGGGGTGAGGGTGGCACACAGGCGCAGAGAGGAATCCAACAGACCTGCAGGGCCAAGCACGCCCATGCACAGAGGACTCCCTGCAGGTCAGGGCAAAGCCAGTGCTGCAGAACCACACGGGAGACTGGGGTTGGCAGAGGAGGGGTGGGAGAGGGGCTTCCCAGAGGAAGAGGTATCCAAGGACCTCTACACTCACCACTGTAAGGCTAGGAAGGTGGGGACAGGGTCAAGGATGGTGGGTGACACTGACTTAGGTACATCCTGTAAAGGAATTGGGAGCTGTTTATGGCCCTTTGCAGGAGCCAAAGCCAATCTGGGGATGGATAACATGTCCACAATGAACTAACTCCAGCCAGATGGACCTGAGACTTGCACTTTGTGGGGCTGGAGATCTGGGAGGCTTCCTGGAAGAAGTGGCCTTGGAGCTGGGCCAGGCAGCAGAGGCGATGCTAAACAAAGACGCAGAGGTGGCCTTTGCCACAGTAGCCCAATGCCATGGGCTCGGCACTGTCAAGAAGTGCCTCTGATAGGGCAGCTCCATGGGTGCTCAGAGTCCCGAGGGGAGGGCGCTGTCCCCGTCCACCAGCCTGCGCTTTCTCTCTACTCCCCCACCTGAGGAGCAGGAGGCTCCGTGGCGCTGATGGATATGCCGGGGCCGGGCGGCTGCAGCCCACTGTCACCAGGCTCTCCCTCTGCATGCCGGAACCTGACACCCTGACCACTGAGGCATAAAAAACAGAGAATTGGAAGGCTCAGCCTGTCAGGCTGGGAGTGGCCCCCAGAGAGGCCCGAGGAGGAGAGCGAGCATGCGTGTGTGTGTGTGTGTGTGTGTGTGTGTGTGGACATGCTCTGCCTGTGGTTGTGAGGTGCGGGGGAAGCCAGCTAGACCCAGGAGGTGGGAGTGGCTGGCCCCTCAGTCCTGCCTCGTTATTCCTGCCCCACCTGGCAGAGCCCCAGGGGCCCACCTCTAGGCTTGGGTTGTAGGGGAGAGAGCAGGCTCTTGGTTCCGGGTTCTGACTGGCCCCTTCTGGAATCTCTCACCCTTCGGCCCTTCGTAAGCATCCTTGTAGGGGATCATGGAGGCAGGCTTGGGCCACAGGTGGGCTCATGGGGCTATGTAACTCCCGTCACCTCCAGTAGGGAAGGGCTCCCATGCTGTGTACCCAGCAGCAGCCAGCTTTCCACGCCCTGTTCCAGGGCCTCTACTGAATACAGTCTGCTGGGTACTGGGCACCTGGCAATGAGTCCAGGCTGAAGCCTACTCTCTGGGATCCCCTAGCCATGGGGGAAGACAGGCAGGCCCTGCCAGCTACAAGACCAAGGCAGCAAGGTGGTAAGGGACAGAATTGTGAACTCTCCTCCTAGTGACCTAGCCACTAGTAAAGAGGCTCTCTTGGGACTGGCACCCAGAGCCCAGGGAAGTGCCAGAGGCAGGCATTACTGCTCCATGAGCACCTGGCCAGAATGAACCATGCTCGGGTCCCACCATGCCCCACAATGCTCATCACACCCTGGCACACCCCACAGCTCCTGCCCAAGCACGCCCACAGCTGCCAACAGCTGCCCCCTCCCCAGTGGCCAGAAGGCCCCAACCACTCCCTCTTCTGTGCTCCCCTAGCCCTTTGGCTTGTCATTTCATTTCAGCACAGTTCTGTCTGCCTCCTCCAGGCAGAGGGCCTGGGTTTGTGTCTCATCTCCCTGATGAGACTGAGGCCCCAGGGACAGCCCCTGCCTTCACAGCACAGAGGGCCAGGCTAGGGTTGAGGTTACTTTTGGGTTCTCTGTCCAGAGCCACTCAGGAGCAGGGGGAGGCTAGAACTGAGCCCATTCTGGGGTCCTGGATTGGCTTCACTCAGGGATGAGAACGAAGCAGTCTGCAGCCTTGAACTTCGCAAGGTGTATCAAGACCATTTTGTGAGACGACCTGGGCATCAGCCTTTTCATATGTAAAATGGGCCAATGGCCCCAAGGAACATCTGGCACATGGGGCCATGGAATGACATGGGAGTTCCATGGTACACATGTGAGAGTCTACTGTTCACTCCCACTGATAAGGAGGAGAAATACAGACAATGCCAGCGACAGCTGCCCACTCCATAACGATGTGGACCCGACTTGCTTTTGTTGGTTACGAAAGCGCCTGCAACTCATGGAAGAGGCAAATGCCATTGGCAACCAGGCTGGCTGGGACCCAAGGCCTTTTCTGAACTGGATTTGACGTTTGGTTCCTGTTTCTCTCTCCACCCACCATACACAGGGAGTGAGTTTTCCGGGAGTCCCTACAGCCACCCTCAGTATTCCTCGTACAACGACTCCTGGAGGTTCCCCAACCCGGGGCTGCTTGGTGAGTACTGGCAGAGGCCCTGCAGGGCCCTTGGGCCATCGGCTACCCCATCCAGGCCTCCTCATTGGCCTGGGTCCCTCGACATCCTGAGGTCTGGTCACTGAGGTGGGTGGGTACCTTGCCCAGACACATGGAGTATAGGTGTTTTCATGGGGGCCTTAGGGCAGTAAATACTGCTCCAGCCCTACTCATGCCCTCCTCCCTCCCCCAGATGCTTTGGTGTGTTAGGAAAAATGGCACAGAAGGGAAACAGAGGAGAAAAGGGGCATTGAAGGAGAAAGAGGAAGGTAGGAAAAGTGCCTACCTGTGAGTAACTTGTATTTCTTAAGCATCATGACATATTCAGGCGAGAACTCTCTAAATAAGTGTCAGTAGGATACCAACTTGAATTGATTGGTAGTGGCTGCCTGGAGACCTTCTTGATAAAGACCTTGATACCCAGTGATTGATTAGTGATGTCTGCATGGACATCACCAGAGCCGGCTCTGTTAGAACCTGGTTGCCTGTGGCTGGAGGTCTGACAAAGCATGCCACTTAGGGCTCAGCTGGTGCCCACCCTCTGCTCAAGCCTTGGATTGGCAGAGTATCCATGACTGGTGGCACTCTGATCTGTGAACATCATCAAGATTTGGGCCACTGCAAAGACCATGCAAGACTAACTCAGCCTTCTAAAGGCCAAGGGGAGCCTTCTGTTTTGTTGGACTGACCTTACATGAAACCAGCTAGTGAGTGCCAGTTGGAGCTAAAGGTTCTGGGACATGAAGTAGAGGCATGGGCTCAAAGATGTCACTCACCTTCTAGGAGGTGGAGCTGGCCAATCAGCCTGCAGGCAGCAATGTGGAGCCCTCCCCCAGCAGTCAGCTAAGAATTTTCTACTTAGAGCAGTGAAAGGTCAGACATAGAAGGGCCCTCTGAGACCACCCAGGTTTATCTGCCCAGCTTAACAAGACCTCCTTAAAGAAGAACCTTTTAATTCCTTGGATCCTTAATTATTTCAGGACTGAGAAACAGGCTTCTTCAGAAAAGTCATAACCTGGTGTCTTCAAACTCAAGCTGCCAAGCCATAGGTCTGTGAAAAAGGCCATGTAATCTCAGCCTTGACCCCTTCCCAAGCCTGATTTGGTGGCTAGGACAGACACACAGTATGGAAACCACTTCTCTCTTGCTACTACCATTCTATGCACTTGGGGCCTTGGGCTGTCCAAAGGATTTTGGTGTGTCATGCATGACTTGGGGATTCAATAAGAAACAATTCCCGTTAGTGCTGCAGGTCCCTGTGCAAGGAGATTTCAAGCCTTGCAGAAGACTCCTAGCTTCTTCTTATTTGTGGTCTCCAAGAGCAGCAGAATCTGCAGATTGATATCTTCTCAGACTCCTTTTTTGGTTTTGGTCAAAATTAGTTCTAAGTATCGAATGAAGATATCCGCTTACCTAATGTTTTTTTCTTAAATGGACTATTTGAGTTGACCCAGACGTCAGTCTCAGGAAACAGGAGGCATGGGCTAGCTGTGGGCTCCCTGAACCAGTGTCTTCCGCAGGGGTGGGGGTAGGGAGATGAGTCTTGAGGAGCAAACCTGGGAGTCCTTCCCAGGAAATCTGCCTCAGGCAGAGGCCTGATCCCAGTCCTGCTGGGAGACCCCAGGGGATATGGCACATAGGAGACCTGGACACTGGCCTGTGGGAGAGGTTCCTTCTGATGGAGAGGTGACCCCAAGGAGGCCATGGTGGCCCAGGGCTGCCACACATGACTGCGCTGACCAAGGGGACAAGTGGGAGCTGAACCCCAGCCCATGCATGGCACAAAACCCTGAGCCCTGGCACGGGGCTGCACCTTCTCAAAAGGGACACCTTTTTTCATTTTTACAAGGTGTCCTAGAGGTTGATAGTGGCTGTCATTTATTTGCCTGGGAATTCAAGAAGCAGAGAAATTAGAAGAAACGTCTCAGGCACGTGTGGCAAAGGCTTGGTGTAGGAGGTGGGGCGATCTGTGGAGTGTGCACAGAGCGGCCCCTTGAAGGCCAGGCTGGGGAGTTTGGACCTGACTGTGTAGGTCTGAGGAGATAGGGAGGGGAGGGCAGGACTAGACCACATCCGAGGCTTTTGCTACTCAAGCTGGAGTGAAATCTAGTTCACAGCCCCAATTGTTAGGCTTGGGCTGTGTGCCTGTTGTGGAAAAGGTGCACACTCTGTCCCAGGGAGCTCACAGGCTGTGGGTGGGAGCCTCAGGCAGGGGTGTCTGTGCTGGGAAGTGCTCAGTACCTTTAGTGGGCCAGAGACAGCATGGAGAGGAAGAAGAGGAAGCAAAACTCCATTCATCTACATGAGCACTTGTTAATTGCACCAGGCACCCAAAACCCTTTTCACATGGGCTATCTGATTTCATCCTCTCAGCAACCCTACAGAGCACATATTATTATCTCTATTATACAGAAGAGGACAATGAGGCTCAGAAAGGTGAACTAATTCACCTGAGGTCACACAGCATTCAGGTGGCAGAAGGAGGATTTAAATTCAGGTCACCCTGACAACAGAGCCTATTTCTGGAACCAGTATGTGATGTGGTACTCTACTCTCCCTGACTGATTCCCAGTTTGAACAACACCAAGCCAGGAAAAGAGGCCTCACCCCTCTGTAGAAACAGGCCTTGGGAGTCCTGAGTCCTGAATACTCAGACCTGTGTGTGAGTGATGAGACTGGCTCTGGTCCAGCTTTGAAAGTGGACCAGTTTCAAACAACAGAATCCACTCTGACTGGCTTAAGCAGAAAATGAATTTATTAAGGGATATTTGGGACTCCTAGAATCTCCAGGAGGACAAAAAGAGGTAGGCATGGGACACAGCCAGGACAACACCCACCACACAACTAGAGTTGCACTAGCATCAACAGCCCTGCTGCCAGCCAGCACCCAGAGTGCAGCTCCACTCCACTGTAACTTTTCCCAGGGTGCTCGGAAGTGGGCACTGGAAGCTCTGTCCTGCCCCCAGCCAAAGCTGGATGACTTTGCCACCCACTCCCAACAGATGGAGTCCCCCAGCCCACTGTTTCAAGTGGCTCCCGTCTCAATCAAGGTCATATACAAGAAAGTCTAATTGGCAGAGCCCACGAAACACACCTGTGCCCTAGCAGCAAGGGAAGCTGGGAGGAGGATTTCTGACTTCTGGCTCAAAGAAGCAGGCCTCCTACTGCAGAATCTCTGCAAACACAGGAAGAGCACAAACGATATTGGGCAGCAACAAACATGAGAAATGGTCCCTGCACTGCCCAAGTCTATAACCTGGAGGAGCCTAGGCAGGTCTGGGCCTCAGTTGCCTCAGATGTAAATTGAGGATAGTCATCCCTGCAGCCTCCTTCCAACAGGAGCTGCATGCATGCTCTCTTGAGATGTGCAGGGCGGAGGAAGCAGTGATCCCACCTTCTTGAAGATGGAGAGATTGCTGGCTCCCCAACCCACAGCCTTGCAAATAGCTCCAGGCCCGTTCACCTCTCCTGGCCCACCCTGCCCCACAGTGTCTTCGGCATGGCCTGAGAGAATACCCCAGGGCAGGGAGGCCTAGATGGATTATTCGTGACACCTGGGGAGGGTGCCAGGGCATGGAAACCTGTCCGGAGGTCCCTCGGTGCTCCTGCTAGATTGGTGGGCTCTGTGGAACAGGCGAGACCCTACACACACACATGCACACACACACAGACACACGCTGACACTCATACACTCACACACACGCTCACACACTCATACACTCACACACACATGCACACACACGCTCACACACTCATACACTCACACACACATGCACACTACACACGCACACACACACAGACACATGCTCACATCCCCACTCCCACTCGCACACACCCTCGCACGTGCTGCCGACACCTCGGCCAGCCTAGCTGAAGCCTCCTTCCCAGGAATGGCCAAGGTGAGGATCAGCAATGCCAGGAGATGACGCAGAAGGACTGGGGCACTTTGCCTTCTCGGGAGAATGTCCCTCAGCCAGGGCAACTGTGACTCAGCATCCCACCAGGGCCCCAGGGTGGCAAGGAGGCTGCGGTCCCGGCAGGAAGAAAGGCCAGCCACGGTCAATTAGGATTAGAATAGGAGCGCCTGTGGCCGCTATAAAGGGATTAGAGAGAAAGCAGAGCCGGGAATGACTGTGTCAAGCAGCAAATTGATAATGTGAATTAGAGAGGAAAAATGACAGAAGAAAGGACAAGTTTATTCTAGATGGAGGTCTAATGGGCGCCAGGACGACAGAGTGCTTTGTGAGGTGATGTTTTCATTTTTCACAGTAAATGCAAGCTGTCATGTGGAGGCCCGCTGGAGGGTCTAGCCTGGCTTTGGGAGGGAGTGGGTCAGAGTCCAGGGTGAGAGGTGGCTGGGGTTGAGGGCTTGGAGGGTCAAGCCAGGGATCCTCCAAGGAGAAGACTCTACTTCCGTTTCCTGTCCTTTGGGGCCCATGTGGAGGGCAGACCATGTGATTGCCCTGCCTTCGTGCCATGCCCCTCTCACGCACACACACCCGCCTTCCTCTGGGACCACCTGCAGGCAGGACGAACGGCAGACACTGCAGACACTCCATGGGTGGCTGTCCCCATCCCTCACAAGAGAGAACAGAGGAAGGCTGACAGGGGTCTCTGAGTCGGGACTGCAGCCAGGGAGGTGACAGAAGAGGCGGCAGAAGAAAACCCATCTCAGGGAATACTTAGGCATGGGGTTGGTGTTTGTGCCGTCTGAAACAGCACAGCAAGGTACTAGCTCCTCCACTGCCATACTGCCTCCTTGGGAGGATGGGGAGGGAGCAGTACATCGGCTCATCAGGGCTGAATGAGAAGGAGAGGTGGTGCATCCCAAAGTGTCACTCCTACTCTGGCAGACTCCAGGACTCAGCCCCCAGTTATGGTACAGGTTGACACTCCCTAATCCAAAAGCCAACTTGCTAGACCCATCTCGCACTCTCCAGAGCTTCTTTCTGACCTTGGATCCCCTTCCTGCTCTGAATATTAACCTGTGTCAGGCTGGCGTTTGCCCCAGTATTGCCCAGCCCTGCCCTCAGCAGGGTCAGGAAATGAGTGGTGAATGAATGAGTGAATGAATGAATGGGCAGGGGGTGTCTTCGCTATCGTTTGCTCACTCAGCAAAGTTGGTTCGTTTACACATCCAATCCAGCCAAGCAGGTGCCACATACGGATCCAGGCTGGAACTGGGGACAGACTCCCAGGAAGAGCAAAACCCAGCTTCTGCCTTTTGGGGGCTCTCCATCCGGGGATGGGGGAAGTGCAGAAAGAAGTCTTTCCCATAGCATAGGGACAGACTACAGGGGAGTGTGAGCTCAGGGCAGGGCGCTTCCCAGAGGAGGAGACAGGGCTCTGAGATTTGAAAGAGGCATAGAAGTTTAACAGATGGGAAAAGGGGTGAGGGTGCAGGCCAAGAGTTCCAGGCAGGAAGCACATTGTGGGGAAAGGCACAGAGGCAGGAGAGTATGCTAGCATGAGCTAAACTGTGCCTACCCCATAGGTTTAAATGAGATAATACATGCGCAGGCTCCAGAAGGGCCGGGCACAGAGGATGTGCTCATCTGTTCGCATTGTGTATATTTGAGAGAGCTGCAAGGAGTTTCGTCCAGCTTAAGCATGATATATGAGTGTGGGCAGGAGGGGCCTTCCCTGAGGGAAATGAATTCAGAGATGCTGGCTGGGGATAGATCACAGAGCACCTGCAGGCCAAACAAAGGGAATGCTTTTCATGTTTTTATCTTCTAGGTCAGGGGTTGGCAAATGATTTCTGTAAAGAGCCAGAGAGTAAATATTTTAGGCTTTGCAGGCCATAGTGTCTCTGTTGCAACTACCCAACTCTGTCATAATAGCAGTAAAGCAGTAATGGGCAATGCCTAAATTCATAGGCAAGACTGTGTTCCAGTAAAATGTTATTCACTAAAACGGGCAGCTGGGAGGATTGGACCCAAGAGCCCCAGGCTCCTGACCCCAGCTCTAGATGGCGAAGAGCCTCGAAATCTTGTGAGCAGGTTGTGGCCCTGCCATTTGGGGAACAGACTGGGACAGAGATCTTGATGAGAGAGGATGGTGGCCCGGACTGGGTGAGGGGAAGAAAGGACAGAAGTGGAGGAGACTGGTGGAAAGGGGACCCCAGATCTGACCTCAGTGCTCTCTCTCGTCTCTTCCAGGCTCCCCCTACTATTATAGCGCTGCCACCCGAGGAGCTGCCCCACCTGCAGCCGCCACTGCCTATGACCGTCACTGACCCTTGGAGCCAGGCGGGCACCAAACACTGATGGCACATATCATTGAGGGTGACAGCCACCCAGCCCTCCTGAAGATAGCCAGAGGAGCCCATGAGACCATCCCCCAGCACCCCCTACTTGCCTGAAGCTCCCCTCCTCCTCTCTTCCTCCAGGGACTCTGGGGCCCTATGGTGGGGCCGTTGGACTTCTGGATCCTTGTCCATTTCTAAAAGCCAATCTATGAGCTTCTCCCGATGGCCACTGGGTCTCTGCAAACCAATAGACTGTTCTGCAAATAACCGCAGCCCCAGCCCAGACTGCCAGTCCCCCAGCTGTCTAACTATCCAGCCATCGTAACCACCCCAGCCTGGGAAGGAGAGCTTGCTTTTGTTGCTTCAGCAGCACCCATGTAAATACCTTCTTGCTTTTCTGTGGGCCTGAAGGTCCGACTGAGAAGACTGCTCCACCCATGATGCATCTTGCACTCCTGGTGCGTCACCGGACATCTTAGACCTGTGGCAGAGCATCCTCTCTGCCCTGGGTGACCCTGGCAGGTGGGCTCGGAGCTGTCCTCGAGACGCCGCCCTTGGGCCCCAGCCTCCTGCTCATCCCTCCTTCTCTAGTATCTTCACGAGGAGTCTCACTGGGCTGGTTGTGCTGCAGGCTCCCCCAAGGCCCCTCTCTAAGAGGAGCACACTTTGGGGAGATGCCCTGGTTTCCTGCCTCTATTTCTCTGGGACCGATGCAGTATGAGCAGCTCTTTTCCAGATCAAAGAACTCAAAGAAAACTGTCTGGGCGATTCCTCAGCTACTTTTCCGAAGCAGAATGTCATCCGAGGTATTGATTACATTGTGGACTTTGAATGTGAGGGCTGGATGGGATGCAGGAGATCATCTGATCCCAGCCAAGGAGGGGCCTGAGGCTCTCCCTACTCCCTCAGCCCCTGGAACTGTGTTTTCTGAGGCATGCCCAGCTTCAGGTCACTTTGGACACCTGCCACGGACACTTCACCCACCCTCCAGGACCCCAGCAAGTGGATTCTGGGCAAGCCTGTTCCGGTGATGTAGACAATAATTAACACAGAGGACTTTCCCCCACACCTAGATCACAAACGGCCTACAGCCAGAACTTCTGAGCATCCTCTCGGGGCAGACCCTCCCCGTCCTCGTGGAGCTTAGCAGGCAGCTGGGCGTGGAGGTGCTGGGGCTGGGGCAGATGCCTAATTTCGCACAACGCATGCCCACCTGTTGATCTAAGGGGCCGCGATGGTCAGGGCCATGGCCAAGGGCCACGGGAACTTGGAGAGGGAGCTTGGAGAACTCACTGTGGGCTAGGGTGGTCAGAGGAAGCCAGCCGGGAAGACCTGCGGGACAGAGGAAGGCCTCCTGGGGGAGGGGCAGGAGAGCTGCTGTGTGACCTGGGAGTGATTTTGACATGGGGGTGCCAGGTGCCATCATCTCTTTACCTGGGGCCTTAATTCCTTGCATAGCCTCTCTTGTCAACTCACAGCAGCCAGGTAGAGCCCTTGTCCAAACCTGGGCTGAATGACAGTGATGAGAGGAGGCTTGGCCTTCTTACGTGACAGTGTCCCCCATATCTGTATGTCACCAGGATGGCAGAGAGCCAGGGCAGAGAGAGACTGGACTTGGGATCAGCAGGCCAGGCAGGTCTTGTCCTGGTCCTGGCTACATGTCTTTGCTGTGGGACCTCAGACAAAACCCTGCACCTCTTTGAGCCTTGGCTGCCTTGGTGCAGCAGGGTCACCTGTAGGGCCACCCCACAGCTCTTTCCTTCCCCTCTTCTCTCCAGGGAGCTGGGGCTGTGACAGGATCATCTGGGGCAGGCCCTCTACTTCCAAGCAAGCTGATGGGGGTGGGCACCTGAGGCTCACTAATATTTGGACCAAGTGGGAAACAGGAACACCCAGAGGGGCGGGAATCAGAAGAGCCTGGAAAAAGACCTAGCCCAACTTCCCTTGTGGGAAACTGAGGCCCAGCTTGGGGAAGGCCAGGACCATGCAGGGAAACAAAGCAGACTTCCTCTGGCCACCGCTAAGTATTTTGTTCCCTAAGCCCCCCCACAGGGTGGTGAAACAGAAGGGAAAACTAAGGCTCAGCAAGGTGGAGTCCCCAAGCAGTGACTGGTGGGGGCGGGGCTGGGACTCGGGCTCCTGACCCCCAACCCATGGTGTTCCCCGTCACCCTGGTCTATCCACATCTCCTATTCCTGAGGAGAGTTGACAGAGCAGTGAGAGATGGTTCTGGGCCCCATACCCTAGACACTCAGTCTGTAAGAACTGCCAAGGAAGCCTGGTCACCCAGGCCAGGGATGGAGCCCAGCAAGCTCACAGCAGGCACACGCACCCCTGCCCCCACCCAGAACCTGCGGGGCAAAGAAGGGAGGTAGTTGGGGCCAGAGTCCACCTCCAGGAGCCAGGGTGAGCTGGCTGCAGCCTCCACCTGTCAGGTAAGGTAGGAGAAGGTATGTTACCTGGCACCTCTCTCCCTGCCTCCCTCCATTTAGCAGGAAGTGGTGGGGTCAGGGGTCTTCAGCACAGGCTTCTTGAGCCTCTGCCCCCTGTCACCCTTCTTTTGGAATGATGTGTACCCACATCTTTGGAGCCTGCCCTCCTTGTGGTTCCAGGCTGTTGCGAGGAGGTCAGCCTCCCCTGAACCAGCTGCCTGAGGCATGCAGCATCCTTCCTCGGCAAAGCCCACCTGGCCCACAGCGGCCCCCTCTCCCTATCCTGTTCCTCTTCTTGCCCTGTAATGAGCTCCCCCCATACCTTTCCTCTCTCACCTGAGGCTTTGCTGGTCCTCAGATTGGTTTTGTATTTGTGAGACAACCACTTGACTCCTGGGCTGCCAGGCAGAAGCACAAGCGCACATGGATGCACACGGATGTTCTCACACACACACACGCCCGCTCTCACCAATTCACAGCACCTTGCGGTCCGGCGGAGCTGCCTGGGAGCTTGGTGAGGATGGCTCCAAAGGACACAAGCCGTTGAGTAGATGCCAGAGAATTCTGAATGGAAAACACAAGTCCGGGGCCTCACCAGCATCGTGGCAGAAGGCCTGGGGCATTTCTCCATGGGCCTTCTGCCCTGTGTTCCAGCTCTGACTTTTGGAAAAGGACATTGTGGATTTTATGAAAATTTTTCATACCATTAGTCTAGCTCCAACCTAGAAAAATTTGATGGTATATCAAACCCAACATCCCTTTCCCAAGGCACCTTAGTTAAGGCTAGCCCTTCCATAACTGACATCGTACGGTGCTTTGCAACCCTCGGCCACTCTGTGGGGCAACGAGCATGATGCCTACTTAATAGACAGGGAACTTGACATTTGGGGCTCACATGGCAACATAGAGGCGAAGTGAATTCTCAGATATCCAGGCCCCATTCTCTCTCCACTGAGTTATGCTCCTGTCATGGGAGTGTATGGCTTAAAGACACTCGCCAACCCCCATTCCCTAGAAATCCCCCAGACCCACAATAAGGCAAGAAAGAACAGGGACCCAGAGGCTGGCCTGACCTAGGGGCCTGGAGGTTGGCGGCTTTGTTTCCTAAGAACATTGAAACCTGCGGAGTCTTTGACCAAATCCACAACAGTGCTTCTGAGGTTTCATCCAGACTCTTTCCCAGCTGTCCCTGAGGTTCAGAGGGTATCAGAGTCAATTCAAGGCCACACCATAATCCCTGACCAGGCCTGGACATGGGTCCAGCCCTGACTCCAGGTGCCAGGTGCCAGGGTCATGTGCTGTCCCCCACTTCCCTTTCTTTGCCTTCCCACTTTGGAACAGGCTCCAGGCCTGGCTGTGACAGTATGCAGGAGTGCCCAAGCCAGGGCCACCAGGGTGTCCACAGCCCCTGGAAACACAGATCACAATCTCAAGTCCCCTGAATGAACTGCTTCCTGGGTGAACGGGGTGGCGTAGCCTTGCCACTCGGGCAGGGCACCAGACAGTACGGTGCAGCGGTGCCCGAGATGCCCAGAAGTGTACCTGCCCCCCTGAGTGGCATTCAAGTATGAAAACTTGTAAAATGTTCTGTCGACCTAAAGAAAAATGTCCATGGGCCAAATTTGACCCACTGGGCACCAGCCTGTGAGCTCCAATGCCTGCCAGTTGCCCCCTTTCTCATTCACCTCCTGTCCTTTGCTGCAGATTTGGAGGAGATGGGAGCCCAGAGAGGTGAGAGATGTGCTTCAAGGTGTCCAGCAAGGCAGGGGTAGAAACGGGCACGCCCAGAGCCTGCCACTCTCCCAGGCCTCATCTTGGGCTCTTGCAAGCCTTGCGCTTTGAAGGTGGAGTTGGGTGGAAGGTCAGAGGCGCTGGGGACGGGACTGGGGAACTGCTGGGCTTTCAGGGGAGGTCAGTGCTGCTTGGGCACCTTTCACATGTGCAGGGTAGAGACTCAGATGTGGCCACAGGGCACTGAGGGGTGAAATCCATTTACCAGAAGTCACGCCCCAGAACGACTGCCCAGCCTTGGCAGCCAGTGGCTCCAGCCACCCCCCCCCCCCATGACATTCAGCCAGAATTGAGCTCCAAGCCAGGGAAGCAAATCTTAAAAACCAACCAAGCACCCTGACACAGCCCTAGAAACACGATGAGTCTGAAATACAGCTTCCCGGGAGGGTGGAAACCAACTCCTGCCCCATGGCCAAGCCAGGTCCAGGCAGGCATGGGTGGATCCCACAGTGCTCTGAGCTAGACCAGCTCCACAGTGGCCCCGCTACAAGGCCAGTTCTGCAGCCTTGGCCTTGTCTCCCATCGAGAGGCTGCTCTGATGGTTCCCAGCCACACACCAGCTCTCCTGGGGAAACTCTTTCTTTCGTTCTTTTGGCCTCGGAGAGGTCCGAGGCAAGTACATTTCTTAAAAGGTAATAAAATGCATTATTGGAAAGTTGGACAGTCAGGCCACGACCCCTAGCCCACGGCGTGCCCCACCTCCCAGCAGCCCCTTCAGCCCCTTGCCCCTGTTGTCCCCTGTTGCCCCAAACCTCAGGGTTCCCTCTTGCATATTCATGGGGGAACCACAGTGCTGATGTGCACTTCCCCACTGTCAGCTCGGCTGCACCTCGTGTGGCGCCAGGTCCCAAGGGCCTCTGCAGAGGCCAGGCTGTGAGCCCCTTGCCTGCCTGCTCCCCTGATGAGGCAACAGCTTCTCTGAAATGAGCTGCTGGCCAGGAGCGGGCAGGCACCAGTCTGTCTTTCCTTTTCTGGTAATTCCTCAGCGCTGAGGCTCCATTCCTGGGCACGCCAGGATTGAAGGGAACCTCAGAATCATGTCACTGCCATTCTAGAGTTTCAATCTGAGGGGTCCCCTTTAGCTCATCTCCAAGATGGGTAAACGTAGCCACTATTCAGAAAGCCCAGAAATTCTTGTTCCCACATCTTAGATCCCTGAGCAACACAAGGAGAAAATGCAGCTGCTTACCTATTAATACCTACTGAGGGACAATCAGTGAAGCCTCAAAGGAGTCATCTCAGGTAGGGTCCTTGGCCTGTGGCAGGAGAGACAGAAGCACCAACCCACCCACCCATCAGCTTCGGGTGGCTGATCGGGGCCCAGGGAGGGAAGCAGGTGAAACAGCAGGGTGGGGGTGACTTGGCAGTCACGCATCCCCTCCCCGACTCTGAGGCCTGGCAGGAGGAGGTCACGCCAGGAGGAGGCCACACCAGCCTCACCTGCCCTGACCCCCGCCCCCCACCCCATGACCCTGTGGCTATGGCCGCTGGTCGCCCTTGTCCCCAAAATCACCATGCCTGTGGCCACGTCCCTCATCTTCTCCAAAAGCATCATTAAGAACAAGTGATTTTGGATGATGGATTTTTGATTTACAAACGGCGCATTTCCCTTGGAGTGGAACAGAAAGGAAACCATTTAATGGCGCACTTCTTTTCAAGCATGAATACATTTTAATGAAACCATTTTACTGTATTTGAGGAAATGGAGAGTTGAACATTCCAACCAATCAATAGCCAATTAATTGCTATAAAGCTAAAAAGAAAATAAATAAATCCTGAGTCTATTTTAAACACTTGCAAAAAGTTCAGAGCCTCAGAATCTGGCCTTCCCCTCCATAATGTGCACGAGCACGTAAACACACACACACTCACACACACATACTGACACACACACTCACACACACACTCTCTCACACACTCACACACACTCACACACACACACACTCACACACACATACTGACACACACTCTCACACACTCACACACACACTCTCACACACACACTCTCTCACACTCACACACTCAAACACTCACACACACTCACACTCACACACTCACACACACACACACACTCCCCTACACCTCAGACATACTTGAAACTCAGAAACAGCACTGAGTCTCCCCATGCCAATTCTTGCCTGCTCTCCTCGACTTGGGTCAGAGAAGGTGAGCAGACCCGGCTGCAGCCTGTCCCAGGGCTCAGCAAGAGGCAGGCCTATCCCCTGGCCCCAAGACCCAGCACAGCAGAGGGTGGCGGGCAGTGAGGGCCTGGCGTTGCCTGGGCCCCACTTCTCAGCCCCAGCAGCTGGACCTCCAAGGTTGGGCTGAGAATGGAGTTTTGGTTCTGGGTTTGCCCTGACTCCTGCTGGAAGACGCTGCCCTGGTTTTTCACCCTCTAGTGGCCTTGGACATTAAGTATTTGTAGAAATGCAGATTACATTGCAAATGGAAACCTTTGCCAGGAAGACACATGGATTTTGCTTTTAATTCTTTGAAACATTTGACTTTGTCTTAGGGACTGACCTTTCAGCATCAAAGAAATACATATCTACTGTATCCGCCAAAGTTTGTGATGCCTGCATAGACGCTTACTTGTAAAAAAAAAAAAATACAAAAAAACCAACAACAAAAACCACAATTGAATTGCCTTTGAAAGTGGGAGATGATCTGTCTCCAACGGATTGAAAAAAAAATGCTTCTTAAAAAATGTGTATGTTTTGTATTCTTTTTTTCTAGTAGAAAATAACTGACTTGAAATATTGGTGGTTTTTTTCTTAGTGACGTGTGTTGCTTTTGTGTGTAATAATATTTGAATGTAATTACAGCAGTGCCAATTTGCCAAAGATGTTGGACATATTTTTCTTTTTTGGGGAGGAGGGCAGGGCTAAGGGTGGGACTTGGGAGAAAACAGGGGTGGGGTTTTGGTTTAATTTTTTTTTTTACTTTTTTTTCCTCGTCAAACCTGCAATTTGTGGCTTCCTTTTAAGTTAAATGGTTGACTGCAACACCTTTATTTTAGATTAGTTGGAGAAACATGCAATAAGATTGGCGTAGTTTCAATATCTGTGTGTCTTTTCATGAGTGGCTGTTACTTGTGAAGAATTGATTTTATGTAACCTTTATGTGAGATAATTATTTGTAAATATTTGCCATAATTTTATTGGTTCCTAAAATAAAAGTAATTTTTTAAGTTCAGAAAAAGAATTTGATCTTGTTTGTTTTTACTAGTTTGAGGATGCTCTTTGACAACTTTGACTGTATCGTAGTCATGCGTGGATTTGATTGTTTTTGTCAAAACAAATCCATGCTGCAGAATTGGGCTCTGCCCTGGGCAGGGGGCAGCAGGCACAGAATCCACCCTTGGGATATCCCCAGCTTGGCAGGTTGAGTCATGGGTGAGCCTCCACTCTGGATTCGACTCCTAACTGTGATTTAATGTCAACTTCTTCAGTTCCCAAATGGTAATCCCCACCTCATTCATTCATTCAGCACATACTGATGAGCATCTATTCTGTCCCCAGCACTGGGGACACAGAAGTGAACAGGGCCAACAAGGACTCTGCTACCAGTGGCACAATCATAGCTCACTGCAACCTTGAACTCCTGGGTTCAAGCCACCCTCTTGCCTCAGCCTCTCAAGTAGCTAGGACCACAGGCGTTCACCACCAAGCCCAGCTAGTTTTTTAAATAATTTTTCCCTACTTACAAACTAACATATTATCAGCTAATTTTTTAAAACTTTTTGTAGAAACAGGCTCTCACTATGTTGCCCAGGCTGATTTCAAACTCCTGGCCTTAAGCCTTCCTCCTGCATCAGCACCCCCAAAGTGCTGGAATTACAGGCATGAGCCACCGCCCCCATCCCATACGTGCTTTTCACTTTGATCCTGTCGAGCCTCCTGGAAGCTAAAATGCCTGGATCGAGACAGAACTCAGAAGCCATTCACACTAGGAGACCTCGCCTTTGGGCCCCAAAGCCACAGGCCATATCCAGTCAGACCTCGGAGAGCAAGAGTCCACAATCCTTCTGTCCTGTCCTTAAGCCCTTGGAACTGAAAATTTCAGGTGCAAAGGAGCCCAGAAGTGGCTTTTCATCAGCGGGTAAGGCAGCTGCAGACTTGAGCCCTGCCCCTGCCGGGCAATGTCAGAGTGTGCAAGGGCAGGCAGGGACCGCTGCGCCCGTTGGCACAGTATGTGCAACTCAGTAATTGCCAGAGATGGAGTGGGCGAGTGACCGCTTGGGGGCCATGGACAGCAACTCATTCATATTTAATAAAGCAGCTGCACAGCCTCCATTCATTTCTGCAATGGATGGTGGCGAAGGTGATTCCTGAGGGAGAGAGAGTGAGCCATGGCAGAGTGCTGGCCTGGCTCCTCCCTTCTCAGTGCTCCTGACTAACAGCACAAACTTCAAAGAGAAGTAGGCGTGTTTTTTAACTGAATTCGGACCCCAAACCTATGAATTGGCGAGGCAGGGCAGGCGCTTCATTTCCTGACACTGTGGCTCTGTCCTTGGTTTTCTGGGGACAGAAGCCTCAGACCTGCCCTCCCCAGAAACAGGGCACCAGTCTCTGCAGTAAGCAGGGCATGTGCAGCCCCCACATGACAGCAGAATGGAGGCAGTGGGCAAGGCCTCCAGGTATGGAGGTGGAAGTACAGACCCTGACAGCCTCAGGCAGCCTCCAGCAGCCCCTCCGCACTCAGGGACAGTGAAAGAGGAGCAGAGACAGAAGAGTGAGATGTGCCATGGGAGGTGTTCCTTGAACTCCCTGGGGAGCCAAGCCCCACGCTGAGTGCTGGGGACAGAAGAAACCCCTGGGGGAGTGAGACTGCTGCAGGGCAGAAAGATCAAGCCTCCCGCAAGCCATGCCTGGGAGTCTCAGCTCCAGGTTTTAATGGTCAGTTTGCTGATATAAGCAGTCTCTTAACTTCTAGAAGCCTTGATTTCTTCAGCTGTGTAATGGGTATAACCCTGATAATATTTACCTCAAGAGTGTTATGAGAAACAAGTGTTATGCATTGTGTAAAAGTTTTTCCAAATGACAAATGGGAGTTTTGCCAGGATGTCTTCTCCACTGTAAGGAAGTCAAAATTTTACATCCCAAGGTCAAATTCTAGTCAGAACCTGCTCTGTGCTGGGTGCAGGAGGAGGGTAGAATGCAGAAATGAACCAACCAGGAGCCTGCCCTCTGGGGGCAGGTGATGTGTGTATTTTAATTCTAGGCATGACATGGTCAGTATCACCTACAGCTGAAGCAGGCAGGGAGGTGTGACCTCAGGAGGGTTCCATTCAGTTGTGGGAGGGGTAGTCAGAGAAGGCTTCCTGGAAGAGATGGCTTTTGAGCTGAGCTGTGAAGGGTGGGCAGAATTTTAACAGGAAATTTTAGAGAGGGCAGGAAGGGAAGGCATTCCAGGCACAGGTAACCGTGTGAACAAAGCCCTACAGATGGGAAAATGGGTATGTTGGGAGGAGATACTGAACCGTTTCCCTCTGAGTTAACCAGGCACTGTGGCCTTTTCCCCAAGCCTACCTTCTGAGGCTCTGTGGGTGCCACCAGGTCAAAGGTAAGGGGTAGCTTGGGTTCTGGATCAAAGGTGAGGGCTAGCCTAGGCTCCTGTCATTTCCCAGCAGATGGGGTTGCTCAAGGAGGAGAGGAGGTGGCAAATGCAAGCAGAGGCTGACGTCTTCCTCAGGAGGCAGCGAAGGGGAGTGTGTTTCAGATGGGGGTGGGAGTAGATGGATTTCCAGCCCCGCAGATCCAATAGCTGTGGAGCCTCTTGGCCGGCTGCGTGGTGATGTGCGGAAGGGGACCCTTCTGGCCGACTGAGCACTGCTGTGGCCTCCTCAGCACACTGCCTCAGTAGCTGTCTCTGGGAGGGACGCCTGACCTGCAAAGTCCCGCAGGAGGAGGCCATCACTAGGAGGCCCGCTCTGCAGCAGACACAGCTGCTGTGATTTTAGACCCCTGAGGCCTTTAGCACCCCAGGTGATCTTCGTGATTTATTTTTCTTCAGTGCACATGCATTACACACAGTTTGAAGATAATTTTGGAAAGTTGACGTTGCTCTCCTTGCTTGGGCTTCCCAGCAGATAGTGATGCGGGGCCTCTGCAAGCTCCACTACAGACCAGCTCTGAGGACATTTAGCAAAGAACCTGCCTGCGTGGGTCTGTTTAGGGCACAGAGCACAGGAACACACACCGGGTGGCCGAAACCATTTATTTTCTCAAAATTCTGGGGCTAGAAGTCCAAGATGAAGGTGTCAGCCAGGGGTGGTTACTTCTCAGCCTTCTCTCTGTGTCTTCACACCCCCTTCCCTCTGGATGCGTCTGTGTCCTAATCTCTTCTTACACAGGCATCAGTCACCCTGGATTAGGGCCCACCCTAAAGACCTCATTTTAACTTTATTACCTCTCAAAGACCCAGTCTCCAAATACAGTCACATTCTAAGGTACTGAGGGGTAGGGCTTCAACATATAAATGTGGGGGTGACACAATTTAGTCCATAACACCATTTGAGAAGAAAGAGACCCCCAGATCCCTAGAGCAGTCCCAGCTGGGATCTGCTCTTCACCCATCAACCCTACCTCTGCCCATGCTATGCCACCCCTCACCAGCGACATCTGCCCGTTTGTCCAAAGCCAGAGGCTTCTGCCTCTCAGATCTGAACTCCCAAATGTGGCCCCCAGGAAGATCCTTACCTCATACCTTCCATCCAAAAAAATTCCTAGTGGAGCCAAGAGTTTCTTTAAAAATTTTAAATAAAATGAATGGGGTTATAGATGAAGATATTTCAAGCTTCTATATGAAATATGACTTTATAAGCTTAAAAAGATGGAAAAGTCTCAAAGGACAAGATTGAAATATTTAATCTTATGATTTGCTTTTTTTAGTTTTATGTATCCAAAAACATTTAACAAAATACAAAGATAAAGAAGTAGGAAAGATCTAAGACATGTGAAAAGGTATAATGCCTTCAACACACGAAAAATGTGCATGCAATTTTATGAAAAATCCTACCACCCTCAGTAAAGGTGTCCACGGAACACTCATGAAGCACAATGTTCAATCCAACACTGAAAACACTATTTGACTTCACAAAAATCATTTTTTAAAAATACCTAGTGCTGGCGAGGGTGAGAAGAAATGAACACCCCTCTATCCGGCCACTGAGCTGTCTTACAGTATGAGGCCAAGGCTGCTGTTACTCTCTAACCCCAGCTGGGTAGGGTGGCTCATGCCTGTGATCCCAGCTACTCAGTAGGCTAAGGTGAGTGGATTGCTTGAGGCCAGGAGTTTCAGATTAGCCAGGGCAACATAGCAAGACCCTATCTCTAAAAAACAAACAAAAAAACAAATCTCTAGGCCTAGGTGCTGGCCCCAGGGTACCTGGAGGGGCTGGGACTTGAAAGGGTTGGAGTGGGGATCCTGCAGGGGGCCTGACCACCCCCAGTGCTGTGGTTTTTCCCTGGGGCTGGCTGCCTGCAGTCACAGGATGACATTTACAGCCCAGGTCAGGTGGGAAACATGGTGTTTCAAGCCCAGTGGTGTCATCTGGAAGGGCATGCAAGCAGCAGAGGTTCCCACATTATCCACAAACATGTGTAAATATCGCGACGGTGCGTAATGCAACCAAGAAAATCACTTCCCGTTGTTTCCCCTTCAGTGATATTTTCTGCTTGGCTGAGTTTGCTTAGCACACTGGAAAGGCCAACTCATCAGTTCTTGTTGTTAATCAAAAGCAGTAATTGTCCGAGTTCAAAGCCTCCTGACTTAGACTCTGCTGAATAGGATAACAAGTTCCAAAAATGCTAAGTAGTAGTTTCTATAAATGGGCTTTTTTAATAGGGAAGGCCCCTGAAGAGGGTTTGGAAAGAAAACCTTTCTGTGAAGTGGAATTAAAACATTGTGCAGACTTTATAGAGCATGACAAATAAACTCCTAAAACTCCTAGAAGCTCTTAAAGCATGGTCAATGTGGATGCAGACTCATTTTCTCATTCACAGTGCAAACTGGTGTATTGGTTAAGGCGATATCGACTGATGTAAGAAACATATCCCATAACTTCAATGTCTTAACACAATAAAAATATGTTTCTCACTCACATGTCAGTCTTGTGAGACCCCAAGGAGAGGACCCACATAAGTCGTACCCCATGTTAAATGTAGCATTCCTGGTAGGCAGGCAGCCTTCCACAAGGTGACTCAGGGATCCAGCCTCCTTTCTTGTTTTGGCTCTGCCGTCTTCAACCTTATGGCTTCCAAGTTTACCTCGTTTGTCTGCATCAGGCCTGCAAAAAAGGAGAGCACAGAGGATCGGCCACTGGATAGTGTTCATGGGCAGGGCCGAAGTGGTAGACATCATTTCCATTCACATTCTAGTGACCAGAACTCAGTCCTGTGGCCCTACCCAACTGCAAGGAGCCTGAGAAATGCAGTCTAGTTCCATGCTGAGGAAGAAGACATGGGTCTGTGGGACAGCTAGCCAAGCAGTATTTTCATGACACTCATGAATTCAAGAATTTCAACCCCAGCTTTGCTCAGTTCTTTTCTACCAACTCTGGGGCAGTGGAAGGCACAATAAGTTGATGCAAAAGAATGGCACGGGTGTGCCTGGCCCAGCTCAGCCCCTGCTCCTCACCTTTGTCCTGCTCTCACGTGAACTCACGCTGACCCTAGGCTTGGAGAACAAGCACATTCCTGGCCTGGAAGAACTGAAGGGAGTCCAAGGGCTTGTCATCATCAGCCCTGCTCTTGATCTACTCTGATCTTCTGCCTTGCTTCTAAACATAGGACTATTTGGGTTGAGTTGTGAGCAAGAATGTCAGTTAGCATTTACTGAGCACTAACTATAACTATCTGCCAGGCACTGATGCTTAGTGAAAATTTTCCCATTGTCCCAGAATTGCACAGCCAAGGCCAAAGCTGAAAACTGTAATTTCACAGAGCCTCCAATAGTTGGGTCCAGTCACCTCCTGCAGAGTGGGGAGGTGACAATTCAGAGAATGAACTTGACCACTCGATAACACCCCCTACTCACCCCACCACCACCATCACCACACAAGTAAAGACTGAGAGAGGAAGAGACAGTCAGCTTGAGGAAGATGCAGATTCAGGAGAGAGGCTAGTGGGCAGGGATGCTGTTTCCTCTGCCCAAAGCCAGGGGTCAATGGCTTTAAGAGACTCCCTGAGAAGTTTGGAGGTACCTTCAAAAAGAGGAGCCTGAGATTTCACCTTCTGTATGGGCATCTGCTTGGCCAACAGATTTGGTGGCCTGCCCTTACATTTCCTGAAACAGGGGAAAGGAAAATGGGTAAAGATATGCATGTGCCTTGTGAGCTGTGGGACACCATTGATGAGAGCCACCCTCCCACTGCCCAGCTGGAACCCCACCCCAAAAGCCTCTCCCTGGACCAGGAACATCTGGACGCTGTGCAGTGGGTGGTCTTTGATGAGGGTTGGGAGAAGGAACAGAGAGCCACGTCTCCCACCATCCAGGACCTGCCTTCAGGGGTCAAAGAGGGGAGGCACATGGGATTACCAAATAAGAATAAAGACAACACATCCTGCAGATGTCATGACAGCCCCCAATCAGCTGAGTTTAAGTTAATCAAAAGGGAAACGATCCTGAGTGGGCCTGATCTAATCAGGCACTCTCTTTAAAAGGAGGTCTAGCAGTCAGAGAAACAGATGCCTTCCCTTTGGCCTTGAAGAAACAGAGGGTCAGGCTGTGGAGAGGACCGCACAACAGGGATTGGCGGGCAGCCCCCTAGGAGCTGAGGGCTTTGGCTGTCTAACTGCAAGGACCCAAGTTCTGTCAACACCCAGGGAATGTGGAAGGGACCCTGGCCTTAAGTGAGATGACAGCCCTAGCTGGCACCTTGATGCAGCCTTGTGAGACCCCAGGGAGAGGGCCCAGATAAGTCACACCCCAACTCCCACCCCACAGAAGCTGAAATAATCAACGCATGTTGTCTTCAGCCACTGGGTTTCTGGTAACTTGTTATGGAGCAGCAGAAAACCAATGTAGTTTCTCCACAGGCTGCCAGAGCCACAGCAAGGGCCAGTCGGCCCCGGGTGATGGCAGAGAATTCCAGCTTCAGATTATGTGTGAGACTGAAATTTCAGAAAGAACAGGACAGAATGTTAAATACCAAAACGAAACTGTTCTAATAACTGGAAGTTATTCGAATGTTCTGGAATCTGACCAAGATGTCAATAAAGGTGCCACCACCCTACCAGAAATCCAGAAATGCGAGAAGGAGGATAGTTCCATGTAGCACAGCTGGTGGGGGGGAATTAACTCATGTCATATTTACACCCCAAAGAATTATGGCCCCTTTATAAAATGGACTTCACATGCAGGATCTCACTTACTCCTTATAATAACACTATGAGGTCCTGACAATTATTACCATCCTCACTTTTATGGATGGAGAGACTCAGGCTGAAAAGCCCAGCTATCTCACCCCAGGTCACACAGCTGGTAAGCTGTGGCCAAGACTTGAAGCCAGGCCATGTGTGACCCCAGGTGGAGGGTCCCCAAGAGTTGCTGCTGCCCATTCAGCCCACACACTCCCAGCACCTGGGCCCTGAAGCAGGTAGTGAAGGCTCAGTGGAGATGAGAGGGCATTTTCTTACCCTTCACAAGAAAGGCACTGGCTGGTGACACCTCCAGGCAGAGTCTCCAGGGCTCTTCTCCTACCACGTCTCACCTAGGCAGCTCTGATGCAGCTGGAAGTCGAATCCGGTAAAAACTAAAATTCCAGTAAAAATCATGGATCAACTGGGATGACTTGGAACTGCTGTCAGCATCTGCATTTTAGAATGAATTGCCGGCTGTCTTCTCCTTCTTTCGGCCAGTAAACACTCCTGGATATCTGCTCCATGCCAGGGTCTCAGCTAGGCACAGGGACCCCAGGGACAAAGAGGAACAGGCATGGTCCCTGCCCTGAGGGAGTGCCCCATGTGGTGGGGCGGGGGAGCAAATCCATAGCTGTACAGCAGATCTGTGAGTCTATGAGCAGTATCTCAGGAGGTGGACACTGTGGGTCTGGTGGGAATGACAGGCTCCAGTGGACCACACGGGAACGGTGGTGTGCCACCGGTAACCAGCACCTTTCCTGAGCAGGTAGGATGTGCTCTTGCCACAGTCCTGCAAGGAGCGTCTGTATGTTCCCCAGATGAGGAAACGGGTTCAGATCAAGCTGTCTGGGAAGGAGGTGAGCACCCTGTCACTAGGAAGCCCAAGCCGGAGCTGGATGTTCACTTGTCAACACCAAAAAGTCTCATCTGATAGAGACTGGACTGGGGGCCTCTATATATACAATGGGTTTTCATTTTGGTATTAAATTTTGGTGTTTTTAAAAAAAGATCACACACACACACACACACACACACACACACACACACACACACACACAGTTAAAAAATTCAAACAGGGGCCGGGTGCAGTGGCTCATGCCTGTAATCCCAGCACTTTGGGAGGCCAGGGAGGGCAGATCACAAGGTCAGGAGTTCGAGACTAGCCTGGCCAATGTAGTGGAACCCCATCTCTACTAAAAATCAAAAAAATTAGCCAGGTATGGTGGTGGGCACCTGTAATCCCAGCTACTAGGAGGCTGAGGCAGGAGAATTGCTTGAATCCAGGAGGTGGAGGTTGCAGTGAGCCGAGATCACACCATTGCACTCCAGCCTGGGCGACAGTGCGAGACTCTGTCTCAAAAAAACAAAATTCAAACTGAACAAAAAAAGTAGGCAGTGGGTCTCACTTCCACTCCAACCCCGAGGCTCCCAGGTCTCTTTTCCATGACTCTAGTGTCTGTGTCTTCTTCCAGAGATAATTTATGCATATGTTATACATGCATATACTTAGAGATATTGCGGGTATGTGTGTATATACACATATCTCTTTATTTAAAATATTCTCAGAGTCTCGTTTCTTTGTAAAATTTCATTTTGAGGAAGTCCAACTTTTTCTTGGCAAAGCTAGAAAGAATAGTATTTTTTTTCAAACCCATGTTAAATATTTATTTTACTGCCTGTAGTAGTCAGAATTAGATCAGCTATGAACGACTGAAAAATCCAGAACAGCAGTGGCTAAAACAGGACAGATTATCTTCTCTCACATTCAGAGTCTGGAGCCGGTGATCCATGGCTGATATAGCAACTTGGCCGAACACGGACCAGGCTCCGTCATCTGTGGCCCTCCTGAGGCTGTGCCCCTCAGCCCCAAGGCCCAAGATGGCAGCATCAGGGTTCCAGACAGCAAGACAGAGGAGACAAAGCAGAGAAAGCCTGCTGTCTCTGAATAAGATTCCAGGAGGCTGGCACCTGGCACTTCTGCACGTATGTCATGGGCCAGAAGCACATCCTGAGGCCACATCTGTCAGCAAGGAAGGCTGAGGAAGGTGATCTCTACTCTGAGTGGCCCTGTTTGTCCAGCTACAAATTCTGTTATTCCGGGAAAAGGAGAGACTGGATATTGGATTGTGAGTAGCAGTTTCTGTTCTGTCTCCATTGCCCAGTTGGTCAGAGTAGAGACACATTTCTTCATTTATTCAACCAATTGTTATCGAATAAATGTTTGTTGAATTAAATGGAGATGGCAGAAGGAGGGACTTGTATGGAGATAACAGAGGACCCAGATCTGCTTCAAAAATTCACAAGGGACCAGCTAAGACCACCGGCCTCGAGCCCTAGAGAGAACTATTATTACCTTGCTGTTTACTCTCGTACCTATATCAGAAGGCCCTCACCCACGACTCGGCCTTTCCATCTGAGCAATGGGGCCAGAGACATGAGTTTGAACCACATGATTTCCAGTCCTTCCATCTCAAAATCTCAATGAGTGTATGGTTCTAAACGACTCATAGTCAAGGGACCAAGCATTCATTATGAAGCCTGAAAGTCAAGGATGAGAGATCAAAGACACCAAGGGCCCCTTGGAGCTGGCCTTGCCTTTGGTGACCCTCATCCGTCAAAAGGCCATCTGAAGCCCCCAGGTACCTTATTCTGCTGAGCCAAAGAGCTAGGTCTCAGTGAACACTAGCATCCACCCAAAGGCTAGGCAGAAAGTAAAATACAGCAGACTGCCTGTCAACAGATGTTTTCCAAAGGGGAACTATTAAAAATGGTAACTTGCGGGTTCATAAGGCCCAAACTATGGAGGAAGGAGTGTGGCTTCTGCAAAAAGAAGCCTGCCTGCCTGATCCTCGAGGCTTCTTTGAGGAAGAATGATGTCTGAATGAGAATAAACCAAAAGATGTTATTATTTAGTCTTCAAATGGCTTTGGAGACATTTCCCAGGAAATCCACTAAAAACATAGCATTTTTCAAGGAGTCTTGGGACATTTCCTCATGATTAACACACTGGCTTAGGGAAAGAAAAGCCAAAAGTAGGGGAAAATAGACTCTTCTCTGAATAGAAAGCAGTAGCATTATCTAATTCTCTAGGGACTGGAATTAACTGGTTTTAATTAATATTTGGTAGTTATTAGGGAGAATTTCTTGGGAGAAAGGAGTTAAGCCCATCAGAATTAAGTAAGGCTCTGGAGGGGCTGCCAGGCTACTTGGAGGTCTGAAGTGAATCAGGTGAGCTTCAGTGGGGAAAAAGAACTCCAAGCTATGGGCTTGGAGGAATAGAAGACACAGTTCAGGACCCACGTGGACATTAAGGCTGCTTGGGAGCTCCCCAGAAGCTGAACCTATGTTTTATCAAGGGACTTTCAAAATAGGGAATATGCCCATGGGATGTTTGGCTAATCACAGCCGTGGGTGTGTGGATGCAGTCACAGCAGTACTAAAATGTAGAGACAGGAAGGCAGCTAAACTCTGCAGTCCGGTCCACGGTTCAGAAGCATCCTTCAGTCCCAGGCCAGCCAGCAACTGCTTCTCCTTCTGCCAGGACACTAGGGTTTCTATCCAACTTCCCCAGCAATGCTGAGCCTGGCGAGGGTTTTAATTTTCTATCTTGATGAAAAATGTGTGGTTTATACACTGTCGTAGAACAAATAGAATTGGGATTTATGTTTCACAACTTCCACGGTTTGTTTGGGTTTCTTCCATATGTCTTTGACAGTCCTATCACATTTCTGACAGTTACGATTTTTTTTTTCTTTCTGGGAAGTTGGGGAGAGGCAGAATACACATTTTTCCCTTTTTCCCACTAAGTCTTGCTTGAAAGTATGTGTGAGCATCATATGGGCCCGTGCGTGTGCCTCTCTTATTGAGAAAACACGTGAATGTGTGTGTGCAGGCTGTGGGGTTACATGTTTGTGTAGGGGGCACTGGGCTACAGTGTGTGGACATGAACATGTTAAGTATAGTGCTATGTATTGGATACATGTTTGTGATGTGATGGTGGTGGTGTTTCTGTGTGTGTGTATGTGTGTGTGTGTGTGTGTGTGTGTGTGTGTGTCTACAATAGAAAAATCAGCCAATTAGATGTTATTCTAATTCAGATGTCATCAGTGACCAAGGCTCTCTCCTCACAATGTCATGCACGCACGTGTGCGGAGCCTGCCAGCAGTTGGGAAAGGTCAAATTGTTCTCCATGCCCCAAATTCCATGTGTTTTCAATTAATTTCACATGTGTGTTTCCACGTGTGGTGCTTTCATTATTAGGTGAAGAAAATGTCTCACTCCCAATTATTCATCGAGGCCCATCCCTTCGCTCTGTGCGGCAGAGTCCTCCTCACCAAGTGCCGTTAAACACGACATCAATCCCAATAGATTGACTAATTCCTTTTTCATTATTAGAACAGATTTACGACTTTGGAGTCAGGGTGTTGGGTGTTTTTTTTTTTTCCCCGCTAGAAAATTCATCTGTATCCTAGAATCAGCTTGTAGCTCAATGTAAATTCAGTGTAGAATTTAGTCAGTTATTAAGTGGATTTAAGTGGCTGAACCCTGGTGTAATCTGACCAGCAATGCATGAAGGAAAGAGTTGGAGGTGTAAAAAATGTCAAATAGCTTTCTCAGATGCATTAAACTATTAATAAAGATAAAACGATCTTTATGTTTGGGGTTTAGAACATCTCTTTTATGATAGCAAGAAGCCACTTTGATTCACGACTCGTTGGTTTCAAGGTCTGGTGTCATTATTCAGAAGGTGTCAGGAAGGAAACGGAGACAAGCTCCTCAGCAGGAGGAGAGGTGAAAAAAGAAGCTGGGAGCGCAGGACTGCTCTTGCCCAGCTGGGGTGGGCAGGGAGATGTGACAGTGAGGGGAGGAATACAAAAGGCAGTGGTGATTGCGTCCACACCATCAGAGCCCTCTGTACACGCATCTCCATTTGGTCCTGAGATATGTTTTCTGTGGCTCTTCTGAAGAGGTCACAGCCTCCCTCTGAGGGGACTGGCGTGCTGGGTATTTTCCATCTGCCCCCAACCCCACCAGCTCCATGGCTCTCCTCAGTCCTGCTCTGCATCTCAGGAGGTTGATCTCTGCGGACCACCTCACCCCGACTCCCTGGCCCTCTAGCTTCTGGTGGGATGGATCCAGCCAACGGGAGGCAGCAGAAGACTGGAGAGAGGGGAGTGAGAGCTCGGAGGATTTATCCCCACTCCCTCCTTGCCTCACCCCAGTTCTGACAGCGGCTGCCTTCAGGACTTACCTCCTCTTGCAGCCTCTCTTCCACGGCTCCCGGTCTTCCTCCAGGTTCTGGCAACAACGTTCCGTCCCCTTGTCCTTCAGGCCTCAGGGTGGTCGTGGCTCCCCGCTGGGGCTGCACCCTCCCACGGTGGGTTCCTGGGCCCTGCCAGTTTGCACTACGGTATGCTGTCTCATCGTTAAACTCTCCTCCCATAAACTCTTTGAGTGGGCCGACCATTTTCTCCTGAGAGGCACTGACTCAGAGGAGCCTGATCCTCCCAGGGCTGTGTGCCTGTCAGGGATGGAAACAGGAGCTGGGGCATCGTGCAAATGCTCCGTGAGAAATGTTGATGCACGGCTGCCCCCGTAGCCGAGGCTTCTGCAGCATGACGTTGCATGTGCTTCCTCTTTTCCTTTAACAAGCCTTGGCTGGGCGGCTTCCAGAGGCCCATTTCCATGCTAGGCAGGCCCTGTCCTCATGGAGTTTACAGTCAGGGGTTAGGTGCTATTGTGGGAGGCACAGGGCTTTGAGCAGCAGAGGAGGAGAAGCGCTGGGTGGAGGGGCCAAGAGGAAGGAACAACCAAACTGAGAATCTGGAGGATGGGAAAGAGATGTCCGAGAAAAGGAGTTGGGAGAGCGACTCAGGGACAGTGGTGTTTCTGGCAGAGGAAACAGCAGGTACAAACCCCTAGAGGTGAGCCAGATCAGGAGCAGGGGGCGGGGGCATTTGACAGCTGTCTCCCCTGCCCGGGGATCAGGGAGCTGAAGTGCATTCACAGAGGAGGGGTCGGAGAGAGAAAGCTGTGAAGGGGGCACTGTGGGACTGCAGCCCTCCCTGCCCCACCCCAAGCCCCACTAAGGGGTTCTGTCTTTATCTTCAGGGTCAGAGGGCCTTTGGACACAGCCAGATTTACATTTGTAGAAGAGCCGTTGGTCCACAGCATGGGCAATAGAAATCCGGCAGGAGGCAGGTGACTCCTTCAGAGGAACTAAGGTACGGTGAGCTCGCCAGCCGAATGGGGGAAGTGAACCTACACGAGTGAATCTGAACCCCCATTTTCTGGACGGGGACACAAGGCCCAGAAAGGGCCAGATCCTGCTAAGGTCACACAGAGAGGCAGCATACTGGGATCAGGGAGAGGAGAAAGGAAATAGCCAGGGGCTGGAGCCACCTCGTCCTGGAAGGAAGACCCCTTCAGAAGGGATTCCGGGGGTAGGCCCTGGCCACCCACGTGTTTCCTTGCAGGGCTGGGGGGGCCTTTGGATCCACTGGACCCCACCCTGGCAGGACCTGAACCCTCACCTGGACGCACCCCAGGCACCTCCACCGGCATAGGTGACAGGAGTTTCCCACTGAAATCATGCGAATATTAAGCTAATCAAAGCCTTGCTTGGGAAGGGATGGGACTGGGAAGGCGGCCCTAACGAGCTGCTGCGTGTCACTCCCTCCACCCTGCGCGTCCTGCGCTGTCCCATTTGTCTGGCTGTAATCTACATTTCAAATGATTACATGGGAAGCTGAAGTGGTAGTGACAAGGATAAACGAAGCTTGTTAAACTAATAGCTGCACTAATGCCCAAATATGTGAACTTCCCGACGCAGGCCGCATCCCAGCCTGGCGGAGCTGTCAGCCCCGCTCCCCCGGGCTCCGCCGCCAGCCGCGGCCACATGATGAATGGCCCTGTCGACCAAACTCATCCGGGGCCCAATTAAACAGGCAGAAATGAACTGGAGCCGTCAGGCAGCCGGGGAGGGGGGAAGTGGGGAGGGGGAGGCTGAGCCAGACACAGAAAGGCTGGTGGGGGGGAGGGGAGAGCAGAGAGAGAGAGAGAGAGAGAGAGAGCCCAGGCCTAGGGGGTGGCAGAGAGAGAGCAGCCTGGGAGAAGAGAGGGTCAGAGGCCCAGGAAAGACAGAAGAGACAACAGGGCGGGAGCGGGAGGAGAGAGACAGAGACACACAGAGATAGACTGAGACAGAGAGACCGAGAAACTGGGAAGGCAGAAGGAAGAGACTCCCAGACACAGGGAGTGGGGAGAGACAGTCAAAGTCACGCACAGAGTGAGGAGAGACAGCTCGAGAGAGGCCCGCAGGACGGGGGCCCAGGAGTGGGGGCACAGGCGTTGCCGCCGGAGGGGGAGGGGGCGGTCCAGAAAGGGCCAGAGGCCAGGGCGGGGAATGGACGAGAAAAGAGGGCGCGGAGAGAAAATGAGTCCCGGCAAGTGCTGGCAGCTCGCAGCGGCAGGGAAGTCGTTCTGTCAGAAAATGGTCATTTAATGGTTTGCCGAGCCCGCGACAGATATGTCATCTGAGGCGGCTCGGCGGCAGCCCCAGGGCATTTCATTTATTAATTACCAGCTTCCAGCAGCTCCCTCGTCCCTGCTCCATGTCGTCACCAGCCCGGCCCCCCTACTCCCTCTGCCAGCAACACCCCCATTACCCCGTTCCTGCTGGTGCCTCCCCTCGTCCCATTTTCCGGAGGAGGCGGCCCAAGGCCAAGGCCAGAGAGCGTCAGGCCTGCCAGCTGTGGGCCAGACTCCCTCCCCGGGGGGCCTCCGGCTGGGCCTCCTAGACCAGAGTGGGGAACCCAATCCCCTCCCTGCTCCAAGCCTAAAGGGAAGCGGGAGGCCGTGACCTACGTGCTCTCCTTTTCTCCTTTCGTAGAGAAAGGGAGATCTCGTGTTGCCCAGACTGACTTTGAACTCCCCAGACTCAAGCAACCCTCCCGCCTCAGCCTCCCGAAGTGCTGGGATTACAGGCGTGAGCCACCATACCTGGTCCACATTACACGTTCTCATTCACAAATAAAATAATGTTTTGCTTGCCTGATCATTTTATATCTTTTTTTTCTTTTTATGTAAACTCACTTTTACAGCCTTCAGATCTGTTCTTTTCTGCCTCTTGGCAGTTCCTAAGCCCTTTAAAGGGCCTTAACTCTGATTTCCTTTCATTCAGACCCAAGGAGCTTGTCTCTGTTTCCAGGCAGAGGTAAGTGCTAATATTCTCTCAGATGGCCCCTTGCCCATGAGAAATGTTCCACCAGGAATGTTTAGTAAACTAGGAATGGATGCTCACAGATCGTGCTGGTGGCCAGCCCTGCCCACTGGGCAGCCTGCACAAGCGAAGCTGGCACCTCAGCCACCCTCCCTTTCCAGCCTCCAAACCCCACCCGCCAAGCTGGCCTGGAGCTGCCTCAGAGGAAGGGAACTGGCAGGGTATCTCTCTGTCCCCAGAGAGTCAGGGACGACTCTGGGCTGCCTAGGTCCCCAGCTGGCCACACTCCACAGGTCCTACTGCCCCCCAGGACCTCATGATCCAGACCGTTCCCAGGGGAAGATCCACAAAGGAAGTGAAGTCCTTGTTTTTTGTCCGTTTGGGTTCCTCCCTCCCTCCCTCCCTCTCTCCTTCTCTTTCTTTCTCCTTTCCTTCTTCCTTTCCCTCTTTCTTTTCTTTCTTTTCCTTCCTTCCTTCCTTCCTTCCTTCCTTCCTCCCTCCCTCCCTTCCTCCCTCTCTTCTTTCTTTCTTTTCTTTTTTCTTTTCTTTCTTTCTTTCCTTTCTTCTTTCTTTCTTTCTTTCCTTCCTTCCTTCCTTGTTTCCTTTCTTCTTTCTTTTTCTTTCTTTTTTGAAAGGATTTTGCTCTGTCTCCACCGAGGCTGGAGTGCAGAGGCACGATTTTGGCTCACAGCAGCCTTGACTTCCTGGGCTCAAGCAATCCTCCAGCCTCAGCCTCCCTACCCCTGAGTACCTGGGACTACAGGCACACACCACCATAGCTGGCCAAATTTTTTTTTTTTTTTGGTAGAGTTGAGGTTTCACCATGTTGCCCAGGCTGGTCTTCAAACTCTTGGGCTCAAGCGACCCGCCTGCCTCAGCCTCTCAAAATGCTCATGAAATTCCTGTTTTAAACAGGATGCCTGCTCAGAAATGGTGGCACCAACTAGAGTGGGGCAAACTCTTTCAGAGGCCCAGGGCTGGTAAGACATTGCTGAGGCCTCTGTTGGCCCTGGCATGAATCTGGAAGGTTGGTCTGAACCTCCCGCCTCTACTACCTGAAACCTCCAGAAGGCTCCCTGCACATCCCATGTCCCCAGGTGCCCAAGTGAACATAGCTCCTTCTCAGAGCCTCCCTGGGCTCCCCATCCCAGCCAGCAGCACCTGCAGCCCCACGCTCCAACTTGAGCATATCCTGTACCTAATGTGTCACCAAATGCGGCACAGCCCACCTTTCAGCCTTCCCACCTGTCTATCCCCCATCAACTCCCCAGCACAGACATCTCTCACTTCCTTCGGGCTTACAGTTCTCCTCCACACCACACCTGGGTGACCTTCCAAGGGGCAAAGCTTCTCCCCTGACTCCCTTCAGAGGCGCAGAATTTAGGCTCCTTTTCAGCCTTTGAGATCTTGACTATTTTTTTCCTGCTCCTGCCACAGAGCTTTTAGCTCCCTCTGACCTCTCTCTATCTCTCTCTCCTCTCCTTCACCCCTAACACTGGGGCCTTGGCACACAATATCCCCTCTACCTGGGATCCCCTTCTGTGCACTGGGACCTGTAGGGAAATGTCACAGGTAAATCGGACTGTCAAGGAGTCCAAGGATGGAAGTGAGCCCAGTGTCACGGGCAGCAGTTTACAATAGCGACTGGAGGAGCACTCTCCTGGAATTGGAGAGGAGCCTCCAGCATAGGATGGGAGTCTTGACTCAGGAACCACTCAGGACCTTCCAGCCCAGGTCTCTGACCCTATGCATCTGCTTCTTAGAAATCACAGCTGGTAATCACCCTTTTTGTGGGTTCCTGTCAGTGGGGCCAGGGCCGGGAGCTGCCAGGAACACTGAATTTTAGTTTATTCCTAACCTTAGCACAAATCATGTGCTCCAGCAGTCCTCAGAAGAAAGCTGGTGGGGACAGAACTCACCTGTTCCTTATAGAGGCATCCAGGGCTTGTGGGGACGATGAATGTCTCCTGCAAAGAGACTTAACTAAGAGAGAGCCAGTACTATAGGAGTGGGTCAAAGTCCATGAGGTCTACCAGCAGACATCACCCTTCTCACAGTGAAGATAGGTCAACTGAGGTCCAGAGAGAGGAAAGGATTTGCCCAAGATCACAGAGTGAGCCCAGAGGCAGGCCCAGAGCCAAAGCCCAGGTCACATGACTTCCCACCAGGGCTTTTCCCGCAAAATAGCAGAACCACTGTCCCCTTGGTGTCAAAACCCTATGGAGAAGCAATTGGATCCCCACTGAAAACAGAATTCCTGAGCTTTAATTAATCTTGTCATATGAAAAAAATGACCGTGACTGTTTTCAAAAGCTCATTAAAATATATTTTTATATATTTATTATTATTATTTCTTAAAATGACCTGGGCTCCCAGATTTCTGGGATGAAGACTCTGATTTATAAACACTCTCTCATGGATCATTTCTTGTACAGTGGACAGCCTGAGAAAAGGACCATAAGGCTCTTGGGTTATTTTTGTCAGCTCAGATTTGCTTCCACTGGCGCTTTGTTCTCCTTCACTGTCAGTGATTTGGCTAGCACTGCCAGTCAGTCTCAGGACAAGCCTGGCCACCCATAGTACCTCTTCCCTCTGGCAACAGTGATTGGTCCAAGAGATGGGCATGTGACCCATCAAGACCAATCAGAGTGCTTCCCTGGGACTTGTATACCCAGAAACTCCTTCTTCCTGCTGCAATGCCAGACTAGAGCTTTCAACAGCTCTTTTCTTTACCTGCACTGAGGAAACTCAATAGCAATGAGAAATAATGAGGTCAATATACAAATGGAAGCAAACCCAAGAAATGGAGAGAGAAAGAGAAACCCGATCACTTGGTTTAGGCCTTAGATTCAGCCATGTCTGAAGCCAGTGCCATCCCCTGGAGGTACCCAGGGTCATGGGCCAATTAATTCTCTTTATTCTATTTTTTAGATTGATTTGGGATTTTTCCCCCCTTGTATCTGAAATAAGTTCCAAAACAAGTACAAGGCCTTTCCTTCTGTCCGCCTATTTTACACAGTAGTTGGCATATACACAGCCCCCTCCTCTGAGCCACTTTGGGTACAGAGCTCACACACACATTCTTTCATCACTGGGGAAGAAGGCCCCAGTAACAGGCCCCTCTGTCCCTTCCTGCCTCTCCGGCACTGTCTTCTCAAGGTCTCAGTGTTTCTTCTTGTGGGCAGAGGAAATTTCCAGACCACTGGAAGTCCTCTTTAGGCTCAAGGGGGGCCAGAGGCTCTGAGATGTTTTTGGGTTATCCACAAGACTGTTTCCAAGAGGGACAAAGGAGTCTCTTTCATTCAAGTGCTCTGATCACATCACTCTCCTGTTCAAAAGCCTCCAATTACTCCCTACTACCAATGGGGAAAAGTCCAGACTTCTTAGCCTGGCAGTCTGTGCTCTTCACAGTCTGCCCTGAATTCCTCATCCTCTCTTTCCTACCTCCGGGTCTTTGCTTGTGCTGTTCCTCCTCCTTCCTCTGGAACACCCACCTGTGAGAGTCCCTCCTGTCCTTCTAGGCCTGGCCCATGCACTACTTCTTATAAGCAGCCTTCCTCACTCCCCTAGTAATAAGGCAACTTGTTCTGGGCCTCTTAGGACAGGCATGTTATCTGCCCCTCTTTGTGACTTATCATATAGTCTGTCTTGTATTAAATGTATTGTTTCTTCTGCCTGACTTGCTCTCTCTACCTCCATCCCGTCTCCAGACTGGGTAATTCTTAATTTTATCTTTTAGGCCTCAACTCAAAGGTTACTGGCCCAGGGAAGCCTTCCTTAGCTGCCTCCCCCTGAAAAAGTCTCTTCCCCTTGATTTCTTGTGTTCACAGCACTCTAAACTCTTTTTCAACAGTACTTTATTGCATTTTATGGTAAAATATTTATTACTATTAAAAGTATTTGATTAATGCCTGTATCCTCCTATTAGAACATATGCTCCCTGAAGCCTGATACTTTGTTTTGTAGCTAGAATGGCACCTGAAACACCAGTCAAAATTAGTGGAATCACTGTTGGTAGAGTCAATGACTGAATAGGTATATGAATGAATAAATGAAAGGCTCCCCCAGCCCCGTGCTAAATGGCAGCTTGCTGGGGTCAGGGACTGTCAGTGATCTTTATATCCTTCATTGTTCCTCGCATATAGTCACAGTAAGTGGTCAGCAAACATGAATTTAACCATCAGCAGGTGCAGTTTATAGGAGTTCCTGGACTCTACCCATGGCTATAACATGAGCCAGAAACCTAGGGCCCCAATCCAAGCTGGGTCAAGAATTGAAAAATTTTAATAACCACAAAGGATATTCCCTAATCCAGGCACACTAGTGCTGCAGAAATGACTGAAACAAGCCCCCCTGCCCTTGGGAACAAATAGTACAGTTGTCCTGAGTGAGTTGTTCTGACCCATCACCTCTCCAATGGGGTATGACATCGTTCTCGAGTTTTATTGCTACAAGATGGGCTTACTCAACTCCTCAGTAAATAGCATTACATAAGCACCATGCGCGCCACACATGCAAATCCAGAGTGGACAATAACCCCAGGCGTGTTGGAGTGTTTGATGGGATGGCCGCGGGAAAGCAAGCCAGGAGCCAGTTCTAAAAAACAATATTTATTTATTACAATTGGCAGAGCAATGGAGAAAATTGCCACTTAGATAGGATTTTACATTTTGCAAAGCATTTTGTAATCAGCACAATTTCTCCCAACAGTTCTCGAGGACAAGTTGTTTTGTCATCCCTATTTGCAGGCAAGGAGGAGATAGTAGGAGAGAGTGAGGGAAGTACTGTGCTTCTACTTACACAGACATCAAGAGGAAAGGAGAACTCTGATTTAACTGAATATAAGCATGTTTTTTTGGAATGTCTACTATGTGCTGGGCAATGGGGAAGACCTGCATAAGATTCTGGGCCTTAGCTCACCACTGATTTCTCTGGGGGTGCATGCCCTTTGTCTCATCCGGAGAAGAAAACAATATATAATCTTACATTGCCTCCACTTAGTGCTTTGCTTGGCCACCTCTCTTTTGGAAATTCACATAAGTAATATCAGGCTAGGTAATGCTGCTGCAACAAATAATACCAAAATCTCAGTGCCTTAAAACAGCATTTTATTTCCACCTCAAGCCATATGTCTGTTGTGGGTCAGCAGGAGCCGAGGGGAGTGTTATGCTCATTGTAGACCCAGCCAGAACAACCACCTGTGAGAGCTCTTCCTGTCCTTCTAGGCCTGGCCCAAGCCCTACCTCTTATAAGCAGCCTTTCTCACTCCCCTAGTAATAAGGCAACTTGTTCTGGGCTTTCCAGGACAGGCATGTTATCTGCCCCTCTTTGTGACTCTGAATGAGTGTTGTGCTCATTCAGAGACCCAGGCAGAGGAAGTAGCTTTCACCTCAAACATCACTGGTAAATGTGGTAGAGGAAAAGAGCGTTCTGGAAACTCTTGCGTTATCAGTAGTTCAATTCCTTGGTGCAGAGGTGACGTATCATTTCAGGGCTTACTTTTTGGCCAGAACCAATCATACAAGTCCACTTACCCATAAGGCATCCAGGAATTGCAAATCTTCTGTGCCCAGAAGATGGAGAGGACTGGCAATACTTCACAAATAGAACGAAAAACTACTATGCAAGTTGAAGTTCATCCCATGCCAAGAAGAAAAATTAAAGCCAAATCCTTGAGTGTGTCCTTACATCTGGAAAAACACCAACTTTTTAGGGAAAATGGATTTTTGCAACTGATTGATTGTGCTTTCTTAGGAAGGAGAAAAACCTGAGACCTGTGCAAAGACTGACTTGTACCAAAATCAAGAGTGTCTTGAGATGCATTAAAGAGAAAAAGCATACCTGGTGCAATAAGACAAGCAAAATAAATTAAAAGGCACATAGATTACAAAGGAAGAATTAAAGTTGTCTTTGTTTTCAAATGACATGATTGTTCATAGGCGATCCTAAAGAATCTACCCCAAAAAAACCTACTAGAATTAATAAATGGTTTAGAATAAATTGATATACAAAATCAATATAAAAATCAATTGTATTTCTATACATTAGGAGTGAACAATTAGAAAATTATATTAAAAATAAATACTATGTACAAAAGCATTCAAAAACATCAAATGCTTAAGGAGAAACTTAAAAGATGAAAACCTTGCACACTGAAACTCTAAAACAATGCCAAAAGGAATTTAAAAGACATAAATAAATTAAGGAGCTTAACAATTAAATTTTAAAATCGTGATTGAAAGACTCAATATTATTATAGCATCCATTTTCCTTAAATTGATCTAAATATCCAATTTAATCCCAATCCAAAAGATTTTAAATTTATTTGGAAAGGCAAAAGACCAATAATAGCCAAAACAATCTTGAAAATTAATTATGAAATGAGGAGATTTATGCTATCAGATTTCAAGACTTACTGTAAAGCTATAACCATCAAAACAGTGTGGCTTTAGTGAAAGCATAGACAAATAAATCAATGGAACAGAATTGTGGATTCAGACATAGGTCCACACATATATTGTCACTTGATTTTTAATAAGGAAGCCAACACAGTTAAATGGGAAAGAAAAATGTCCTTGGCAGATAGTGCTAGAATAACTGGAAATCCATATGAAAACAAAGAATCTTGGCCCCATCTCACACCACACACAAAAATAAATTCAAGCTGAATTACAGACCTAAAGGTAAAAGTGAAAACAATAAAGTTCTTAAAGGAAAACAGAATATCTTTGTGACCTTGGGGTAAGCAAAGATTCCTTAGAAAAGACACAGAAAGCATAAATTATAAAAGGAAAAAGTTGAGAAAATGAATTTGATCAAAACTAAAACTTCTGCTCATTAAAAAGTACCATCAAGAAAATAAATCGGGAAGTTACAGAATGAAAGAAAATATTAACACCACAATTATCTGACAAAAGACTTGTATGCAGAATATATAAATTCCCACAACTCAGTAATAAAGACAGGCAGCAGAATTTATTTTTAAAAAGACGAAAGACTTGAGCAGACATTTTACAAAAGAAGATATATAAGTGGCTAATAAGTGTACAAGAAGTCACTTAGCATCATTGGTCATCAGGAAGATGCAAGTGGCAATGAGAGATCACTACTTACTGTCTAGAATGGCTAAGATGATAAAAGCTGACAACACGAGACGCTGGAGAGAATGTAGAAAAACCGTAACTCACATATAGTGCAATTTGGAATGTAATATGGTATAACCACTTTTGAAAATGGTTTCATAATTTCTTGAAAAGCTAAACATATATCTACCCTATGACCCAGAAATTTCATTTCTAGTATTCACCCGAGAAATAGAAACCTATGTCCACAAAAAGGCTGGTAGGAGAATTGTCATAGAAATTGTATCCACAATAGTGAAAAATGGAAACAACCTAGATGTCTATGAACAGAAGAATGACCAAGTAAGCTACAGTATTGTCTTCCAGTGGTATCCTCACCATACAGACACAGGCAACAATATGAATGAATCTCAAAAATATTATGATGAGGGAAGAAGCCAGACCCAGAACGTGTATAACATGTGATTCCACTTATTTTAAAATAGGCAAAACTATCCTGTAGTAATATAACTTACATTCGTGGTTGTTTTGGGGTGAGGGTGAGGATTGCCTGAAAAAGTTCTGATTTAATCTACTTTCATGAAAACGGATGAGACAGATTTAAGATCTGAACAGTTCATTGTATGTAAATTATACCGCATGGGTCAGCCCCTATCAGCAAGTAAAGCCAGGTAATAATGTCCTCAAGATGCTCCAAATAATATCATGGCTCCATCACTAGGTGAAAGGGGAGAATGAATATTGGGATGCCAGACCTTGTTCTCAGAGCATCATACATATATTCATTTAATCTTCACAGTGACTGTTATTATCCCCATTGTGCTGATGACAGATCTTTGCTATAGGAGGTGTTGAAACTCAATGTCATGGCATGTGGAGACTGGTTGAAGGAATCAGAGATGTTTGATCTGGAGAATACAAAATTGAGAAGACTCAAGAGTTGATTATAAATTCCTGAAGATCTCAGGGCAAGGAACCAGAGTTCTTCTGGGTAGCCCCAAAGGGTGGGGCTAAGATCAACGGAAAGAAGATGGTGTCTGGGTCTGGTTTCATGAGAGGAAAGAAGATCCTTGTAAGCACCATCAGCCCTTCCCCAGAGCCCCACAAGAGTCTAGTGAAGGGGATATGTCTGATAGCATACCCAGTCTACAGACAAGGAGGCTGAGGCCAGGAGAGATCGCATGATTCGTCGCACACTCAGTGACAGAGCCAGGGTGAGATCTTAATGCTCCTCCCTGGTCACTCAGCCTGTCCCCATTTGAATGGCATCTGGGAGGCAGTAAAGCTCAATGTGGAAACTCTGGAGTCACACACAGACCCGGGTTAGTGTCTCCACCACTAACAAGCTGGGGAACTTTGGATTAGCAAACCATTCTGAGCTTAATTTTCCCATCTGTAAAATGCGAATGATAAAAATGGTAGCTCTCTTAAGACTGATATAAGGATCAGTTGAGATAATGCATGTGACATAGCGGAACGTCTGGCACATAGTAAGTGCTCAGCAAATAATGGTTGTTTGCCTCAGAGATTCAATCAGTGGCATAGTACCTGGTACCAATGACCTTGACGCAGCCTTAAGTTCACATCCAAAAAATGGGAAACATCTGGATCCTGTGCAATGTTTGCTATGCCAAGGAGGGTTGGAGGCCTAATTAAAATTGCTATTCTGTTTGCATTATCAAATGTCAGGGTTTTTTTTTTTCTTTCCACAGAGCAAAGTTTTTTCTTATCAAATATCTATTCGCTAAAATGCTAATGATCGTCAGTGATTAGAAACTGCTGCTCAAATTTTGAAAGTTCCCAGTGGGCCTCTCAGACATGGCTTGTAACTTGTCAGTTGAAGAAATGTTCTCAACAAATCAAACTTTGCTGAATATGTAAAAAAAAAAAAAAAAAAAAGAAGAAGAAGAAAGAAAAAGAAAAGAAAAAAAGGAAAAAGATTTCATTTGATTAACACTTCACCGTATGAGTCCAGCAGGGACTTTTGAGTTAAGTGACAGAGACCACATTATTAGTTGTGGGGCCAGTTCTAATAGAAGTCTCTCAAGGCAAGATAGTCTCAGATAGGCCCCCAAACCTGCTAACAAAAGCCTGTCAAGCTTATCTTAATTTCAATGAGCATTTAGTTTGCCAAAAAGAGGCACAGCAAGCAATTTTCTTTTATTATATTCTTTTTTGTCCTTCCTCTCCTTTTTCTTCTCCTGTGCCTTCCTCTTCAGGAGGAAACATCTGCAAGGATGTTTCCTGAATGTGTAGCCAAGCATCAGATGCCATCAGCTTGTTCTCTGTGGTCAGACCTTGGTACCTGGGGCCTGCTGGGCTGGGTCTGCACAGCCCCAGCAGAACCAGATGGGCTGATGATGTGGGAGGGCGGGAGTCACTTCACCCTGGGCTCTTAGCTGCCCTGGCACGTGTGGACACCAGAAATCAAAAGCCTTGCCTCTCACAGTACCTCACATACTGCTCACCTGGTCTCTGTAGGTTCTGGGTGGTCTCCAGGCGATACATGACTGGACTGTGGTGGAACTCTCACTTTGGCCACAATGAGAGATTTGGTGTCCATTTACCTCTTAATGAAGCAGCCCCGCTGGAGGGTTTAAAGTCCAGGGACACAGTCCTGAGTCGTGTTTGGAGCACAGACTCTGCAATCAGGCAGGCTTGGCTTGGGCCTAGTCTCAGCTCCACCACTGTGCTCATTCATTCAAGAAATATTATTGAGTACCTATTCATGTGCCAGGTACTATGCTGGGAGCTAGCAATAGCGAACTGAACAAAACAGGTACTGTCCTTGTCCTCCTGAAACGTGCAATCTGGTGGAAGAGACAATAATCAATTAAGCAAATCGATACATTAAATAATTACAGACTCTGATTAGTGTTTTAAAGGAAATCAACGGAGTGCTATGAGCAATGGTTCTTGAAGTGTGGTCCCCGGACCAACAGCTTCGACATCATCTGGGACCATGTCAGAAGTGCAAGTCCAGGGTACAAAAGAAAAAGTAGAAAGAATGCATAAGATCTAGTATTTGAAAGCACAACAGAGTGACTATAGTCAATAATAATTTAATTGCACATTTTTTTTGTTTTTATTAATTTTTTTTGCACACAAAAACAATAAACATTTTCTAAAAATACATACAAACAAAAAGATGCGTATCAAACATATTAGGAAGGTTGCACATGGGAAGTCGGGGAATAGAAATGGGGGGTGGGAGTTAAAATAAATGAGAGAGGGACTTTATATGGATCAGTGATAATAACTCAATCCTCTATTTGACAAAGAATAGGGAGAAGGAAGAGGAAGAAAAAGAAAGTGGGATAAAGGATCAGAAAGGGAGGAAAATAGAAAAAATTAGAGTATGACTCCAGGGTAGACCTGTTTTGTTGTCACTGAGTTGGTTGGTTGGTTTGTCTGTTGTATTTTTCATGTTTCGCCAAGTTGGCCAGACTGGTCTCGAACTCCTAGCCCGAAGTGATCAACCCGCCTCGCCTCCCAGAGTGCCGGGACCACAGGCGTGAGCCACCACGTCCAGCCCCCACATTGCTTCTGGCCTCCGTGGTAGACCTCCCAAACGGGGCGGTCGGGCAGAGGCGCTCCCCACATCCCAGACGTGGCGGCCAGGCAGAGGCGCTCCTCACTTCCCAGATGATGGGTGGTCGGGCAGAGGCGCTCCTCACTTCCCAGACGATGGGTGGCCGGGCAGAGGCGCTCCTCACTTCCCAGACGATGGGTGGCCGGGCAGAGGCGCTCCTCACTTCCCAGACAGTGGGTGGCCGGGCAGAGGCGCTCCTCACTTCCCAGACGGGGCGGCCGGGCAGAGACGCTCCCCACCTCCCAGACGGGGCGGCGGCTGGGCAGGGGCTGCAATCCCAGCACCCTGGTAAGCCAAGGCAGGCGGCTGGGAGGCGGAGGCTGCCGCAAGGCCAGACCACGCCACCGCACTCCAGCCCGGGTAACACCGAGCACCGGGTGAGCGAGACTCCGTCTGCAGTCCCAGTACCTCGGGAGGCTGAGGCGGGCAGAGCACTCGGCGTCAGGAGCTGGCGACCAGCGTGGCCAAGATGGCGAACGCGTGCCTGCAGCCAAAGGAGAAAAAGCAGGCAGCGGTGGGTGCCAGGCAGTCCGCGGCGCGGGCAGCAGGGAGCCGAGTAGATTGCAGCCTGGGCCACAGAGGGGAAAGGAAAGAAAGGAAAGAAAAAAAGAAAGAAGAAAGAAAGAAAGAAAGAAAGAAAGGAAGGAAGGAAGGAAGGAAGAAAGAGAAAGAAAGAAAAAAAGAAAGAAAGAAAGAAAGAAAGAAAGAAAGAAAGAAAGAGAAAGAAAGAAAAAGAAAGAAAGAAAGAAAGAAAGAGAAAGAAAGAAAGAAAAGAAAGAGAGAGAGAGAGAGAGAGAGAAGGAAGGAAGGAAGGAAGGAAGGCTAATTGCACATTTAAAAATAACTGAAAGAGCATAATCGGATTGTTTTTAACACAGGATGGGGCTTGAGGTGACAGATACCCATTTACCCTGATGTGACTATTATACATTGTGTGCCTGTATCAAAATATCCTACATGCCCCATTCATATGAACACCTTTTATATACCCACACAAATTATAACTTAAAAACTAAAGAAATGCAAGTTCTCAGGTTCCACCCCAGACCTACTGAGTCAGAAACTCTAGGGTGAGTGGGGCAACAGCTGTGCAGTAACAAGCCCTCCAAGTGGCTCAGGTGCATGCTCAAGTTTGATGACCTCCGATACAGAACGATGAGGCTGCCAAAATCTTCTTGACTGAGGGGAGTAAAAAAGGCCAGCCCAAGGAAGTGATGCTCAGAGGCCTCAGGAATGAGGAGGACCCATGTGAGGAGTTGGAGGAAAAGTGTCCCTGGCTGTGTGGATTTGGTCCTCAGTTTCCTTATCTGTGTATTGGGGATGACAATAGTTTCTGCCATCATAGGGCTGTAATGAGGACCCAGTGGCTAAAGAGCTTAGCAGGCTTTGCAAAAAAGTAAGCTTGCTGTTAATGATTATTTTTCTTATTTAGAGTATGATGCCACCAGGTCCCAGCTCTTGGGGGACCTGCAATACTAGGAAGGTGGCAAGCAGGCTTCTGGGAGGCCCAGTCTTCAGGGGTCTGTGCTGTAGTGTCAATAGAGTCAGGACCTCAGATACAAGCAACAAAGCTTCCAGGGGTCTCATTCCAACTTCCACTTAGCATCGGGCTCCACCCTCCATCGATTTTTTTTTTCTACTTGCAAAGAACTCCAAAGTACCAGGGATTTTGTGCATTTTTAAAGCAGCACAGATCCTGGTACATCATCCCAACAAGATGACGTGGGACATTTTCATCTTCAGGAAGAATGCTTAGTTAAAAATCAGAGAAGTCCCATCTGTCCAGCCAGTCAGCAGCCATGCCATGAATCTTGCCCGAGAGCCCAAGGTGCACAGTGGCTGACCTCAGGGAGCTTGTGACCTAGTTGGGGGATATGAGACACACAAGCAGCTGCACAAAACACGAGGTAGAAAATGCTATTAGGGAGATGTTGAGCATTCAGGGGACAGGGAGATTGATTCCTGCTGGGAGTTTGGGGACACCTTCCTGGATGTACGTTCCCTCGAGGACATCCATCATTTCTTTCAGGAGCTTCCAAGTCTAAAGAGCTTATTATTCCCTCCTACACCACTTGGGACTGTAAATCAAAAAGTCCAGTTCATAGAAATCTTCAATTCTTAAGCAGAGAAGAGAGAGGCTCAAAGTTGGTTTAACCTCCCTGCCAGCCCTTTGGAAGGAGAAGGGAAAGAAGATCTTTGAAAGCTGCCTCTGTTGTGTTTATTTCACAACCAGGAGGTCCTTAGGAAATATCTAGACCAATTCTCCCACTGTAGAGATGAGAAACTGAGGCCAGAGAAGGAAGGGATGTTGCCAAGGTTACCCGCTGAGTCAGGGGCAGCGCCGGGCCTGGAATCCCGGCCCTGTGGCCTCCTGTGGGGGTAAGATCTGGGGCCGCAGGAGGTTTGCCCGAGAACACTGGTCTGGACTTGCTACCAGAACCTCCCGGGACCCCTGTGCTGGGTCTTTTTGCTCTCATCAGTTACCACCAATTTCTTGTCCCTGCATCCAGAACTTAGGCCCACCCAGCTAGAACTGTCTTCTGCCCCAGGGGAGCCAGACAAAGGCCCAGAGACTGAGGCAGGGGCCAAGCCTCTTCCTCGTGTACTTCCTGCTTTTGCCCTGTTTCATGGCCTCTGACCACTTCCTTAACCCTTGCCCTGGACTTTGGCCCCAGAGGATCTGGGGCCATTTTGTGGGGTGGGTACAGTTTCTGTGCCTTCTGCTGCCAATGTCTGCTCCCTCCAGACCCCCGCTCATCTGACTCATGCTCCTGTCACGTCTCGTCTCCCTTGGCCTGCGTGGACCTCTCACCGCGTAGGTCCTTGGCTCTCACCTGGCTCTTCTGGCCCAATAAGTGATGCCCCTGCTTCTCATCCTTCTACAGCTTCACCAAGAAGAAAAACACCCACATAGCATCAGGAAAAACTACCACATTTAGCCTCGCTGTAAAATTCAGGTAAATTAATACAGCTAGAAAAGAAAAACAAAACTGTAGGCTTGATGAGTGAAAATTTTACTACTTAGAATTGATGAAGTGAACTGAGGTTAATTGATCATCCAGGTAACAACACTTATTTGCATCATGATCACGTGTCAGAATCACTTAGTTATGAGTTTAACTTAATGATACCACTGAACTCAGGTAAAGTATCCTGGGCCTTCATATTTGCCACATAGTTTTGTCATCTGCTCCCAGTTTTAATAGTTTGAAAATGTTTGGCCATATTCCAAGGTCATAGCAGTTGTTGTGGTCATGAAATTATGTTAAAGGGTAACAGAGGTCATCTATATCAGCCTCAAACCCAGGGAGGGAATCCCACCCACACCTCGCCAGGAGTGGTCGCCCAGCCCATTCTTGAGGATTTCTGGTGGCAAGGAGCTTGCTATCAACAAGGAATTCTGATCTCTGAGTAATGCCAATTGAGGGGAAGTCCTTCCACAGATAGAGTCAAAATCTGCTTCTCTGTGGCTTACACTATCAATTACATCATCAATTACACCATCAATATTGGTTCTGTTGATCTAGACGTTAGTGAAAAGTCTTCCACATGACAGTCCCCTCAGTATTTTAAGATGCTGAGATTGTGAGACCCCAAGAGGCAGTATAGTATAGTGGATAAGAACCTATTTATTTGGGTTCAAATCCTGGTTCTACCACCCACTAGCTATGATTATATTGATGGAGTTAGGTACTCTCTCTATACCTCAGGTACCTTAACTATAAAATGGTGACCATAGAGTTTACCTTTTGAGTTACTGAGACAATTAATGAGCTAATATACCTAAGTGCCTGGAACATACTCAGCTCTATGTAAATGTTAGTTACCGCTCTTTTCTTAGTCTCACAGACTAACTATTCTCCATTATTCCATTTTTCCCCTTAAAGATTACTTAAAGCTCCTTCATATGGAAACAATTTAGGAGTCCTACAAGTTTCTCAAATTGGGTACAAAAAACAATAAAGCATTGTTATAAAATTAAATGAGTTATTTCAAGTAAGGCGCTGAGTACAGTTGCCTTAAACATAGTTAGCCTCAATAAATACTTGCAGTCATGGTTATTGGTGCTTATTGAACTATTCTAAAATAGAGATGAGAAATTAATGATATACATGTCTCAAATCTAAGTGACTTTTGAATAACTTAGATGTGTACCTAAGTGAAATGTCTTAAATAAAGATTAGGCATGTGTGCAGAAAACTGCTCTAATTACTCAGCTCCTGCAGACACATTCCCGTCTTTGGAGACTCACAAAGTCTCAGTTACCGTTTCCCCTCAGGTATCGCGCTTCACAGTGATGAATGGGAACTGAATCTTGGAATGGAAATGCCGTTTCCATGGGGCTGCGGTGGCAGCAGGAAAGGCGTTAGATTAGTGTTTGAAATGCACAGTCTTGGAGGGGAAGCCGGAAGCTGCCTTCAAGAACACCCCCAGCTCAGCCCTGAGACTCATGGAGGGAAAGTCTTTCACCAGCGGGAAGGAGTTCCAGGAGCACCAGGGATCGATCCTGGGGCCACCTCCAAAGCAGCAGCTCCGATACAGCTGTCCCAGGCACAGCGGCTTTTTCCAGGTAAATCATCCTTGCTGTCTCAGAAATCCCAGAAGCAACAAATGCCATACTTTTTTCTGCTTTTTGCCCACATCTTTTTGTTGTTTTGGCTGTCATTGTTTGAGTGTGACTGTATTTCACCTAGACTGCTGCATGCATTATCTCATTAAATTCACAATGCTCATCTGAGGTTGGTAGTTTTATTCCCGTTTTACAGATAAGAAAGTTGAGACAGATTGTTCACAACTATTTCAATTCTCACTTTCCCACACTCTGAGAAGATGTGCATGGCCAGACTAGCTTTGACCAGTGGAATGTGAATGGAAGTGAAAGAGCTCACTTTAAGGGCCAGTGAGTGAATTACCATGCCCTGTTCACATTGCCTTGGTCATTGTGGAAGGAGTAACGAGAAGTTTCCATAAACCTGGGTTCTGGAGTTACTACCATGAATACAGTCCCCAGCAAATCTTTAATGAACATGCAGCATGAGCAAGTATCAATCTCGGTCATTTTAAGCCACTTAGATTTCAGAGCTGTTTGTTACTGCGGCATAAGCTAGATTATCCTGACTGATACAGAAGTGTTCCATATCATGCCGAAGGTTACAGAGGTGTGGAGGTGAAATTTGAAGCCAGGTTTGTCCTATTTCAAAGTCCGTGCTCCACCCACTACATTATTACACTGCCTCCTTTCTTTCTACCTTCCTAGTTCTCTGCCTCACTGCCTCCTCACCCCAGCCTACCCACTGGGCAACTATGCTCAGAGTGTAAAAGGGTCTCACTCCACTCCGCCTAGCAGGAAGCACTTCCCTGCCCTCTGGAAACACTCCTGGGCAACCACGGTTTTTACAAAGGCACCCTGAACTCCAAAGGCAGGGGCGGAAGTGGATGGAATTGCCTCTCACACTGTTCCACCCTCTTGTACTTGTTGCTCTCCTTCCCATCCTAAGGGATCCTTCCCCAGAAAACTCCAGTCTCACTGGGTTCCTCATTTTATGTCTCCTCAGGATTAAAGTCTGGCACTCAAGGCCCACCGTGAACCAGTTCCTGCCTCCTTTCTAGTTTTCATTCCTGTGTTTCCTCTGCATGAGGTCCCAGGCACAAACATGTAGGAATTCCCTCCTCCCTGATCCGTTTCATCTTCTGGCAGTCACACACACGCACACACACACACACACACACACACACACATGCACAACACATCACTTGCTCCGTCCCTCCATTCCCAGCCCCTAGTCCTCGCCTGCATCTCAGTGTGAGTCACTCTGCATCAGCCTGGTCTGTGCATGCTCTGTCTCCCCTCAGACTGAGGCGCTCAGGGCAGGGACTACATCTGATTTCTTTCTGTGTCCCCAGAGACCCCATAAGGTCTGATCCATCCAGAGTGGGGGCTTCTGACATAACAGCATAGGATGCTAAACACCAGCAGCCCAAAGCCTGAGCTTCCATAATGGGCAAAAAAAGGGCATTTTGCAACCTTCCCTCTGTCTCCTTTGAATGCGATCCAGCTGAAACAAACAAAAACAAACAAAACGTGCTCTTCTCTCTGAGCCCCAGGCTGGTTCTCCCCGGGCACTGTGCTTTCAAACATCATCTGCTTTCCCACTCCAAGCTCTATCTATCATCTTTGCCAGAATCTGTCCCTGAGGGGCTGTGGCATGAAATAGTCAACATTTAACACAATCAGAGCTTGTTCCATGGTGGGGGGGCAGTGTGTGTGTACTGGCAGGGCTGAACACACGGCTTGTCTTCTGAACAGAACACAAACGCCTAAAGACGGGATTCTCTCATGAGACCGTCCTCCTCCTTCCCCCTTTCCTATTTTCCTTTTATCGAGGAGGCAGGCAGGACAAATGCAAATGGTGGCCCCACTGGAGTGCCCGCTTCTCCCACTGTCAATTGTGCCTCTAGATTCTGGCATGTCTCGGCCTCATTTAAGGGTTCTCACCTACCCATCGCTACATAGCACTCAGTGGCCAGGGACTGTGAAGATACATCATCCGTACTTTTTCATGCCTTCAGTAGCAAACATTGAACCTGAGCGTTCAATTTATACAAACGTAGCTCATGGTGCAGAGTCCTAACCTGAAGAATCCCAGTGGAACTTCAGGTGGGCTGGCATGTTTAAAAAGGAGAGAGAAGGGAGAAAGAAGATCAGAGAGGGACAGGTAAAGTCAGTTGAAGTGGTGTCTGTGTTTAGGCTGTCCTTTCCTTTCAAGTCACTGGTTTCTGGTTTCAACACCTTTACTCAGAGGCCTCAAGAGGAATGACAAGGTGGGTATTGGAGACCCAGTGCTCGAGTTCCTCCACAGCGACGTCCATGCCCAAATAAATAATATTTCTGTACTTGACCACGGCCAAGGGCATGCCCCGGGGCAATTCAGGTTAAGTAGTGTAAGACAGAGGCAAGAAGGAAAGGCCGAGTGAGACAGTGGCTGCCTCCTGGGGTTCCCTTCCGTCTTCTCTTTGCTCTTCCTGGGTGGACACGCCCCTCTCCTCCCCATGTGTTACTCCCTTGGCACTGAGCTGTGGCTGCAGAAGTAGCCATAGCATGTCTTACTGAGACTCTCTAAACACCCCCAAACATGAGGCTGAGACACCTACTTAGAGTCGCTCCTTGCAGGTACTGATGTGGCAATACAGAGATAGAATAAGGTAATCAACGAAGCTCCTACTATCCCCAATTTGCCACAAAAACAACCAAGCTCCAGTCCCTCTGCTCCAGGTGACAGTGAACCTCCTGTGAGATGGGGTGGCTTCCCCCAAACCACCCAAAAACAGGCTGATTGATTGAGCTGAATTCATTTTTCCTCCTGACTACAGGGACAAGTGCTTACAAATTGAATGAAATTGATGCAACGTCTGCAAGTGAAGTTATTCAATTTTCAGCGGCCGCATTCTGAGCCTTTAGCATGCTCCTCACAGTTTTAGGGCAAATAATATTTGTTTTCTTCCTGCACAAACATGAAAATGTTTCCGGCATTCTGAAAGCTCTTCTTTTGGGTATTTGCACTGAATTCCATTTCTGTAAGCATTTGCTGAGGCTATTGGTCCAAACGCCAGCAGTGGACTGGCGGTCCTTGAGTGCTGTATGCCAGGCATTTTAACATGTTTGATCTCATTTGACCCCCCACAAGAACCCTCTGAAGGGGACTATTTCCCCTGCTTCCCAGATAGGGAAACCAGGACTTGGAGAAATGGCTTGCCCAAGGACACACAGCCAGTCAATACCGGATCTGCTTCCAAAGCCAAGCCCAGTTGTGGGACTCCTCTCAACCATGAGGTGGGGCAGGTCCATAAAAGGTGCTGGCCAGCTTCCACTTCAGTGGATGGTGAGTCATCAGAGCCCAGCTGCCTCTGCAGAAAACATTTATGAATGAATGAATGAGTGGGTGAATAAATAGACGACTGAGGGAAATCTCTGCCACTTAGGACAAGGCTCCCATCTCCTCCCTTCCGTGCATTAAAATTCTGCTTCTCTGACACTGCCCTGGGAGCCCTGGACCCAAGAGATCCTCCCAAGTCACATCCTCACCTCGTAGGCCACCACGTGGTTGTGCATCACACAGGGCCCAAACATCAACAGCCCTGTGAGGAGAAAATGATTGAAGAGCTATCTCCACTCCTGGAAGAGCTCATTTCTGTGTGCTGAAGGGCAGTGCCTGGAACAACCATGACTATGCAGCTGCCATGGCAGTGTTCTGCGGCCCTGGCAAGCTCCTCTAGCCAAGCCCTTGACAGGTCCTTACAACAGCCTCTGGTAGCAGGCAAGGAAGTCTTCCCCGTTTGAGCAGAAGGGGAATCAGACCCAAAGAGGAAGATCACACAGCAGAACTGGGACCAGGCTTTCTGATACCCAGCCCAGTGCTTATCCCCCTGCCCCATGATGCATCCTTTTTAATAACTACCAAAATCATGGAGACCCATCAACCCTAAGCCCTGGTTTGCAAGTAGCTTTAGTTTTGAGTTAACAGTTAGGAGCCTATGATTTATTAGTAATGTCTGCCATGAGCAAAGGCCAGAGTGAAATCAGAGGTGAAGTATATTTATGGACCCCTCCCCAGACCCTGACCAATATGCCTTTTTCCTCTTCAAAACAAAACAGTTTTGAAATTGCTTCTCCTTCTTCCTGTCTCCAGCTCAATATAATTTTCTGACCTAATGGCCAGAACTTGGGAAATTTCACCTTAATGTTACCTGGAAAGGAAGGGTTTGATAAACAATTTAACATTGACTTCAAGATTGCAAGGGGAGTGTTTAATTTGCTCGAGAGACCCACTGTCCTCAAGGACTCCAGTCCATTAGCTTTTGTCCAACTAATGACAAGTGAATTTTCTATATTCATTAAAGCAGACTTGGGATTCGGCTTGAGGGGCAGTGAACTGGAGAGGAAATAGCACTGGACTCAGGAGGAATGTTCTTGATTACTTGCCATACGTTTTGAAAAAGAATAAAATGGTGTTTTCTAAAATCCTTTAAAGTCAGGCTTTTCTCTGATATGGGCAGGTGAACCTTCCAGTGGAAATCAGGGGTCCACAGAAAGGAAGTTTGCAGGTCAGCTCAAACCAGCTCAACTAGCTCAGGTCACCTCACCAGCTAATTTCCAGTGCTCTCCCACCAGGCTGGGCTGGAGGAGACAGAGATCTGAGAGGCCAAGACTTGCCTTGGAGATCTCACAATCTAAGGGGGGAAACTGAGGCAAAAACACCATCATGCAGGTGAGGGCAGGGAGCAGCCCCTTGTGGTCCCCCCAGGGCCCTGCCTCTCTTGCTCTGCCTGGCAGAATTCAATGGATCTCAGCACAACAAATATTCATCAGGATCCTGGTCGGTGCCAGAAGTGTTGAAAAAAGGCAAAGGGTCTCACCGTGCTGCCTCTGCCCTGTTCTCTGCGCCTTTGCTTCAGCCACTCCATGAGAGATGGAGTCGGGGTTATTTCCTGACCTGCACAGAACAACTCCCCAAATGCCTACAGACTGCCTAGAGAATGCCAGGAGGTTTCTGAAGGTGCTGCTGGCATAAAGAAGATCGTTGTGTAAATTATGAAAGAGCCCTTGAATTGTCAGGGTTTGGCAGGAGACAGATGGCTCACTCAGAAGGGGTGATTGGAGAGTTTACTGAAGACATTATTTATGAAGGTGTAGTCATGGCTAAGAAAAACTAGCAAAAGATGGTGACATACCCTAGCAACAGAGGGGAGCTGTTACCACCCTTAGACCCGAAGGGACCACAGAAGAAAGCAGTTACGAAATCCCACTAGGGCTGCAGCTGGGGAGATTTTGACAGACAAGCACAGCCACTGCCAAGCCAACAGGGAGGGAACCAAAGGAATAAATACTCAAGCCTCTCTCCACTACCTCCTGCCTTCTGCTGACGCTTTCCCTTGGCTTCTCTGCCCAAGAACAGAGATCTCATAGACACTGGCCTTCCAGGGCACAGAGCAACAGGGAGAAGGGTGAGAGCAGGTATGGGGGTAGAGATGGCCAGCCCCAATTCCTCCAGATATTTGCTGCCATCTGCCGGAAAGTCGTGATAAACATTCCATTCTACAATATGATGTAGATGGCGGCCCAGTGTTGGCCTGTACAATCATTGGTGGTAATGCTGCTGTAGTCAGGACTGACCCCAACCTCACTCTTGCTCACCCCTGTCCAGCTCATACTCTGGCTCTTCCAAACACCCTGAACAGAAGTCCTACCCTTCCTTCCCCTATTTTCACGTACGCCAATCTAGAAAGTCCAGGACAAATACCACCTCCTCCTTGAAGCCTGCTTGATGATTCATGAGGGGGCCTCTCTTCTCTCTCTCTCTCTCTCTCTCTCACACACACACACACACACACACACACACACACACACACACACACACCCCTGGCTCCTCTTTGGGAGCAGAAAGTGGGCTCGTTCATTCCTGAATTGACCCTTAAGTCCCCTCTGTCCCTAAGGAAAGCGTCCACGAAGCCGTTCACCATCGTGTGCCTCTGTCTGTGCCTCCTCCACAGGCACAGGGGTGCGTGCAGGGAGCCCCACCAACAGTGAGCCCAACAGGCAGGATGTGAACCCTGGCTCCACCTCCAACTAGCCTTTGGTTTGGAGCAAGTCACTTTACCTTTCTGAGCCTCAGTTTCCCCATCCCACCCATGGGAATGATAATCCCTACCTTGGGGCTGTTGTGAGAATTCCATAAGATCCTCTATGTGGCACTCACTAGATGATAGCGTCCCTTCTCTTCCCCCAGTAGAATGGGAGTCCTCAAAGGCGCAGAGGGCACATCGTGTCTGTCCTGACCCAGCCTCAGCTCCCAGGATGGCCCGCCACTCGGAGTGGGGAGGTAGAGTGTGCCAGTTAGAAGGGCAACCTCTGGGTAGCCCCTGGGCAGTAACTTGGGCAAGTTACTTGGTCTCTCATGCTCTGTTTCCTCATCTTTAAAGCAAATAAGAGAAACAACAGTGGTGTTCCTAGCTAATACCCATGCAGAGATTACTGGGCCTTTGGCACAGTTTTGAGTACCTAAAGTACATGAACTCATTCAATCCCTAAACCACACCAGCAGGTGAGATGGTGGCTTTGTCCTGTTCACCAAACATTTCCAGTTCTCTTTCAGGCACCTAGTAGGGTTGCATTTCCCCACTACCTTCAAGTTTGATGCGGTCATGTGACTTGCCTTAGCCAATAAAATGTGAGCAGCACCGTTGTCTGTCACTTCCTGGTGGAGCTTCCTCCGGAGCTTGGGAATCGGCAGACCCCAGCAAATGCCAACCCTTCCCTTGGTTCTTCTCGTCTGTCTGGCCATTGACCATGACTCACTAGCAAGTGCTCCCAGCTGCGTGTGAACTGGCAGCCCTGGGTTTTCTTTCCTCCTGGGTTAAACTTCTGACTATCAGTGGGTGAGTGTCTGTTACCTCCAGCTCACCTGCACCTGGCACCTTAGGAGTCAGGGCACAGCTTGCCTCTCTCTTCCTCTGTCACAGTGACTGGCAGTGTTCCACATAATGGTTGTTCTGTCTGGGCCCCAGGCTGACAATGACAGTAGCACAGGCCAGTGTCCTTGGCTGATACAAGAAGGACAAACAATATGACTGAGACCACTTCAGGCCACTGACAACTAGGAGGTGCGCATTACCACAGCATAACATGGCTGATTCTGACTGAGACCAGTGGGGCCTCAAATTTATTATCCCTGTTTCATGGTGAGGAAAGTGTAGTATCTATATCATGGATATGATTGATGTTACCACAGTGTTGGTCCATGTAAGCTGGAACATAATTAGCCCTTAATAAATGTTAGCTATGTAAATATCCATATCCCAGATCGCTACAGACGTAGGCATAGATGTAAACATGGACATGATCCTGGGCCTGAAGACCTTTCCAGAGGACGGCTTAGGGCAGCCCAGGCCCTCACGGCCTGGAAGGAAGGCCAAGGTCTCCTCAAGCTCTTTGTGGTTCAGCTTGGCACATTTCTGCTACTTCACCACAGGCCAGAGCGTGGGAATCGGCAGACCCCAGCAAATGCCAGTCCTTCCCTTGGTTCTTCTCATCTGTTTGGCCATGGACCATGACTCACTAGCAAGTGCTCCCAGCTGTGTGTGAACCGGCAGCCCTGGGTTTTCTTTCCTCCTGGGTTAGACTTCTGGCTATCAGTGGGTGAGTTCCTGTTACCTCCAGCTCACCTGCACCTGGTATAGTCTGGAAGAACTGGAGACTGTGACAGCCAAAGGGGCAGGCACCCCTGGGCATCTCCCAGGCCCATGGTCACCTGCATCAAGTCCTAATCATTCATAATTGACGAGGGGTGACATTTCTGAGCATTACATTTGGATCATGGTTCCCAGTTTACAATGAAACATTTTCCTTTTTATATACTCAGTACTCACTGGGCTCTGGGCACTATACTAGGCTGAGATTTCAGACTCCACCAACTCACAGTTTTAGTAACAACACTACCAATAATGATAGCTAACTTTCAGCATGCTGGGTCCATGCCAGGCCTATGCTGAGCAATCTACATGCATTACCCTAGTTTGTTCTCCCAAGAAGTGTATGAGATATGGGATAGGAGTTACCACCATTTTACAGATGAAAAACTGAGGCACAGAAGGATTGTAGCAGGGCCAGAGACAGCTGGAAAGTGGTGGAGCCAAGATTCAAACCCAGGCTGATCTGACTCCAGAGCCCTAGTTTCCCAGTAGTAGTGACTGTAAATTGCTGAGGTAGAGAGAAGGAAGCTGGATCTTCCTCACTCCTTAGAGCAGCCTTGTGACATAGATTTTTTTGTCCTCATGTTGCAGACGGAGTTATAGAGATAATAGAAATTTGCACAGTCACACAGCAAGCAAGTGGAGAACAGGAGTCTTTCTCAAGCATGCATGTCCCTAAGTCTCCTCTGTACGGGAAGTCACCAGCCATCAAACACAGGTTGTAATGCAGAAGAACATCATAGACCAATAACACATTTAATAGGGACACAGAGAGAGGAGCAGAAAGGACGGAGAAACTAACTCTGGGGTAATCAAGGAAGACTTCCCAATGGAGGTGGCATCTGAGTAAGGAGAGGAAAGAAGAGAATCCAGAAGGAAGGCATAAAGACTCTGTGGTATCGTACTGGGGGCCCAACACCTGATGGTGAAGGCAGCGTCAGGTCAGCACTGCCTGCACGTCTTCAAGGCTGCCATTCTAAGCACCCCCTTGCTAAATGTCTCCTTTCCTTCTGCCTGGATACTCAGACCACTCCAACGGGAGGGGAAGTCTCGGCCATCATATTCCCCATTCCCAGACCATTTGGAGAATGGCCAGGCTGGCGGAGGGGGGTGGTGGTAGCCTGCAAGATCTCAGAAGACACACCTGTAGGCACAGGGACAAATTTTCCAACCACATTCAATTTCCCCACCTGTCTTCTTGCTATTGTAATTCCAGCTCCATTTATTTTATACCCACCTGTCCCCACTTGGAAGGAAATTGGGCAGGAGTAAGAAGGGAATAAAATAATAGGAACTTTTTAGTCTGGAGCAGTCATTAAATGCTCTCTTTGCCCATCAGACTGGTGTTTAAATGGAGGCGGGGTCCGGGGTGGGCAGAGGGCATTGTTAACAACTGCCTCAGTGTGGCAGCAGGAGACAGGAATAATAGACTTGGAGAATGTTTTCCAGATTGTGCTGAAGTGATGGAAAACAATGGGTCCCCAAATGGAAGTAATGGTGCACAGAACCCCTCCATGGGTCCTGCAGACAGCAGCAGAAACTCTGCCTTGCTCCCTTTCTAACAGGACTGAATTAATTCAGGGACTGTGCGAGCCTTGTACTCCCATTTCGATTACAGACAGACCTAGTTTTTGCAGAACTCATTAACTAGCAGGTCTTTGGGGACCCGGGCTTCCAAGCCTTGCTGGACAGGCCGCAGGAGCTGGCTTCTGAGGAATCCAGGAGCCCGGATGTGGGCAAAGCCTGTGCGAAGGGGCAGGCCTCAGAGGGCAGCGTCGGCTGTTCTGAGTCTGAGGGAGGTCAGTGTGTGGAGGAGGCAGGAGGGGCCTGAACAGGTGACTTCTCGCAGCCACACCAAGCCAGGGCAATGGAGGGACTTGGTGACAGGGTAGTCCAACATTGTTTGATGACTGGGGTTCTGAATTTCCTGTGAAAGGTCATTCTCCAGTAGCAACTTAGCTCATCAGCCCAAGGCCAAGAGGGCACTGAAATCCGAAAGGGAGACCCGTGGATGTGTTCGAATGCTGCTGGCCTCAAAGTTCAGCTCCAGGGCCCCCTCCTTTAAAAAGCCTTCTGTGACACCCCTGCTGGCCAGTATCCCCCCTCTCCCCTGTTTCTGTCCCCATCCCAAGGTAGCACGCCCTTTACACTGTGCAGGGGGCGTTCCCAGCTATTTCATGTCTCCCTGCTGAGCTGTAGGTTCCCACAGGCAGGCTTCTTGCACACTTTGCATTCCCAGCTTCAGCAGGCTCCATGTTTACTTGCTGAACACCTGAATGGATAAATGAATGAAAAGTGGCTGTAGGAAAAAAAAAAATCAAAAGGATACAATATTTCACACAAATCTTCCCAACAGCCTCATACTGGGAGGCAAGTGGAGATAACGCAGCTGAGTGGCGGTACAGGTCCACATTCTAGACAGGGCTCCAGAACCATGCAGGGGCAGGCTCCTCCTGGGAGCAGCAGAGCACAACAGTTAACCCAGACTCTGCAGCCTGGCTGTTTTGTTTATTTCCCAACTCGGAACTTAACAGTTCTGTGGCTTTAGCCAAGTTATCTGTCCAAATATACCCTTAGTTGCCCCATCTGTAAAATGAGGGTGATAAAATAGTTACCTCGTAGGGTGTTATTTGAAAAGTGCTTAAAGTGGTGCTTAGCACAACGTAATGAGTCAATATCCCCCTCCTCTTGGACCCACTCAAAGTCTGCTGCTTTTCTGTGTCTCATCCTCTCCATCTCTGCCATAGACACCTGGCCTCTCTCCCCTTGGAAACCAAGCTGCGCTGGGTCAATGGGGGCCCCTGGTGGCCAAGTTGTGGAACTGTCCTACCATTGTTTCTTCACCACCTCTGTCCTTATTTAATCCTATAGAAGAATACTGAATATACCAAGTACCCCTTCTCCTTGCCTCTTACTGTTCACAACTCAGTGTATGCTCCCCAAGTGGCCCTTCATTCATAGACACACAACCTCTCTAGCTTGTGTCCAGCTACCTTCCAATAAACTTCCTCCTTTGTCTCTGTTATTTTTCCTCCTCCCACCCTACCCCATTTTGTTACACCTGAGAGGCTGAAGCCTGTTTGGGCTGATAAGCGTACTAGTAATGCTATGCTGCACTGTTCACAAGCCCACAAGTGGCTATTTACATTTAAATTTCAATTCCCTAACATTTAGATAAATTCACTAAAATTAAATAAAATTAAAAATTCAGTTCCTCTGTTGTTATTACCCACATTTCAAATGCTGAATAGCCACATGTAGTTAGTGGTGACACAGTGCAGATATAAAACAGTTTTATCATTTCAGGGAGTTCTATTGGACAACACTGCTCTACATTCCTCTAAATAAGAGAGAAATTCAATTTTCGGCTTCTAAAAGGAAAACACACAATAAAGAACCAGTTATTTCCTTATCTCTCTATATATGTTCAATACAGATACATACATGCCTCTGTGTGTGTGTGTGTGTGTGTGTGTGTGTGTAGAGAGAGAGAGAGAGTTTTCATGCATTATAACTGCTAACCCCTTTTGAAAGTATTTGGAAGCCCTTGGAACTTCATAAAGGTGTCTGACTATCACCTCTCATCTAATTCAACCTGCTTTATCTAGAGCATCAATACTCAAGATAAACAATAACAAACTCTTCCTCCCTCCCTCCCTTCATTCCTTCATTCCTTCCTTCCCTTTCGTTCCTTTGTTCCTTTGTTTCTTCCTTCCTTCCTTCTTTCCTTCCTTCTTTTTTGAGACAGTCTTGCTCTGTTGCCCAGGCTGGAGTGCAGGCGTGCAATCATAGCTCATTGCTGCCTCAATCTACCAGGCTCAAGTGATTCTCCCACCTCAGCCTCCTGAGTAGCTGAGACTACAGGCATGCACCACCATGCCTAATTTTATTTTTATTTTTAGTAGATATGGCTATTTTGCCCAGGCTGTTCTCAAACTCCTGAGCTCAAGCGATCCTCCTGCCTCGGCCTCCCAAAGTGTTGGGATTACAGGTGTGAGCCACCCATGCCTGGCCAACAACCTATTTCTTATACAGCTTTGTAAACTTAGAATTTTGTTTCCTCACTGGTAGTGTAGCTACTATGTTAGTTCAGTTGTAATCCAGCCACTGAATAGCTGTGTGATCTTGAATACATTCCTTACTCTCCTGGACCTGCCATCAAAGGGATGATTGCAGGGGATTACTGAGTCCCCTTTTAGCTCTAAGAAAAGTTTTGCTTCTAGAGTTGTTTTTTCATCTCATGAATGTAGAGAAGCTTGTATTAAATGGCCATTAGGGTCCACAAGGAATTGGTTACATAGCCTTTGTGGGCTGGTGTGGGAACCAACTGACCATTTCACATCTATTTCTACAGGAACATGCACTCTGAGGTCCAAACACTGGCCATGTCTCCGTTGGGGCAGTCAGCACCTAGAGCTCAGTGCTCTAAGCCCAGGAACCTGTGGCAGCTAATGATGATGACTAAAGGTTTGGCCTGGAGGCCAGGGAGGGGCAGTGAGTAATGCCTACTGTCATTCATTCTTCCAACACAGACACAAAATATGCTTTTAAGATTGCCTGATTAGCACTAGAGAGAAAAGGTGCCAGGTAGACCTTGTTAGACAAAGACAAGTGTTCCTGCATTTATTCAGCTGTTCATGGTATGTTAACGTTAATCCCATTGACAATAGCAGGAATAGGCCTAGGCTGCTATGCCCTTCCTCTGTGTAATCAAGTACTTCAAGGCAGATAGCGTGGGTGTCCACATTATATGTGACAGCCCAGGAGTCAGACGCCCTTCCTCCTGGAGAAGCTGATCTTTTTCGCTCCACCCTTTCTTGGAAAAACAGCTTGGAAGGGGATCGCTGTACAGTGTGTGGGGGCCTGACACACCCCTGCTCCCAGCTGATTGGGTCAGAGGCAGAATCTACCTAAGCCGACCCCATCAGACTGTCTCCTCTGAAAATCTGGAATCAGGGCACTCTGACACTGGCCAAAGAGCCACAGGGAATGGCGTAGGAAGGTCTTGGAAGTTTGAGGGCTGAAGCTACCATTTTGTGGAGGCCTTGATAGGCCTTGTGCAAGCAGATGATGAGCAGAAAAGCCAGATCTGAGAGCAGTAGAATGAAATGGGAGCTCAGACAGAAGCAAAATGAGAAACCAGGCATCCAGTAATGGACAGTGGCAATGTGGAAAGGGGAGATGGCCGAGGTCCAGTTCCTGAGAGGCCCATCTGTACCTTTGGTGACTGGGTGCCACAGGAGCCCCCAGTGCCTTCATAGCTCCTCCCCTTTTGTTAAACCTGAGCTCCCAGTGGGCTTCTTGCCTTGAAATGATTCCCGCCCGGGCTCTCAGAGTCTCAAAACAGAGCTATGATAAAATGAATGGATTTTGCTTGTCTTTGCCTTTCTGCTTCCAGGGTTAATTTTTGTTTTTGTTGTTGTTTTTTGTTTTGAGATGGAGTCTAACTCTGTTGCCCAGACTGGAGTGCAGTGGTGTGATGGTGGAACACTGCAACCTCCACCTCCCAGGTTCAAACAATTCTCTTGGCTCAGCCTCCCAAATAGCTAGGATCACAGGCTCCTGCCACGACGCCTGGCTAATTTTTTGTATTTTTAGTAGAGATAAGGTTTTGCCATGTTGGCCAGGCTGGTCTTGAACTCCTGACCTCAAGAGATCTACCTGCCTTGACCTTCCAAAGTGCTGGGATTACAGGCATGAGGCACCACGCCCGGCCAGGTTAATTTTTTTAAACACTGTTTGATCATGGCCTGAGGTCCACAAAGGAGGAAACTAGATGTGTAGAGAAAGACTCAAAGGTGGGTTAGCAAGCATTTTGGGGTACCTCTTGTGTGCCAGGCCTAAGTAAAGGAATAGAGGGGTGCCCTTCCCCTTCCATTTCCAAATCTTAGCCTAGCTCCAGGGCTCTGCTCAGCGCCACTGCTTCCTTAAGACCTTCCCAGATCTACACACACATGCACACACACCCCAGCCAGAGCAAGGCTTGCTGTCTCCCAACTCCCAGGGGATAGTCTTGGCACCTCCATTTGGCCACTCCTACTTTCTGCCTTGTGTGACAGTTCTGTGCATCTGGTCCTGTCCCTTACTAGCACGTGAGGTCCTTGGGGACAGAAGCTGGCTCCTGCTCACCTAACCAGTTTGGCTGGATTGCCTGATATTTAGACCATATGGTTTTGATGCATCTAGCCTCATGGGTGTTCACACAAAGAGCCATGGCATCAAAACCAAGTCTCCAGAATGCTCTGGAGTATGACTGGGCACAACTCCCTGTTTTTGTAAAGGAGGACACTGAGGCTGAGAGAAGTCACTGAGAGATGCACCTTGACTTTCTTCATTCCTGATACAGCTAATCTCACTTCTCTGAGAAGACATCTCAGACGCTCTCCGTTGACATAAACATCTCCCACCTCCCAGCCTAGCTCTGTGAGATGTTATTCCATGTAATGATGGCCAAGGGAGGTATCCCGGATAAAGAAGTAAGAAGGAGCCCCAGTTCTTCACCAGTGAAACTGGTGGGTTCCCCTAGTTTGACAGATCTGCTCACTGAAATGGTCGATGGGACATAATCACTGTTTGTGGCTTTTTGGACCTTTAATGTAGGGAATACGAGCATTTGTCCCTACGCACTTTCTCATGTCATTAAACAGCTAAGGGGCAGTTCAACATGACCTCCAGAAGGATGGGTTCTTCGCCAGCTCTTTAAGCTTGTGCTTTTCTAATTAAGAACATTACACATGGCTGGGCACAGCGGCTCACGCCTGTAATCCCAGTACTTTGGGAGGCCGAGGTGGGCGGATCACCTAAGGTCAGGAGTTTGAGACCAGCCTGACCAATATGGGGAAACCCTGTCTGTACTAAAAATACAAAATTAGCTGGGCGTGGTGGGCATGCCTGTAATCCCAGCTACTCGGGAGGCTGAGGCAAGAGAATTGCTTGAACCTGGGAGGCAGAGGTTGTGGTGGGCCAAGATCGCACCACTGCACTCCAGCCTGGGCAACAAGAGCAAAACTCCGCCTAAAAAAACAAAAATACACAGAATTATCAAATATTCATCACCAAATATGAAAAACCGTCATAATAAGGACCAGATTAACTTCTGATACCTATGGCATAGGTTACACGTAAACTAAACCAATAGCACAAAAACACTAAATGTTGATTAAATTTTGGTTCTGCCTTCTGGATCAGGGATGATAAATAGGTCTCCCCTCAATTGCTGGTGGTCATTGTTTGGTGGCAGTTACTTACAGCCTGTGTTAAGAAGGATTCTGAGGGAGGTCCAGATTAAGGTGCTGATGGATGACTTGGATTTCACAGAGTAGAAATTGGGACATTGAGAAAGGTCATTTTAGCAAAGGGGCTGGGCAAACGCTCAGCCAAATGGCCCATCCATGGAAATATCCACACCAAGCACCCTGGGAGCATGTGGTTCCTGACCCAAAAAAGACCACAAGCCTGAGGGTTGGGGTGCAGTCCCACAAACAGCCACTGGGAAATTTGAGTGAGAGCACGCCTGGAGGGCAGTGGTGGCCCACTGTGGTTCCCTGTCAGCTATGATGGCAGGGAACCTGGAGGAGAATCAGCTGCAATGCAATTCTGCAAGGTCACTGCGACCCCCTCCTGCCAGGGGCTCCCTCTCCTCACCCAGGAGAGACAAGACTGTGCCTGCTTCATCAAGAAACTCAATGTTCATTAAGGCTGTGATTCCCAGCCTTGCAGGCAGTGCCAATGTGGTAATCCCTTAAGCCCTTCACATGTCTGTCTATCCATCCTAGACACTGTCTAGGTCCCCAGACCAGAGAAAGCTCAGAGACGTGGCACTGCAGCCCAGACCCCAGGAGGCTTGCACAACAGGACTTAGATCTCGCCTTTGGCCTGTAGCCCCATTCATTCCCCTTCTCTTCATCTCCCACCACTCCCTCACCTGTAGGGGGAGGTTTGACTCCAGCATTTGAATAAAATAAAAACTGACAGTGTGGAGCCATGTTCAGGGCTGAGCTACAAAGGATTCACGCAATTATCTTTGTCAGAATTCATTTTGTCAATGCCTCTCTCCTCTTCAGGTTGCACACTAATATCTTTAGGAAGTTTGAGGAGACTGAGAATAAAGTGAGGGAAATGCCAGCAACCCCTTCAGGGGGAAGTGGCTCCCGAGTAGAACAAACTCCAGAGTGGCACAAGAGGGAACAAAAGCAGTGTGAAGGCAGAGCAGCGATGAGAGAAAAGCCCTCAGGGAGAAGAGCCACAGAAAGTCCCTGAATCACAGTGGGGAAGGACCTTAGAGGCATCTGCTCAACCCCTGCCCTGATGTCAAACCCCACACTCAGTCCTACAATTCAAGGACAGGGGCCCATCAGAGTTCAGACCACTTCAGCACTCAGGGGGTGTGGGCAGCCCCTACAATGTTCTTTCAGAGTCTGGCCTAAGACTCCCTAGACAGACCATAGGTCCAAGCCTAGAACAGCCCAGGAAAGGGCAGCCCCATGTCTTGAGTCAGCCACACACAGGTTATCCCAACCATTCCCCCATATCCTTCCCACACGTGAGCGCAAGTGCACACACACACACGCACCCTCCACCAAGGGAGAATCTAGATGCTAACTACTCCTAAATCAGTGCATCCAACTCGTACTTCTGCCCTGCACTCCAGGCCTGGGTGTCCAAGTCAATGGGCCATGCCTCCTTGAATGGCTAATGGGCATCCCAAACTTAGCACGTGATCTTCTCCCCAACCTCCTCTACACCTAGGCTTCCTCATCCCCGCTAACCACAACTCTGTCCTTTGAGTTGCTCCCACTAAAATCCTCAGAATCATTATTATTTCCTTTATTTCAACCAAACCCCACATCAGATCTGTCAGTAAGTCCCATCAGCTCTGCGTTTTTCAAGGTAAGTCCAAAGTCTGACCACTTCTGACACCTCCCCTGCCTCTACCCTGATCCAGCCCCCACCCTCTCTCATCTACATTGTGTGCCACTGGCTCACAGCAGCCTGGGTGAGCCCATGAAAGTATCAGTCCAGTTAAGCCACTCTTCTCAAGACCCCCAGTGTCTTCCCATGTCACTCAGTGTAGCAACAGGGCCCTCATATTAGTCTACATGGCTATGCTGGTACCATGACATACCCCTTAGACTACTCTTCAGGGATATAGAATTTATCCCCCCAGATGCTGGGAGTGGCACCAACCACCAGCCCGCAGCCATCATCTCCTCAGGCACTGCCTCAACTAAAAGTCACACCCCCTCTTCCAGGCAGCCTGTACCCAGTGCCTGATCAACACAGGAGTATAAGACCTGGCCATCTCATCTCAACTTAGGATGCCTGTGGAAAGTGAGCCTGTCTTCAGACCTCCGTGCAGGGTTGGCTGACGCCTCCCTTGAGACTGCATCACAGCTCAGCTTCCTCCTCTGCCTTGTCTGTTTCCCTTCCTTCTCCTTTCCTTTTTCTTTCCTTTTCCCCTTCCCTTCCCTTCCTTAGGTGTTGATCCCAAAAGAACTCCCTAATAAACCTTCTGCCCACTAATCTTCATCTCAGAGTCTACTTCCTGCTCCAGCCACACTGGCCTCCTTGTTGTTCCTTAGCGTTACAAGTATGCTGCAGCCTCAGGGCCTTTGCCTGTGTTCCCCCTCTGCCTGGGAGCTCTCCCCACATGTCTTCACATGGCTCACTCCTCATCTCTTTCATGTCTTTACTCAGATATCAACTTCTCAGGGAGGCCTTCCTTCGCCATCCCATCTACAACTGCAATAGCCCTAACACTTCTATCCCCTTCCCTATTTAGTTTTCTTCTTAGCCATCACCACCAGATGCATATACTGTGCTTTGTTCATTGTCTCCCCTAGTAGAGTGTAAGCTCCATGAGGACAGGAATCTTTGTCTTTTGTTCAATGTGGTGTCCCCAGTAACTAGAATAGTGTGTGACACATAATAGGTGCTCATTAGATATATGTTGAATAAATGAATTCGATTCAATGTTGTGAAATCCATCCTTTCAGTCATCCACCCATCGATCCAACTCTCCATTCTTCAAGCAGGTACTGAGCATCTTCTCTGGACATACCAGGCTAGGTATTGTGGGAAACTCACACACACACACATACACACACACCCCCACAACCCTCTCTGTTAATGATTTCATGGTCCAGGAAGAACAGGAACAGTACGAGGCTGAAAGGACTCAGAGGAGCAGAAGATCCTGCCACCTGGGAAATGAACCATGGGAGCCTTCCTAAAAGAGAACACGGGAGGACAGGGAGAATTTAGAGAGGGGGACCTGGAGGGAGGACACTCAAGCCAAGGGAAGGATAGGATCAAAGGTGTGGGTTTAAGTGTGTTGGGGGAGGACGGCTCAAAGGGTACAGAGCTTTGGAAAACACTGGGAGGGACTCCTGGGATGGTTAGTGAGGACAGCAGATGAAGACATCAAACCTTTTACCTTTATCAGACAAATGGGGAACCTATAAAGGTATCCGTGCAAAGGACTGATATGGTTACAAATACTCTACTTTACAGGCAGACAGGGCAGTCATCGAAGATGGCAGAGAAGGAACATCAGAAGTTGGGCTGCAGAGTCCAGAGAGCTGGCTCCAGTCCAGTGTCGTCACCAACTGTGCAGGTGATATTTGGTGATACCAAACCACATTTCCTCCTTTTTGGCCCACTGGCACCTGTCATAGACCCCCAGAGTCACTGAGCTGCAGGGACCTCGGAGGTCATCTAGTCCAGGTTTCTAAACACCAGGCTGGGAGATCAATTTACTGAGCTGTGAGTGTTTTTAAAATGAAATAGAAGAGGAAGGACTATGTCAGAGTACATCACTTATAGTAAAGGTAAAATTGCTTTGTGAAACTTTTGTTTCAGTTGTGTGTGTGTGTGTGTGTGTGTGTTGGTTTACAATATAAATCCATGTCTGTGGGTCATGGTAATAAATATTTGCAAGCCATTGATTTAGTCCACTCCTTTTCCACTGTGTGAATTGCCTTTACAGCATTCTCAGTAAACTACATGGCCACTCTTGCCTGCCTCCAGGAGGAGGATGTGGACCACCTCCCAAGGCACAAGCCCCCTCTTTGTTGGCTACTCTGTGCCTACGAAGTATTTCCTCACACTTAGCTCCAATCTGCCTGTTGTCCTTCTTCCCCTTGGTCTTCTCCAGTTCTCTGAATATCTCCCCCAATAAATTCAATCCCATTTCAGATGACCACATTAACAGAATTGAAGACAACTCTGCGGGACTCGTGACCGCGTTTTTAAGGCTTCAGGGCTCATCTATTTCTATTGGCTGCCAGCAATCCTTTCTCCAGGAAGCAAGACCTGAGTTTTCATTCCAGGCAACCACCTCAACCCCATTCACAATCAACATGACTTGAGTGGGACTGACCCCAGCACCTGCTCCAGGGATGGCCAATGGGAGCACCATGGACACAGGGACAGGCTCCAGAGTGGACACATGATCCAAGCTGAGCCAAAGAAAGACAGTCAGGGGCTTTCACTGAAACTACTAGAAAAGACGGTAGGCTGCTAAGATGGTAGACTATAATAAGCCCAGAACTGCAATGAACATCTTTACCAAAGCCTAGGGCAAATCTGCCACTAAATGAAGCCAATGAAGAGAAAAGTAAAGAAAGAGGACAAAGAAAGAGAGAGAGAGAGAGAGGAAGAGATGTTGAAGTCCCAATCCTCAGTACCTGGAAATTGGGTCTTCATAGACATAATCAAGTTAAAATGAGGTCATTAGAGTAATCCCTAATCCCATATGACTGCCTTCCTTATAAAACAGAGAAACTTGGACACAGAGACAGACACAAGAAGATGGGGTGGAGACACAAGGAAAATACCACGTAAAGACAGAGGATTGCATGGTGCACCTGTACATCAAGCATGCCAAAGAATTCCGGCAAACCACCAGAAGCCAGGAGGAGGCAAGGGTGGATCTCTACAGATTCCAGACGGAGCGTGGCCCTGCCAGCAACTTGATTTCAGACTTCCAGCTCCAGAACTGTATGAGACAATACATTCTGTTGTTCTAAGCCCCCTAGTTCATGGCACTTTGTTATGGAGGCCTGGGAAACACGTCCAGTTGCTTACACTCACCTCGTACCTACTGTGTGCACCACACTGATCTAAGAACGTTACAGATATTCACTCACCTAATAGCCGCAGTAGCCCTAGAAGGTAGTGCTACTTTTATCCCTGTTTTCTAAGTGAGGAAACTGAGGCACAAAGATGTGAAGTCGCTCACCCAAGGTCACAGAGCTCATAAAAGGTGGGGCCAGGCTCCAAGTTCAGGCAGTGCTGACTACTAGAAAATATTGTCTCTCAAGAGACGGGGGTGTCCTGATGGCGCTGGTAAGGCCCTAGAACCCACAGGTCCAATGTCAGTGATGGAGTCAATAGATATTCACTTTTCCTTCCGTTTTGGGGGTTCAGGGGTTTTATTTTGGTTTTGGTTTTTGATTTTTTTTGAGACAGGGTCTCACTCTGTCACTCAGGCTAGAGTGCAGCGGTGTGACCATGGCCCTGCATCCTCCACTTCCCAGACTCAAGTGATCCTCCAGCCTCAGCCTCCCAAGTAGCTGGGACCACAGGCACCCACCACCACTCCCGGCTAATTTTTGAGTTTTTTGTACAGATTGGGTCTCACTGTGTTGCACAGGTGGGTCTCAAACTCCTGACCTCAAGTGATCCGCCCACCTCGGCCTCCCAAAGTGCTGGGATTACAGGTGTGAGCCACCGTGCCTGGCCACGTTATTGCTTAAATTCTTTTGATTTGGTTTTCCGTCTCTAACCACCCCACCCCACCCCACCCCATGGGCATCCCAGCTCTGTGGAAGTTGCTGTACAGCGTATGTCTCAGGCGCTTCGTCATCCCACCCTCTCCACACCTCCCCTGGGTGCACTATCATTTGAGGATGTCCTTTATTTCTTGCCTTGTAACAAAGTTTCTTAATAATGACACATGGGCTGTCTGGATGGTCCTCGGGGATCCAAAAGCAGAGTGGCTGGAAGGGGCAGCAGGGAGCCTGAAGGGAGTTTCCTGAAAAATTCATCAGAGAAAATCTCTCTCCCGAGTTTGAAGTGGAGAGAATTAAAGGAAAGAGGAATGACAACAAACACATGAGAAGTTCTTGTGTGACCTTATGGAACTGGGCATCAACCAAGGCTTGGGGGTTGACTGGGAGAGATGGAAGGAGGAAAGAGGACAAGGAGGAGACCTAGTCAATGTCTCCCTCCACCGCGTGCTCTCCAGGCCCTGTCAACCATTTCTCTCCAAGCATCTCTCCAATCCGGCCCTTATCTCCTATAAGAAATCTCGGGGCTTACCAAGTCCCACAAAAAGACAGTTCTCGTGCTCAAAGGGGAGGGAGATTTCCTGATGAGTAGAATTTTTCAGTCTGGAGCACCATGATTTTGTGCAAGAACACAAAATCACATTCTGTAAAACCCAGAGGGCTGGAGAAGAGACACAGGGAACTCGCCATCAGCTCCCAACCCCCATGCTCTGGAGGCAGCCGGTAGCAGGTGAGAGACAAAGTTTCAGGCCAAAAGATAAAAGTGCGATTAATAAATAGTGGGTGGTAAATGTTTAAATTCACTGTGTCCGAATGATAATCTCATACTGTCAGAATGATAATCTCATACTGTCCGAATGATAATCTCACACTGTCAGAATGATAATCTCACACTGTCAGAGTGATAATCTCATACCGTCAGAATGATAATCTCACACTGTCAGAATGCAACATGCTGAAGGAGGACTTGGAGAATTCCCGAGGCCTCTCATGGGAGGCAGTTTGGTGACACGTGCTGGCCTTAGTGTTGATGAGAGACAGGGTGAATGAGCGACAAAGAAGGAAGAGGCAGGAGGCTGGGAGGGAAGACAGAAAACAGAAGCAATGGGGTGATGGGAAGAGAGGACAGGAGAGAAAACAATAAGTGGAAGAGAAAGATAAGACATGGAGGGGCTAGGACGGAACAGCCCCCAGGGCAGTGGGGGAGGGTGGGACTGCCCACCATGTATGAGGGCAGAGATGCCCAGACCAAAGAGGGGGCCCATCTGGCTGCATCGTGGGGCATATAATGGGAGGCCTTCGGCCTGTATGAATAGCAGAGGGGGCTAGAAGGCCGACAGACGCCATTAATAAGCGACTTGATAACCCTCATTAAACAGAACTTCACAAATGGCTTAATTTGAATTTCCAATACTTGATAGATTTCAAACCCAGAACAATTATTTCTGATGTAAAGGATCAATTCATGGTTTCCCGAACTGAATCCTAAGGAAATGGAAATACTTCCAACAGGGTTGCTTGGATTAAAACTCCTTCAAATGCCAAATAGACGCTGACTTATCTCTTTTTAAACAACTTTTTTGTAAGGCAAAGGTTAGCATTGTAAGGAAAGGCAGGATGAAAATTAATCTCACGTACTATGACCTCCTCTGGCTGGGTTTGAATTACATTTCCACATGGCCTGTGAAGATCTTTCATGTCTCTCGCTCCATTAGTTGGTGTACTTAGCAAAGGTCGGGTAATGAACAAGCGTACTTTTCGAGCCCAGAACAAGATCCTGGCACACGGCCTTTTCCTGCCTTCCCTGGTGTGTTAGAGATCACCAGTGTGGGCATGAGTCACCTCTGCACGCTCCTCATCCTGAAGGTGCCTGCAGATGATGGACGTTAACTACCATTGTCGCCACAGTTCTGGGATGGCACAGGTCTCACATGCTTCCCCCGTGCTCTGGGGGCCGGAGAGAATTTAGTGGAAATCCTCAAGTGTGTCTGTTTGAATTTTCTGCAGGGGAAATTCATGTGTGCCTTTCAGGGAACAGCTTCGTTTCAAGCAACTCTGCCAGCTGAAGTCAAAAGAGGGAGGAGGAAGCAGAGGAGGACAAAGAAGAAGAAATGGCGAGAGAAGCCAGTGGAATAAGAAAGCTTCCCATCCCCAGACACTCAGAGCTTTCTGTCTGCTGGTCTCATCCGTGGTTCACATTCATGTGGGTCTCTGAGCTTCACGGTCCACTTTGCCCCATTTCTTCGCCTTCAGAATAGGATCTGAATTCACCCCTTTCATAAGATGGCATTAGCCGAAAGGACGGGCAGAGCTTGTGTTGGGTAATAACAATATGTGCTCTTATTCTTCTCCAGCAATGGAACCTCCCTATTCTGGGGGCATAGAGAGATGAACTAGGTCTGGCCTTGCCCCAAGGGAACTTAAAACTGAGGGAAGCGGATGTGTAAGTCATCGGCTGGCACCCACGGGCACTGGGGATGCCGGCCATGCCTCCCCCTCCACCCACCTCCTGAGAGAACACAGCCCAGGTTTCCTGTGGGCAGAGAAGAATGTTCAACCTGTTTATAGAAGGGAATTCAACTTCTTCTCTGTCCTGCTTTTCCTCCCTCTGCCGCTTCAGTCTTAGAAGTCACCCAGCCATCTGTTGGGTTATGCTTCCTCCGGTCTCTTTCCCCAGTAGTTTGGAAGCTACACATTCTATTTCTGGTTGTTTAGTGCTGACTCTATGAACATTTAAACACATCCTGAATGTTACACTTTCCAAAGACTGAAGAGAATGGGAATCTTTCCTATCGTGCTCCTTTCATTCCCCACACCCCAAACTTCTTTACCTAGGAGGGTCACCTGTCTTCAAACATACACAAAAGGCTGCTGGTTTTTTTTAGCTGAAACTTGTGTGAAGGAGTAAGGAAGGTATGGGTGAGAACCAAGAAAACTGCAGGGGGAAAAGCATGGGGGAGGTTACTGAGCCCAGGGACAGGAAATGGACTGTGGCTGGAGGAGTGTGGGGGAGCAATCGGAAGAACCCAGGCACAGTCTAAATGTCCAGGCCGACCAGCCACCCAATCTTCAGGTCCCCTGCTCTCTGAGCCCTGGCCACCAGCGCCCCAGTGACTGAGTGAGGAGGAGCTCTCTTCAGGGCACCTCCCCACTATGCAGAGGGGCCACCGCATGCAGTGAGGAGGGGCTCCCTGCTGTTCTTTGGGATGAAAGCCAGCACACCAGAACAGCCAGGGCTGGAATCGTGGGGGTGACATCAAAGATCCCCAGCTCTCTCCTCTCCATCCCCTGCCTCTCTTTTTTACTGGGCTAAGAATCTGCCAATGACAAGCCCTCATAAGGGAAAGAGAAACTGTGAGATGGGATGTGAAATCAGACAACATTCAGAACCAGAGCCTGCAGCTGTGGCAGATCCTCACCTCCCAAAGTGCCCTTTGGAGGATCTACCCAAGGTTCCCCCCATCTTGCCAGCCTGTCTACTTATAATTATTATTTTTCTGGAACCAGCTATCAAAATGGATATGGAATATTCCTCATTCCGAACCCAGGACCTAGAGTGACCTTTTGAAAATGTAAATTGGATCATATCCCTTCCCTGTATAAAGTCCTTTGACTGCTTCCCATGTCCCTTAAAATAAAATCCAAAGTCCTTACCGTGCCCTGCAGGGCTCTGTGCGGCCTGGCCGCTGTCTGTTTCTCCCACTGGATGACGTGCTGTTCTTGCCTTGCTCATCACACTCCAGCCCTGCACGGCAGCTTCTCTGTTCCTTGGAACTGCTGGTCTGGTTCCGGCTCACGCCCGCTGCACAAGAAGGTCCCTCCGCCCAGAACACTGTCTCTCTTCTTCTCTTGTCCTAGCTCGCTCCTTCTCATCCATCAAATCTCAACCTCAATGTCAACCCCTTGTAGAAGTCTTCTCCAACCCCCCTATTGAAATTAAGCACCACCACCCTATATATTTTCTTTACACGGCACCGTCTTTCTTTGCAGCACTTGCCTCAGTGTGTGATTACTTCTCCATGCGCATGGCTTCCTTGTTTATTGTCACTCTTGTCCCACCAGACTGCAAGTTCCACTGAAAAGGGCCCTGTCTTCACTACTGTTTCTCCAGCACCTACAACAAGGCCCTGTACATAAAGGCTACTCAGTCATTATTTGTTAAGCGAATGAATGAATTTATTAAATAAACATTTAGTGAGCATTTCAAGGTTGTGGTGAAGATCAAGTGAGACAAATGATTAACACCATGAGCAGCCTCATTACTATTTGTACCTGCAATAAACTTGCAGACAATCGCATGGGCCAACCACCAGCCCATTTTGGGTTACTTCCAGCACAATCCGAACAATAGCAACCATGGAAAAAAGTCAAGGTTCCGCCACACTTTGCACAACTAGAAGCATGTACACTCTGATCATTTGGATTAATCTCCGGACTTAGGTTTGATCTATTTTTGTCAAGCAAGCAAATATATATTGATATTTGCAAAGAGCCTCATGCATGTGGTGCCCGCTAAAATATGGCTGCATTTGCCATAGTAATTGTCTCTAGAAGCTCATTCCCAGCTGCGCTGGCTCGTTTAGCTAATCTGCAGTAAGTACGGTATTGATCCAAGCAGCAAGGGAGGAGCACATTAACCCGGCCCAAGGAAGGGTGATTACTTTGGCTGCACGGTCACTTCACAGAATTGGCTGAGGTCTAAAAGCCACACTGAAATAGCCTGGAAGTCAGCCCCCTACCCTCACCTCCCCACCTCCCCTCCTGAGCAACACACACATTCGCACAGGCAGGGGATCTGAGCTGGTCACAAGCAGAGTGGCAGTGTGACAGCAGCATCCCAAGGAGACATTATCCCTCCCAGGAAAGGCTCTTGTCATTCATTCCTTCAGTCATTCATAAGAGACGGTATGTTACAAATGTGATGATACCCAGCACTAAGATGAATCAATATTGATATTCTCATATGCTGCTTATGGAAATGGAAATGAGTAAAATTATTTGAAAAGCCAATTTAACAGAATGTATCAAAATGTTTATATGATTTGACCCCATAGTTCTACTTCTCTGAATATATTCTTAGTAAATGGTCAGGGATGTGCACTATTGCTTATAATAATTATAAATGTCCAAAATTAGGGACTGGTTAACTGACTAAGCTACTGTATATTTTTTCAGAGAATACTCTTTAGTCATTGAAAAGTATTTGTGATTTATCATATGGGGAAGGGGCCAGGGGACGATCAGCTTTCAAAACAGTGTGGATAATTTGTAGATCATTACCCCAAAATGTTTAAAACTAAATTTGCAGCTGGGCGTGGTGGTGCACATCTGTAGTCCTAGAGTAGTAGTACTCCAGAGGCTGAGGTGGGAGGACTGCTTGAGTCCAAGAGATTGAGGCTGCAGTGAGCCATGATTAAGCCACTGCACTCCAGCCTGGGTGACAGAGCAAGATCCTATCTCAAGGAAAACAAACAAACAAACTAAATTTGCTAATATCTGTAGAAAAACTACTGGGTTGATAAAAGAAAAGGTGGATGCACCAGAGAATGTTGTATTATTCTCCATTCTGTCTGTGTTTGAAATATTTCACAATATTAAAAATGAAAAGAAAGATTGAAAAGATATATATCAAAATATTGACAGTGGATGTAGGATTTCAGGCTATCTTTAATTTTTCTGAGAGATTGTCTCAATTTTCCAGATTTTCTAATGTGAACTTGTATTCTTTTTAGGATCCAAAAAGAGAAAAAATAAAACTTCCTCTGCAACAAAGCAACATGGACCCATAGTATCCCGTTGGTGAGCATCTGCCAAGCGCAGGGCCTGGGAAGCAGCCATGAAAGAGCCATGGGCGGGTGAGAACAGGCATTCCAGGCAGGAAGAACAGCTTGGATAAAGGCTGGAAGGTGGGAAAAAATGTTGTATGAACAAGTTGGTAAATCTTTGTTTGGCTGTCAGGACCCATGAAAGGTGTGGTGGGAGATCAGACTAGACAGGTTGGGAACACCCAGAAATCAGACAATTGGGAGCCATTAAAGAGGGCTGGGGAGGAACAACGGGAGCGTCATTTCAGGAGGTTCTCTGTGTTAGCACGGTCCTGCAGGCAGGGGTAGCGGATGGTTAGATGGGCTACACTACAGCCATGGTACTCAGTGGAGAGGCTGGAGTGCGGTCAGGTGCGAGACACGTGGGCTGAGCCAGGGCAGTGACAGCAGGGCACCCAGGAAACATCAACAGACTATTCCCTGCCTGTTTCCCAAGACCTGGCACAGGCTCTCTGGAGTGATGGGAAGAGCTCAGGCTGAGGCGCCAGACTGCTTGGGTTTGATCCTGGCTTCGCCACTCACTAGCTGTGTGACCATGGGCAAATTACATAACCTCCCTGTGCCTCGGCGTTTTCATCTGCACAGTGGGGATACTAATAGGAGGGTGTCATAGAGCTGTTGTGAGGATCCAGTGAGTTAATGCACATGAAGCATCTGGCCCAGCGCCTAGTACAGAGTAACAGCCCCATTAGCCAGCGTTGTTCCCTCTGACCTGAAGTCCACTCAAAGTGCCCTGAGAAGAGCATGTTGCCTGCAGGACCACCTGTATCTGCAAGGGGCACAAGCCCAGGCACACAGTGTGGGCGCTGTCTTTCTGATCCTCCCCAAACAGTTAAGAAAGAGTTAAAATGTTAACAAAGTCAAGATCAAGGAGAGACTGGAGGGATCTTGTAGAAAGGTCTAGCGGCCCCGCCTCCGGTCTCAGCTTTGCCATTAACCCCCTGAATCAGAATCAGATGTCAGGCTGAGGATCATTGTCCTGGGACGGAATCTCGAGGCCCCTGGCTGATGATAGTGCGTCTGGGCGCAGCCTCCTTTTCTGGGCCCAGGGCCACTTTTATGAATCCACCACCAGCCTCGGTCCAGGAAGTGAATGAGTGTGGCTTCTCTCGCCTAAAGGGACCTTTCACATCAGCTGTCCTGGGCCAAGATCCATCTACTCATAAGGAAATAAACAAAAACTCTAGTTACTCATCATACACACCTTGCACCCACCAGTTCCTAATGCGAAGTGAAAGTGGCTTCTTTAAAAATTAAAGGGTTGAAGGCAGAGCTGCCTTTGGTCTAAGTGGGCAGGAGAGGTTGGTGGGAGCAGGCAGTCCCCAGCGGCCCCATCTCCTCTCCTGTTTCCAGATCCACAGAAGCGATAAACAGGCTCATTACAAGGCAGAGGATATGCACAATCAATCCACGCCTTTAGGGCTGGGCTACAATTTAAGGAGAGGAGATGAGAGGATAAATAAAAAGGCCTATTTTTGAGAGAGCCATTTAAGCCCAGAGAGAGGCCATAATAATGTGCACACCAGCTCTGCTTAATTCATCCCTGGCTCTCTCAAAATCGCCCCGAGATAATCAAAAGGAAGTGAAGAGGAACAACACAGACTCCAATTCAGAAAAGGCTGCAGTAATTAGAACCTGAGGCCCGGACCCCGCTGTCAGGCAGCGCAGTTGGCCACCGTGGGGCCTCCCACTGTCTTCCAGTGGCAGAAGACACTTCCGTTCTTCCTATCTCACCCTTAAGTCGGAAAGCATGGAACTGACACATCCACGACTGTATTTCTAGAATCATCTCTCAAAGAGATAAATGACTTCCTCCAGCCAGCGTTGTCTGACCTGGGTCTGGGAATAGATAAATTCATTTTACTCAAGAGCTGGAGCTCCATTTTTCTCCTGGTGCCACCTATAATCCCATCTCTTTCAATGTTTGAGGCACTCAGTATGATGAATGTGCCCTAGGCATAGGGTTAGAGGTGAAACCTCACTGAGAAGATTGAACAGCTGATCTTCTGGCCAACCCCTTGTGACAACCTGCTCTCAGGGCATGTTGGGTTCAAGAAGATACCATCCCACACCAGTTAGAATGGCGATGATTAAAAAGTCAGGAAACAACAGATGCTGGAGAGGATATGGAGAAACAGGAATGCTTTTAAATTGTTGGTGGGAGTGTAAATTAGTTTAACCATCGTGGAAGACAGTGTGGTGATTCCTCAAGGATCTAGAACTAGAAATACCATTTGACCCAGCAATCCCATTACTGGGTATATACCCAAAGGATTATAAATCATTCTGCTATAAAGACACATGCACATGTATGTTTATTGCAGCACTATTCACAATAGCAAAGACTTGGAACCAACCCAAATGTCCATCAATAATAGACTGGATAAAGAAAATGTGGCACATATACACCATGGAATACTATGCAGCCATAAAAAATGATGAGTTCATGTCCTTTATGGCGACATGGATGAAGCTGGAAACAATCATTCTCAGCAAACTATCACGAGAACAGAAAACCAAACACCGCATGTTCTCACTCATAAGTGGGAGTTGAACAATGAGAACATATGGACATATGGTGGGGAACACCACACACTGGGGCCTGTTGGGGGGTGGGGGGACTAGTGGAGGGATAGCATTACGAGAAATACCTAATGTAGGTGACCGGTTGATGGGTGCAGCAAACCACCATGGCACGTGTATACCTATGTAACAAAACTGCACGTTCTGCACATGTACCCCAGATCTTAAAGTATAATAATAATAAAAAAGAAGCCACCACACAGATAGGTCCCCTGGAAGGACCCATATTTTGTTCCAAGCAGGAATTCCTTCCTCTTCCTGCCAGGTTTCTCTTTACCTGGCTGTGGACAAGCTGAAGCCTGCCTCAAAGAATGGCAGGGCCCCTTCCCCATCCCCAGCAGCAGATGAGGACTGGCTGGAATCAGAGGAAGACAGAACAAGCAACCTGACTCTCACCAGATAGTCCAAACCCTCAGCTTCTGCAAAGCTACAGGGGCCTAGAGAAAGATTCTCTACTGATAGTAATTCTTCTGGGGGATTTTCACATAGCAAGGCCACAAAAGTGACTCTCTTCTGTCTCCTCATTGCCCTTCCAGGCTGGTGAATTGGGGTCACCCAAACCCACAAGCTTCACTTTCCTCATTCTTAAGAATGGGATCTTAATTCCTACCCTGCAAGGATTCAGAGGACCAAGAATATACACTGGTAAGGTGTAAGGGCCATCACTATTCTGTCCTAACCAAGTCAAATCACAGCAGAGCACCTGATTCAGTGCATCTCAGTCAAAGCTATCCATGAGCATCACCAGGAAGTAGGTAGGTAGATAGATTAGATAGATAGATAGATAGATATAGATAGATGATAGATAGATAGATAGATAGATGATAGATAGATAGATAGATAGATAGATAGATAGATAGATAGATAGATGATAGATAGATAGATAGACAGACAGATCATGATGCCCAGGCCCCGGCCAGGACCAGTTACATCTGATCTCTGCCAGTGGAGCTGGCATCAGTATTTTTCAATGCACAGCCAGGGCCAAGAAGCTCTGGCCCAGTTTTCTCACTCACGCATTCCTTTCTTCAGGACCCAAGATCAGCTCCTTGTCAGCCACCAAATGGTTAACACAATTGGGTTCAGTGGACTTCGGGGCAGCCCCTGCAGTGCCCTTCACAAGGAGAGGCAAAGGAACGATGACACCCTGGTTGTGACTCATCAGTAGGGATACTGGCTTGAAGCAAAGTCGATGACGACAGCAAAGCAGTTGTTTTTGAGCCCATACTGAGTGCTGGGCACCGTGCTGAGCGCTTGACGTGCATGGTGTCTCCTTTCATCCTCATTTTAACCCTCGAGGTGGCACTGATAGGAAAGCAACTTTAGCGATGAGAGCACTGAGGCTTAGAGGGGTAAACAGCTGTCCACGGTCACAGGGATCCTATGTGGCAGAAGATTTCACCTATGGCCCCACGGTGGGGACACATTCATTGCCTCACCTCCCTGAGTGTAACCTCATCTTAGTAAGCAGAGGGCATAGGGAAACCCAGCCCAGAAGGCGGGAGCCAGCTCCAGCTTTGAAGTAGCTCTGGCAGAGCAGGAAGAGCTCATGCTCGGCTGACAGTCAGGTGTGGGTCCATGCCCGTGCTCTGAATCACTCCTGGCTGCTGGCTTTCAGCACATGGCGGCAGAATAAAGCAAGCTCACAGAACAGTGCCGCTTTCGGATGGCAAGGGCCCGACCCCAGAGACCTTAACAATTCTAATACACAGACTCAGGCAGAGATTAAGCTATAGAGGCTCCTCCCCATCAGTCTGTCATGCTTGTCCCATGGAAAGTTGCATGTAATGTGTCCATGTGTGTATGTGGGGAGCTGTCCAAGGTCACTCACAAGTTACAGATAGAAATCTACCTGTAGTCTCAGGAAGTGCAATGCTACTTTTCTTAAAATGTGGCACTGCAGGAACTTTTGGCCAAGGACAGGTTCTCCCCTAGGTAAACAACCCTCCTGGTCCAATTCGGTCCCTAGACTGTTGGCCTGGATCAGCCTAATGGCTGCATGGTAGATGTGGTGGCTTGGTGCTCAGTATTCTTTCCACCCTCCTTCCAGTGGGTTGTCCTGTACCATAGAGTCAAGAAGACCCAAAAGTACATTTCTCAGATGCCCTGGCAGGTAAAAATGTGGTTTGGGTCCAGCCATTCAGATGCACTTGAGTAAGTGCCTTTGGAGGTGAAGGTGAGGCAGGGGCTGTGCTGCCTCTGCTTTGCTCCTTCGCTTGTGCAGAGGTATCTGCAGAGGTATCTGCAGAAGTCCCAGTAGGTCAAGAAGCAGAGCCCTGGGCATCATGGTTTTACTGTTGTGAATCTCGCTGGTGACTGCTTCTGGATTCCCCTACTTCCCTGATTGTGGCAGAGGCGGGGCTCTTCTGGCAGGCCAATTCTGCAGTGTTGTTCCGTGTGTCATTTTTGGAGACCTAGCTGAGACCCTGCTTCTCTCACCCCTCTATGATTCTGTAAGTGCCTAGTCCCCTGTCTTAAATCCCTTTTTTTCCTTAAACTAAAGTTACTTCTATTATCTGCAACTAAATGAACTGTGATTCATATAGGTGTGCTCTCACCAAATTACCTGACCTCAAGAGTGGGACCCAGATGAATAAGGAGAGACAGCACTGCACTGAACCAGTAGCCAGAGATGAAGACTTCTGCCTCTAGCCCACAGGAGCACCAGAGTGAGTCACTTGCCTCACTTGAGCTTCTATCTCCACATCTGTGCAGCGAAGATAGCTAGGTAGCCCATACCCACAGGGCTGTCAGCAAACACTCACTGGACCAGGTCCTTCAGATGCTTAGTCTGAGTGAGGAGAGGGGCTGCAAATAGGGAAATGGTCCTGGCAGATGATTCTGCCATACAGTGGGTCACAGAGGAGGCACAGGTTCTGCGGTCCAAGAAGCATTCTAGCAGGAGTCAGCACTGACAGGCTGGGGGAGGTACAGTGGGAGAACCAACCAGAGCAAAGACCTAAATGTGTCTTTGGTCTTGGGAATTTGGGAAATGGTAAAGTGGAGGGCAAGTTGAAGGCTGTGCTGCATCGGGAAGTGTCTCAGGAGGGCAGGGCCAGGCTGGGAACTCACGCTTTCTCCTGAGGGTTTCAGGAGCAACGGTGGCACCAGGCCAACTCCACAGCTACCAGCCTCCCAGCTCGTGCCTCTTCACAGCTGTAGTACCCAACTTACTAGGTGTTTCAACATCCACAGCCAACCTGTGAGGTGGAAAAGCAAGTCCCGTTTGTACCATTTTACAGATGAGGATGCTGAGGCTCAGAGGTAGGAAGCTGATCCAAGGTCACACAGGGGGCACGTGGTGGGGAAGGAAGTGGGCCGGGCTGGCCCTCCCCTGATACTCAGTCCCGCTGTTCTCCATCAACAGTTCTGCAGTGCCCAGTTCGTGGGGAGGAACTGGACAGGCTGATGGAGCAACTGCTCTCGCCTAGTTGGCTTCTGGCACACAGAGACCTGAGTTCGAGGCTGAAGAAAGGGCCTGGGCTTCTGAACAAAGACCCGAAGGCCTGGAGTGAGAGCAGTGGAGGCTCTACCCACTCCCCACCCCAAAGTCCTGCCAGTCTTGGGATTTTAGGAAAAATGACATGGGACCTACAGGTAGAAGGCTGATCCAGCTCTGCCACTGACCCTGGGGAGGGCTCCCACCTCACTGAGTCTCAGCTTGCTTGTCAGGAAAATGGGGACAGTAAACCTTGCTTTTGTAACTTTCAAGGTTTTTGGAGAAACAAAAGTGATAGGAGAAGGGACATAGAAGCCCCTGGTCACCCAGAAGACCCCGTTGTCTGGGGTCTTCACTTGAGGCCTGGGGCAAGAGGGGTGGGAGCACATTTTCCTCTCCTACCCCTTGGTTCCCATCTCTAATTGGTGCCCCCTTCCCCCTCTGCTCAGCCTGTAGGGCAGCTCCCTGACATCTCTTTCCTGTCTTTGTCTTTGTCCTTCCAAGGGTCCCTTCTTTGAAGAATGAGGGGTGGGACTGGGGGGCATGGATGCAGAGACAGTGGGAGGAAAGACCTTCAGCAGCCAAGACTCCCTCCTGCTCTCCGGAAGGCAGAACCTGAGATCCCCACAAGCTAGGTTTGGTCACAATCTCACGTGGCCAAGGTGCTCACCCTTTTGTTTCTAGCATCTTAACACAGTGCAGTCACCACTGCCATCCCACCATCAGCTCTGTGACAAGTTCCATCCCATTAACTCCTCCATATCACCATAGCAACACTGGCTCCCGACTCTCCCAAAGATAGGAGATAGGCATGCCACCAACACCAGGGTGGGACTGCGCTCCATCCACAGCTAGGCAGGGATGGGCAGAGACCTCATCGCATTCACAGCTATGGTAGCCACATTGCCTGAGCTCCTACTCTGCATCCAGCACAGCCCCTGCCTCCAGAAACAACTCCTCACCCAAGATACCCACGGCCACTGAGTGTGTTTGTTAGCACAGGGCTTTCAGCTTATTTTAGGTTAAGTTTCTCTATGACTACTTGCCCGCCCTTTCTCTGCATGGCACTGAAATCTAAGCAGGCGCAAGGCAGACCTGGAGTTTATCTAGTAATTGTACACAACAGTTGTACATTCGTATTTTCTCACGATTCCCCAGTGTAAACCTCTAAAGTATATGGGGCGGCTCCCCTCACTTTATAGAAGAAATGAAAGCCTGGAGAGGTTACCATGTCCAGGGTCACATTGCCATTAAGTGGAAGACAATTTGAATTCAGGGCTGTTTTTTACTTGGTATCGTTAGCATTTATGTCGTTCTTCTAATATGCCAGGCACTGTCTGTCCTTGATGCATATTAACTCTTTTAATCCTCATATCAACCCTATGAGGTAGGTACTATCAATAGTTCCACCTTACAGATGAGGAAACGGAAGCCCACACAGGTTAGGTAAATTGCCCAGAGTCACACAGAAAGAGATGGAGCATGGACTCAAGACCAGGCAGTCTGGCTCCTGAGTTTGTGTCCAGAACCACAGTACTATGCTTGATTATAATTCTAGGGCTCCTCACTCCCAGCCGCACCCCATCCCACTGTGAAGTCAAGAAATTGACCACCTGGCCATCTCTCCAACAGCCACGCCTGGCTCTCACTGAACTGGCTGGCCTCTCTCTCAAAAGAACTAACTGGCTAGTTTTGAGGATTTTATCTCCCCAACCAGTCTGCTGCATTCTTTTCCAATTTCTCTAGCTCTCAAAGTGATCTCGCATTTCCACTCATCGCACTTGGCTTTAAAACGCTCCCATTTGGAACAACAGCTGGGAATTGTCTTCCTTCAGAGAGAAGAGCCTTCCAATGCCCTCATAAGGGAAGTCCCTCTTGTCCTCCCACACTCAGCCTGTCTCCAAAGACCATTAATGCAATCACTTAATAAGAGACTGGCTCTAATAGAAAGAAAGAGGAGGAGCATTGTTAGTGGTTTGAAGGGGAGAAGAAATCATAAAATCCATCAAACCTGTATTTGTCTCATTAAAAGTGTTTCTAATTTATAATGTCCTGGAATGCAGATGCCACCCAGCTGTGCGGGCCTGGTAGTACTGCCTGGCACACGCCCCCCTCACACAATCCTGGGCCCCCTCTCCCACCTCGCTGGGACTGCCATCAATTTCTGCTCATCAGCAGCACTTACAGTAAATGGATTCATTTGTGGCAATGGGAGCTGAGAGACAAAGGTGACAATATAATTAAGGTTTTTAATTCTATGCCTGAACAGTTAAGTCCAGAACTCATGATAATTAGCAGGCTGTAATGAAAGATCTTTAATCGTTATTTTCCCTTTGTTTCCTATAATTGTTCATTTTGGCCAACTACATTTGTCCTTTCATTTGAATCTGGCTGCACAGTTCTATGTCACTTTCATTATTCCTGTAAACTCTAAAGAAAATACGTTGTGGCGGTGGTCGTTTACAAAGTCGGTGGCGAGATGGCCTAGGGAGCTCAGCTATGCACATCTGCTGATGGGGGCCATGGCTACTTTCTGGAGGAGAGGAAGACTGGGCTTCAGAAATCCACAGGGCTGGGGATGTGTCTACAGAAAAACAAGCACTCACAGGAGAATGAGAAAGCAACAAGCCCTTCACAGCTAAATTGGCCACACAAGTTGGTTTGCAAACTGGTTCTTAGAGAGATGATTGTTACTACACAAGTTCTCGACTCTCAAATGTATGCATTGTTTTTTCACATGTTGGTGTTCCTGTTAGAATGTGTCTTATAATTGGTGTGTATATTTAATGTCATGTCTACCTTTTGTATGTCCTGAAAAGTTGTCAATGAATTGACAGTGTTTCCTACAGTTGGTGGCACCTTAGAATTGATAAATCTTGATGAAGGTACCATCCATACAACAAGTAACTTACTGAAGACCTGCTATATCCCTGCTCTCATGGTCTCTACAGCCCGGAAGACCATCAACTCAGCCTCCTCTCCAATCACTGCTGGGTGGCCAGAAAGGACATTTGTCACTTGCTATGAACTGCTTGAACCCTGATTCAACTATGGATTCAGGGAGTCAGATTTCTTACAGGCAAGTGCCTCTCAGGAACCAGAAAATGGAAGCAAGAAGGCTGGGGGCTTCTAGCAAGGAAATGGCAGAACCCAGGAATGCAAGTTCTGCCTCACAGCTGCCCAGGACCGGAGAAGGGTTCAGCTGGGAAAATTGGGATTGTGATAGTAAAGGAAAACCACTCTGGGACAGGTTATAGGGAATGCACTGGGATGTGCGGGACACCTGGGCAGACCTAGGTGGCTTGTGAGACATCCCATGCATGCCCCCCTCCCTCCACTCCTTCTCTCAGTCCTGAAAGTCGTTTGCCCAAGGCCACACGCAAGCTCGTGTATTTCTGGAGAGGATTAGGGATAATCTGTGCCTCTTCTGATGTACTGCCCTTCAACTCAAGGTTCTGGGTGTTGCCTCATCTCAGATTTCCTCTAATTGCCATAAAGAGGAAAATTCAGCCACCTCAACAGAAATCTTCTTCCTCTTCCCCAAGCTGTTCTACACACAAAGTCACAGTAATTATTTGAAAATCACATGGCGCTTCCCTGTAAAAATATTCAGTGGCTTCCCAGTATCCCGAGAAAAAAACCATCTAAACTCCTATTATAAAAACAGTCAAAGGAGCTCTGCACGGCCTGCTCTCCTCTGCTCTTACCTCGGGCCTCCCCGTCTAGCCTGGCTGCTCGGGCCCGCATGCAGAACACTCATCTCAACTTTGGGGACTTCTCTCATGTTGTTCCCTCGGCGTGGAGACTTCTCCAACTGCCAATGGTGCCCTGCTCTCTAGTTCAGCTCAAATGTCACTTTCTCAGTAGTGCTACCTGAATTATGCCCCATTATTTTGTTTCTTGACACACTTATTCAATGTGTAATTATAGAGGAGACTACGGGTTTGTTTACTGTGTTTCCACCCACAGACGGTGAGGCCATGAGGAGAGGGTCTGAAGGTGTATCCTCAGAGCCCAGACCATTCACACAGATCACCGTGTATCTTCGAGTCTGCATTCTGAAAGCTCCCGTGTCACTACAATTATGATAAAATAAATGCATTATGCGAAAGAAACAGAAAGGAAGGGAAGTGAATAAGGAAGGAAGGAAGGAAGGAAGGAAGGAAGGAAGGAAGGAAGGGAGGGAGGGAGGGAGGGAGGGAGGGAGGGAGGGAAAGGAAAAGCAAAAAAGAGCCTAGACCAGCGCCTGGTACAGGAAGCACTGAATCCATTTTGTTAAACGAGAGCTAACCCTTGAAGGCCTCTGCCTAGATGAAAAGGAACCTGCCAGGCGCAGTGGCTCATGCCAGCACTTTGGGAGACCCAGACGGGTGGATCACCTGAGGTCAGGAATTCGAGACCAGCCTGGCCAACATGGTGAAACCCGCCTCTACTAAAAATACAAAAATTAGCTGGGCATGGTGGCGGGCGCCTGTAATCCCAGCTACTCGGGAGGCTGAGGCAGGAGAGTCGCTTAGACCCAGGAGGTGGAGGTTGCAGTGAGCCGAGATCACGTCACTGCACTCCAGCCTAGGAGTCAAGACCGAAACTCCGTCTCAAAAAAAGAGGAACCTGAGGCAATGGAGGCCCCCTGAAGGATGAGGTCTGGCGCTGTCACACAGGAAGGCAGCTGATGAAGGCGTAGCCCAGAACCCTTCGGGGGCCTCTCAGGCTACCAAACAGCCCGGGAGTCCCGAGAGTTCGCCTCTGGGGTACCCGGGTCAGGGACGGGGAGGAGCGGGAATGCCTCCGCGGGGGCGGTGCCTCGGCCCAGTTCCAGGGCCGGGCTCTTCCTCAGGGAGCTTCCTCATTGGCTACCCACTCGCCCAATGGAGTTCCACCTCTCGGAGGTAGACGCTCTACCCACGTGGGCCCCTCTCTATGGTCCCACTTCCTCCCGCCCAGAGTCTCCGGGGAACCACAACACGTTACCCATGGGCACCCATGAAGCTGAGGCAACCTTCTGGACCCCAGCGCACGCTCTCGGCCAGCTGTGTTCCTGCTCGAGCCCCTTATGCACAGGAAGGCTCACTCCTCGCCGAAGAGCAGGTTCATCTATTAATTCAGTCAACCAACACGCAACACCTGCTGTGTGCCAGGCTTTGTGCAGGCGCTGAGGGCACAGGAGACGATCCGGTTTCTTTCTGTCCATTCTCTCTTACTCTCTTAGAACCATCTCAGATACAGCCTGGGCTTAGTGACCTCCACGTGTGGGACATTCTTGTTTGCTCAGACGTCCCTCTTGGAGATGTCCAGTCCTCCTGGATGCTTGTCCCACAGTCCCCCTCCAGCACATGAGTCATTCGTTTATTTCCTCAAAAAATATTTAGCGATCACCTACTAGAAGCCGACACTTTTGTAGGTTCTGGGGATAGCGCTGTGAACATGGCAGATGGAATTCGTACTCTCTTATATGCTGATTGAGCAAAGACAAAAAACAAATAATAGATGAATGTGATTGTTTGCCATGCAGTGATCACTGCTATGAGGAATGAAAGCTGGGCCCCACGGAGGAGACGATGTTTCCGCAGATGACTCTGGTGGAAGAAACATCAGTTCTCCCCATACCTGTTTCCCCTTTTTCTGTCAGTGGCGTCTCCAGTCTCTCTTGAC